>NC_074693.1:44634567-44947996 GCF_029448725.1 Salvelinus fontinalis
GAGTCTGACGCTGCCTGATGCAGAGAGAGAGCAGGAGAAAGAGAACGATAGAGAGAAAGGAAGTGATAGAGAGCAAAGAAAAAGAAGGGAAGATAGAAAGTGATGAGGGGGGAGGAGACGCGGAGGAGACGCGGAGGAGCCCCAGCCACCCTCATGAATATGTACGGGAGGCGGGTGGGCAGTCGTTGTGGGGCGCTGAGCGAATGATGAACGAGTTTGGCCGAGAGAGCAGGTAACGAGTGTCGACATGGCACTCAGGCAGATGAAGTGGGGGAGTGAGGACTGCACACAAATGAAGTGCAATCGGGGGAAGAAAGAAAAGGAACTTAGCCTTGGCCTGGCCAGGAAGAAGGCCAAGCCTCGCGCTGCACCCTAATGAGAATAAATGGTCGTTGAGGCTGCCAGGGATCTTAATGATAGCGACTTGTCTTTGGGAAAAGTCCCGGCGATGCGTGACAGGGCTAAATGTGCAGGTGCGGAAAAGGGATGGGATGGGGGAGCGTGGACATTTGCAACTGCAACAGAATTTAGTTTGGAGAAAAACAATCTCGGATACTGGATGCCATGCCATCTTTCAGCATTGGTTTATATTAAATTCGGTAAGCAGGGAAGCAAACTGCCCTTTAGTCTCAAGGCAGCACTGAAGTGTTTAAAATTGGGTTAAGGAGGAAATAGCAGTAATTTTCTGTGCTCAGGTTTGAGGGGTTTTGTTTGGAAGAGACAGGGATGCCAAGGCCAGAGAATAAATGCAATCAATCTCTTTGATGATACAATTGCATGGAACAGGCTCCCATGGAGCAATTGACCCAATAATTCACCCAATATCGAATGCAACATTTTAAAAAGGAGATTGACCCTTTATTGAATCAAACGCTCCCGCATGGCTGAAAAATACCCACTTAGAAGGAGTCTCGCATCCGTGATTGGGGTAGAAAGGTTTCAATTTGGCCAAATTAGTAAAAGTAATTTTCCTCACAACCGGATTAACTTGGACCATCATGCTTTGGAGAAACAACTAAATGCCTTATTTCATATGATGTGATCAATGTTAGATGCTAGCCCCGATCTTGGTTTAGTGTTAACTTTATTTCCCATTCTCTTGTCAATACTGGGCTTGTACAAAACCTCTATGGAGAGCTTGTGGCTTCAGACTGCAGTTTGGGGTAGTGGGTGTGCATGCCCCCCCCCCCCTCCCTTCTCCTCTGGTGTCATTACCTGGGTCTTTAGGTTGAAGATCTGGCATTCCAGCTCTTTGATTTTCTCCTCCTTCTTTTGGGACTCGGCCTGGGCATCCTGCCGAGCGCTGAACTCCTCATCGAACTGCAGCAATTCAACACAGCACAAACACACACAGACACACACACACACACACACTCTGGTTAGGGCCAGGGTGTCTCTAGACAACGGCCTACTGCGGGGCATGTCAACACACACGAAAAACACAGCCTCGCATGCACTTGTCCCCCATCTCTATTCATAGGCCTTTGGTGGCCCTCTACCCTGTCGTCTTCTGTCTGTGTTTTGGGTCTGGCTTTCATGTGTTGGTGATGGACCTAACCTTTGTGGGAAAGCAACCAGTGTCAGGACAATGTTTTCACTGTCACCACAGGAGCGGTCACTGCTCGCATTCCAGGACGCTTCAGATGCACAAAAATGTATGCACTCACTACTGTAAGTCACTCTGGATGAGAGCATCTGCTAAATGAATGAATCTTCGCCCACACAGAGGCAGGAATGATGTGGGGAGTGGAGGCATCTGCTGGCTGGTAATACTTGACCAAGCCTTTAGAGAGGAGTACCTTGAGTACCAAAATCTACCCTGCCTTTAATCAGACATAATGGTCTGAGTCACAACACTTCTGGAGGATTCTGTTGGATGGACCAATGACTCACACAGTATTGGTGGTGTACTGAAAAATATACAGTGTCAACTGATTAAATGTACTGTCATTACATTGGAATAAAGTACATTTTTCCTTCCTTGGAAAATGAGTGTGGATGCTAAATAAAGTAGGCTACTCAAGTACTGAAACCCAGTTCTAAAATATATAAAAGCATCAGGAGTTATGCTATCACATTGCGCTGAGTGGATGAGAGGAGACTCCAGTCTTCCCTAAACACCGTAGCTTTTATTCTAAAACGTTATTCATAAAACACATCTCAGAGAGTTTGCTGAACTACTTCCTCTCCGATGTACCTCTGATGCACAAAAAGACCGAAAGTAATAAGTTGAAATAATAAGAAGTAATAAGAAAATGGATTCCTTGAAGGCCCCTATTGCAATGACGTGTCAATAAAGGGTTCGGAACAGTGTCTGTACATATTGTAACTCGCACCCCGTCGCGGACACAAACACGTTTATGTTGGAGCATCGGCATTGATCCTTCGCAAAACTGAGACAGATCATGTACTTCTGTTGCCAGCTATTGATCAGGGCTCAGAGATCAATAGCTTGTCTGGGAGCTCTAGGTGGGGAAAACTTTTCTGATGGGAGTGTGGTGGTGGCATACCAATGGCATTGAGAGGTTGACGCATTATACTTCACCTTTTTGGAGAACTCGGCAGCCTTCAGATCGCTCTCATCCACTTTGGCTTTATCCACGCACTGATCTGTAAGACAAAAGGGGCCGGCAGCAGTGACGACAGTAAGCAACCATGAACTGAGTCTGATTCTCTCAATTATACCGTACATTGTTAACATCCTATTTAAGACTCCAAATCAAAGAGAGAGAGAGAAAGGAAATAGAGGGAATGAGTGAAGAACCTGTCATCTCCTTCTTTTCCACATATCCCCCGGGGAATTTGTATTCTGTTCGGCAGGTTGGCTGACCTTCATTTAAAAAAACCAAGCCCCGAAACATTTGTTTTCAACTCATTAAAGCACAGCAATAGAAAAAGAAGTTGGAAAATCTAACATGAATATGTTTTTCATGGATGGGCTTGGAAACTTTTAATGAGCCTTTGTTGGCAAGTCACAGAACTGTTAGTGACAATAAAAAAAATAAAAAAAATAAAAAAAGGAGATCAGTTATTTCATGATATTGCCTCTATTTCAAGACAACAACGAGACATTGTTTCCTCCATGATTCCTGGAAAGCAGCTGATGACTGTTTTCAGCAGAGTGAAAACCCTGGTGAAATCTCCATGCGCTTATGATGAGACATGATGTGCCACAGTCACACCTAACAGATAATGCATTATGTATGCATAATCAGACTACCTTATCTTATATATGTCAAGCAGCTGCAGGTGTTTCTGGGTAGGCTCTCAGGGGAGGGGGAGGGGAAAGATAATAATAGAATGGCAACGGAATATAGCGACATCCCCCACTGTGTCCGCGGAAAAATATGTCAGAGGATGATTTAGACAGATTTGAAGACAAAATATAATTTATACTGAATCACAAGACTGGCATAAAAAAAACAGATAGTGATTTAAACTCAAATTTTCTTATTTTCTTTCTGTCTGTACAATATGTAGGTGAGGGCGACCTAGGAGGCAAAAGCAGAAACCAAAAAACGGTTTAAAATGTGTTCATAATGACATCAATGTATAATGGTTACCTACTGGGTGCAAATGCACCCTTCTTAATGTCAGAGGAAGCACAGCGATCTGGCAGACCTACCGATGAGGTGGGTGAAGTCTACATCCAATCTCTCCCTGTATCCGAAGTCTGGGTCCATCCCACTGCGATGGAGGACCACCTGAGACACACATTCCTCTATCACCTTGTAGTACTGGGGCCTGAGAGAGCAGGGAGCCAAGCACAAGCACAACACAGTTAGCATACACATACAAGAACAAGAGAATGACAAACTTACACAGCCCTAATTCTCCACAAATTATCCCCTTAGTCAACCTCGAGGTCACAGAATGCCAGATCGAAAAGGTTTCACAGTTGAAAAAAAAAAGGCAATTAAATTTGATCACTTGCTTTTGCGCAGATCTTGAAATCACTAAATTCATCTCGGTGGTGTGGAACTCGGAGAGGTTTGGCTCGCGTCCATTCAAGGTGACAAACGGGGAGTGCGGCCAGCCGTCACGATGCCCGCTCGCCTAATTTGCAATCATCTTTGCCAATTAAGGGCGCTCATAAACCAAAAATGCTAATCTAATCAGTGTAATGTGTCTAATTAAAAGCACAATGGCATGGAAAACATGTCTGCGTGTTTTGGGAGGGTGACATAGCGATGGGGTATCGTCTGAGTCAGCCGGGGCTCATGTTCACACCACACAGGTTGGCGTGTGACCTTTCCCCAGTTATATTATCAATTTTAATTGCGAGTGACATTTAGCAAATACAATGTCAACTTAAGCTGAGCCCCGTAGTGGCAAATAATTAGGTTCCAAGCATGACCTTGAATGGTGCCAGCAGAAATGCAATTTTCCCACCAGAAATGTCTCATCTCCTCTCCCCCCCGAGCACACGGAGACTGCATTTTAATGATTAGGGATCGTTTCCAAGGAACTGTCGCCCGGCTCAAAAATCCACACTTGAGGTACATGGATAATTTATCACTTGCTCCCGGTCAATGCTAGTTAAGTCCGGGATTCACAAAATGAATGTGGATCTTTCCAGGTTACGAGAAGTTGTTACCAGACATATCACACTTACTTTATGATGCCTATGCCAACTTATTTGACTAGGTTTACTTCCTCAGGGCAGTATGGAACTGCAAGGAAAGCAATGATCGGTGTGAAACAAACAAATATGTGAATGTAGAAGTATAACCTGCACTCTAAATTGTTGTAACTTCATTGGACAACTATCTGGAGTTTGTGTAATTAAAGTGATGTTTACTGAGTGACATCCGATAAACTACTGTACACTGTTTAAAAAAAAATGTGCATAGACTATAAGGGGCAGTTTCTCAGATAAATTAAGCCTAGTCCTGCACTAAAAAGCAGTGTCAATTGAGAACTGGAACCGCTCATATACACACACAGAGAGACAGAAAGAAACAGAGCGACAGAGAGAGAGAGAGAGAGAGAGAGAGAGAGAGAGAGAGAGAGAGAGAGAGAGAGAGAGAGAGAGAGAGAGAGAGAGAGAGAGAGAGAGAATCATTCTGTACTGTGGCTATGTGAGAAGCCTCATAATCACACTGTGGGTGAAGGAGGTTAGGCACAGCTGCCAGCCGGTCCTCATGTACCCTAATATGTTTTCCTCCCACACAGAAAGATCTGAGGGGCGCCTATATTAGGAGCGCCAGCAATCTGTGGACGGCAGATTTGCTGTGCACTAATTTCCTCTTGGCTTCTGTCGTCGGACGCCATGCTTCTCACTGATACTCAGGGCGAGTGGTGGGGAGGCTCAGAAGGCTGATATCATAACATGGCTATGATGCAGATAAGAAAATCAAAGCTTGTTTCAAAGTCCTTCTATTTTTCTACTTCTTTTGGAAAGGAGAGCAGGGGGAAAGAGCATTGATGTGGCTCAAATAGACACATTCCTCTGAGCGGAGGTCTCTTTATGAACTAGATAGGCTGGATTTGTTGGGAAGCGTTTCATTTCAGAGAGATCACTTCAAAAAAACAAAAGTGCAGAGCTCTGAATATGAATGGGGAAACACGTGCGAGTGCATGTTGTCAAACAGTTTACACGATTGCATTTCTGCTTATACTATATGCATTATATGTGGGGCTTTATTTGTGATGACACGGAGCAAATGGTGGTTCCCTCTAAAATGTGGGCAGTCCTTATCATAACGTAAACAGATATTAGAAGGACCAAAACAAGTCAAACCAGATTTCCATTAAGCACGACGTTTTTGTCAGCATGAAATGGCAAATGTTTTGTTCCAGCGACTGGATTCGCCCACTCGCGATGATAACGAGCGAGCACACGTGTGGCTTAGCGCTAACCCGGCTTACGACTGTCACCGATGTAGACCACATTATTATCTCAATAAGCTGCCCTATTTTCCCGGCATCCCCCGCTCCTCCCTGCCACCACCACTGAGATAACCGGGGAAGGGAAGCAGCGAGCGAGTGACCCAGAACTGTCAAGCCCTACCAGAGCCTGGACAGGGCACGGCACCAGAAGCCAACATACCATGCCTTCAGAAAGTATTCACACCCCACATTGTGTTGTGTTACGACATGATTTTAAAAAATTATTAAATTGAGATTTCGTCACGGATCTACACACAACACCCCATAACGTCAAAGCAGATGTATGTTTTAGAAATGTTTACAAAATGAAAAGCTGAAATGTACTGAGTCAAAAAGTATTCAAACCGTTTGTTATGGTAAGCCTAAATAAGTTTGGGAGTAAAAATGTCACATAATACAAGTCACATAGTAAGTTGCATGGACTTTGTGTGCAATAATAGTGTTTGTTCAACATGATTTTTGAATGACTACTTCACCTCTGTACCCCACACATACAATTATATGTAAGGTCCATCAGTGAAGTGAAGTTCAAGCACAGATTCAACCACAAAGACCAGGGAGGTTTTCCAATGGTTCGCAAAGAAAGACACCCATTGGTAGATGGGTAACACAATGAAGCATGGTGTAGTTATTAATTACACTTTGGATGGTGTATCAATACACCCAGTCACTACAAAGATACAGGCGCCAAGTGACAACATAGATTACAGTTGCCAGAGAGGAAGGAAGTCGGAAGCAAACCTTTCGGGCATTTCACAACGAGGCCAATGGTTTTAAACAATGGCTGTGATAGGAGCAATGTTCCCTCAAATTTCAGGTCTGCGGAGCGAAAACATTCAGGGCTTGAAATTAACCTGTTTATCCACTTGTCCTTCAGACAAGGTGACTGAAAATGTTGTTGTGTTGTTTGATGCAAGAAACCACTTTACAAAATAAAAGGCATCATTATTCCCATACAGAGAATCAGACAAATTATGCTACCATCTGCCTATTTGGCTACTTAGCTTATTCAAGCATGTCTCAAAATACAACACTCCCCTTTAAAGACAAAAAAACTCTTTACCTTACTCGCTTTTCAAATGCACACGTTTTCTGCTCTTGTAGGAAGCAATCACTCCCCTAATGCTGACTACAAATGATATTTTAACTGGGCTAATAACTTACTAACTAGCAAATGATATGAACAAAATGTACACACGTGCCTACATACAGCTCTCGCTTTGATCTCAAAACCGCTCATGCTGTAAACAGTCCAGTTCAAAGTAAATGGCACAGAACCACATATGGCAATGGTCGATGTGCCTATAGGGCTACTGCAGCTCTGATTTTTTTTAGGTCAGTCTGTGTAGAGTACGGGCTGGGTCGTGCATGTCAATGCAATAGAATCCTATTCCGATGCGTTCTGCCTAAAATATCTTGCAAAGTTAGTTTTTCATACTAAGTCATGTATACTTTGTTTTGTTTCGGTATGTTGCATTGAAAGTGGCTAATATTGCATTGAAACGATCACAGTTGCCACAGTAAATGGACACGTTGGTAGTGTTAACTAACAGGGAAAACTCTAGAAAGTTGGGTGAAGTTCAATCTCGTGCTTCTCTCTGTGGGCTGATATTTATTCTGCACGTGCGCAGTTTAGAGGGAACATTGGATAGGAGATAACTGAGGATGGATCAACAACATTGTAGTTACTCCACAATAGTAACGTAAATTACAGAGTGAAAAGAAGGAAGCCCCGCCAAAAATATTCCAAAACATGCGTCCTGTATTCAATAAGGCACTAAAGTAATACTGCAAAACAATGTGGTAAACAAATGAACTTTTTGTCCTGGATACAAAGTGTTATGTTTAGGGCAGTAATCGCTGCCAAATGTGAGTCTAACATGTATTGATTCAGGCGGTTGAATTCTTACATAATCAAGATACATTAGTATTTTACTTTCCATAAATAACATAAAAAAATACAAAGTAAAGGCTTTCTTCCACTTTGATACAGTATTTTGTTTAGATCGTTGACACATTTTTTTTTACGATTAAATCCATTGTTATCCAACTTTGTAACAACAACATGTGGAAAAAGTCAAGGGGTGTTAATACTTTATGAAAGCACTGTACGTCCCCAGCACCAGTCCTTCCATCTTTCCCTCTCTCACCTTCCCCCTCTATTGGCTTCTAGCACCAGCACAAGCTCCCCTCCCAACCCCCTGCTCCACAAGACCAGTGTAATCCCCATATCGCTCCTCTCCAAAAGAGGAGATTGCTCTATATTTACCAGGGGTTTGAATTGCTCCTACTTGTTAAGCATGGCACTTGCAGATTAATTACTGAAAATAAAATAAGCCACAAATTTTGCCCATTATTATTTTCAAAATTCTCCATGCTCTGTCAAATTGGTTTTTGATCATTGCTAGACAACCGTTTCCAGGTATTGCCATAGATTTTTAAGTAGATTTAACCTCTTGAAGCTAGGGAGCAGAATTTTTATGTTTGGAAAAATAACGTTCCCATTGTAAGCTGCCTATTTCTCAGGTCCAGATGCTAGAATATGCATATAATTGACAGAGTAGGATAGAAAACACTCTAAAGTTTCCAAAACTGTCAAAATATTGTCTGTGAGTATAACAGAACTGATTTTGCAGGCGAAAACCTGAGAAAATCCAACCCGGAAATTACTCCTATTTTGAAAAATCCCTGTTCCATCGCCTGCCTTTCCTCCATTTAAAGGGATATCAACCAGATTCCCTTTCCCGTGGCTTCCTCAGGGTGTGAACAGTCTTTAGACATAGTTTCAAGCTTTTATTTTGAAAAATTAGCGAGATTTTAAAAATGCGTCAGTGGATACACGGATGTACCTCCATTAGTTGATGCACTCAAAACTGTTTGCTCAACATTTTCTTTCTCTACAGTATTGAATAGTTTACAGTCCGGTTGAAATAGTATCATTTATTGATGTTAAAAACAACCTGAGGATTGATTATTAAAAACGTTTGGCATGTTTCTACAAACTTTACGGATACTCTTTGGAATTTTTGTCAAGCCTTGATGACCTGTCTAAGGCTGTTAATACTGAACATAACGCGCCAAACAAATGGAGGTTTTTGAATATAAAAATAATCTTTATCGAACAAAAGGAACATTTATTGTGTAACTGGGAGTCTCGTGAGTGCAAACATCCGAAGATCATCAAAGGTAAGCAATTAATTGTATTGCTTTTCTGGCTTTCGTGACCAATCTACACTGCTGCTAGGTGTTCTTAATGTTTTGTCTAGAGATCGATAAACTCACACAAACGCTTGGATTGCTTTCGCTGTAAAGCATATTTTCAAAATCTGACACGACAGGTGGATTAACAACAAGCTAAGCTGTGTTTTGCTATACTGCACTTGTGATTTCATTAATATAAATATTTTTAGCATTTAAAAAAAATTATTGGCGCTCTGCAATTTAGCGGTTGTTGATGAAATTGATCCCGCTAAAGGGATCCGTGCGTCAAGACGTTTTAAGTCAAAACTGTAACTAGGCCACTCAGAAACATTCACTGTCTTCTTGATAAGGAACTTCCATGTAGATATTGCCTTGTGTTTAAGGTTGTTGTTCTGCTGAAAGGTGAATTAATCTCCCAGTCTCTGGTGGAAAGCAGACTGAAGCAGGTTTACCTCTAGGATGTTGCCAGTGCTTAGCTCCATTTAGTTTATTTTTTCATCTTGAAAAATTCCCCAATTACAAGCATACCCATAACATGACGCAGCCCCCACTATGCTTGAAAATATGGAGAGTGGTACTCAGTATTGTGTTGTATTGGATTTGCCCCCAAAATAACTTTTCGTCCTGAATACAGTCTTAATTTCTTTGCCACCTTTTTTGCAGTATAACTTTAGTTCCTTGTTGCAAACAGGATGCATGTTTTGGAATGTTTTTATTTAGGTTAGTATTGTGGAGTAACTACAATGTTGTTGATCCATCCTCAGTTTTTTCACATCACAGCCAGCTAAACTCGGTAACTGTTTTAAACCATTGAGTCACCATTGGCCTCATGGTGAAATCCCTGAACGGTTTCCTTCCTCCCTGGCAACTGAATTAGGAAAGAAAACTGTATCTTTGTAGTGACTGGGTGTATTGATACACCATCCAAAGTGTAATTATAAACTTCACCACGCTCAAAGACATATTCAATGTATGCATTTAAAATGTTTACCTATCTACCAATAGTTGTCTTCTTTGCAAGGCATTGGAAAACGTCCCTGGTCTTTGTGGTTGAATCTGCATTTGTAATCCACTGCTTGACTGAGGGATCTTATAGATAATTGTATGTGTGCGGAACAGAGATGAGGTAATCACTCATGTTAAACAATATTATAGCACAGAGTGAGTCCATGTTTATTATGTGACCTGTTAAGCAAATTTTTCCTCCTGAACTTATTTAGGCTTACCATAACAAAGCGGTTGAATACTTATTGACTCAAGACATTTAAACTTTCATTTTAAATTAATTTGTAAAAAAAATGTGAAAAATATAATTCCACTTTGACATTATGGGGTATTGTGTGTAAGTGTCATGTGGCCTCTCCGGCCTCTAGGTCACCAGGCTGCTCATTATGGCGCACACCTGTCACCATCGTTACGCGCACCTGCGCGTCATCAGACTCACCTGGACTCCATCACTTCCCTGATTACCTTCCCTATATATGTCAATCCCTTTGGCTCCTTCCCCAGGCGTTATTGTTTCAGGTTCATGTCAGTGCGTTGTTTGTGTTTTCTTGTTTTGTAGTATGTTATGTTCATTTATTAAAACACTCACTCCCTGAACTTGCTTCCCGACTCTCAGCGCACTCGTTACAGTAGGCCAGTGACAGAAATCTCAATTTAATACATTTTAAATTCAGGCTATGACACAGCAAAAAGGGGTTCTGAAGGCACTGTAACACCTTTGAAATCAAAGCCCCCGTTCTGCTGGAATATTGGCATAGGCATGTCCCTTTGATCAGGAAGCCATCCTATACAGCAATGGACAAGTTTCGCGCCATCACCTGATTTGGCCTGACAGCGAGTGCGAGTGACGACGGTGGCCAAACCCCTCCCCCCCCGGATCCCAATAGCGATATATTCATCAAAACCTGAAATGATTTTACGGGATCCCTTTAATCTAAAATTAAAGACATACCATTTCCCAACCAGCCAATTTCATCTGGAACATAAAAAGATATGCAGGTTCAAAGTAACCGAAAAATATATATTGATGATGAATTGAGGCCAAGCTGGATATAGGACCTTGAGTCAGACCGAACGACTGCACCTCGCAAAGCCTGATGATGTATGTGGAATTATATGTATTTCTCATGAAGTAGGGGAGGAGAGAGAGCAGAGGGGAAAGTATTTTTAAAAGCTTATCTTTAATAAGCACATTCATTTTTTATGACCATTTGTAGTGATCCTTTTGGAGAGCTGTAGCGTCAGTAGTGGGGAGAAGACACAGACAGGAGTGCTGAGGTGGACTTTGCTGTACTCGCCGCTTAATGTGTTTTCTATTTCTCACCTTCTCCAACAAGATGAGGAATGCATTATTCATACCAGCCGAGTGAGCAGCATCTTGTCTATGGTAAATTCTTCTTCTCTCTCGTCTATCCTCTTTCCTTCTCTCTTTTCTGTAAAATATTTTCATTCTCTGAAAAGTCTGACACAGCAGCAAATTGATCACTGTCATTGACATCACAGAAGCCGCCGCAGTCTCCATCCTTTCCCCTGTGATTGACACATTTACACTGCCGAGGCAGGCTGCCATTTGAATAATTACCTAATCGTTCAAAACTACAGAATATTAGATCTGTTCTGATATGACCCTGGCACTTTGCACACAGTGGTTAGAGTCAGACAGAGGCAGAGAGAGACAGAGACAGAAGGAAAGAGAGAGAAACAGAGCGAGACAGATAGACACACAGAGACAGAGAGAGAGTGAGAGATGCCTTGAGAGGACATGTGAATCTTCAATTAAAGGATTACATTTCTTTTTTTATCATCAATTGCACATAAGGTCCAATCGAAACTTGACTTCCACTTTTAACCCAACCCCTCTGGCTCGGAGAGGTGTGGGGGCTGCCAATTTGGGTGCCCGGGGAGCTGTTGTTGTGGGGGGGTTAACTGCCTTGCTCAAGGGCGGAACAACAGATTTTGGGGGATTTGAACCGGCAACCTTTCGGTTACTGGCCTAACGATCTAACCGCTAGGTCATCTGCCAAGGTAATGTTTAATGCTTACATGCCTTCTGACCTCTCAGTGCTACACTTTCACCACTAAGCACTTCTGAATAAGCTACCTTCTTATTTATCACCACTCATCAATATTAGAATTAGAATTCCTAAAACCAGGTCTCCAGCATGGATTACACTTGAGGCCCATGCGATTTCCACAGACTTGGGTATGGCTGCCTTCTCCTGTTACGCTCCTTGCCTATGGAATAGCCTGCAGACTAAACTTAAACTTGAGACTCGTGTCCCCCTTGCCCCTTTTAAATATTTATTGGAGGATTTTTATTTTTGTATTGCTTGTTACTGTTTTGGATAATGCAAGTTCTTGTGCTGTTAGGGGAATAACCTGTGTGTAAATGTAATGTTGCAGAATTTTTGGGGTGTTATCTGTGATCGTTTTGTTTGTCTTGTGTAGTTTCTTAGTCATTGCACCTAAACTGTACGTGTAAACAAGTAGACGCAGGGCCCAGCTGTAAAAGAGACCTTGGTCTCAGTCTGTGTTCCTTGTTGAAATAAAGGTATCATAATAAAGTGCTAAGGACATAATAGCATGTATGGGAAATGGTAGATTGCAGGAAGTAGCTTTACACCTGAAAGGCTCGTAAGCACACTGTAATCTACAGGAGTCAGTGACGTGTTTTGTTATCTGGCCTAACTCGAAAATGGTGTCAAGGAGAGGACGTCTGAGGTTTCTGTGTTGATAATGCAGAACTAGCGCATCAGCTCTACAAAGTAAAGCATATCCCCTATAGAGCTACATACAGTACAGAGTAGAAACTGTTTTAATGTCAAAATGTTTGCCTTATGCCTTTCTCAAGACCAGTCTTGTGGAAATGCAGTCTTCCTGTGAAAACAGTGAAAAGAGACATGGGTGTTTGTGGGCAGAAGTCACCTGATGTAGTAGTCATTCCTGATGAGCAGGAGGTGCTGTAGGATGGACAGGAAGTAGGTCTCCGATCCAGTGTCTTTCACCATGTTGGACAGGAGATGGTACACCTCACCCATATCAGTGAGAAGGGGATTAAGGTACATAACAGCATGGCCTTTTTGCTTGTACAGTATGAGTGAAAATGTACTAGGCATAATGCAGAAAAAAACTGCAGATTTAATAAAGGAAAAATATACAGCAGTACAATCTATGTGCCCTTTCTAACCAATTCCATTATTAGCTTTCGCTGCCTCTCCTCATAGCAATCTAATAATATAGTGACAGTGCATTCTAAAATACATCAGAATAATTTCGATAGATCCTCGATTCACAGTGTTTGTTTTACAATTTTTCCCCCTCAATCAAGTACTCAGACAGGCGTCATTGTGTACAAGCAAACACTGCGACAACTCCTCACATCCGTTTTCCCATCGGGGAGCTGCAGAAGAGTAAACAGCTCACATGAGGAGGGGAATTGGCAATAAAGAATGGTCCCTGTGGTCTACCTGTCACTTGACACCTTTCAAGGAGGAGGAAATTAATCACATGAAAACTCCATTGGGTTTGAATATTTTAAGGGAGAATCATGAAAAGGGGATCAGTCACTGTGGAAAATATTGCTGAAATTCAAGTCTTCACGATCGTGCCTCGTCTTGTCCGTCGAAGAGAAACGATGTGTTCTTAAACTTGCAAAAGGTATTGATTATGTGTCGGACAACTCGGCTCCCCAAGGAGCGCGAGCGATGGCTTTTGATGTCTAAAATAGTTGTTGAATTAGATAAGAAATCATTGTCTGTTTGGGGGTTTTTTCGTAAGAAAAGTGGTGTCTTTAAAAAAAATAAAAAATATTATGTCCGTTTCTCTGAGTTGAATTGGTGGCTATTTTTTCTCTCCAAAAAGAACAGGAACTGCCAGAGGCTACGAAATGGAGCACTTGGCACATCTCACAGTTGATTTGTATGGAATTCAAACCATAGGAAGCAACGTTCAAATCAAGGCAAAAGTGACTTTACAAATAATATCCAAGTGGGATTTCAGAATAGTATCACGATCAAAGTACCATCTATTGTACATCTGTGTTTACGAGAAATATTCACATGGGATTTTAATCTATAGCCAGATTTCATTTGATCTTGTTTGAACTACTATAATTATTATTATCACTATTATGCATAACTGTTTGGTTGAGAAAGGATCCTCCCGTGGATATTCATCGTTTAAAAACCATGTCAAAAAACCTAAACAAATAGCCCTATTTGAAATATGTGCACACATGCAGAAAACAAGGAAATAGAATAAGGTGGGAAAGACAAGTGTTAAACTGAGAAGGATGAAAAATCGATAGCCACCACAATATGTAATGTGCGTTTTAACAATGTCGGCTGAAATATTTGCATGCTGACTGTGGCGTGATACACTGTATGGTTTGAAACACTTTCACAGTCAGTGGCTCTGCGTTCATTCACATTTGTCTGTGGTCAGCAAGCAGTAAATAAACCTATCTGATTTGTGTAATTTTTGGGCCCAGAGGGCTTAAAAAGAGGGACCAAGGACCTGCTTTCCTCAGATTATCGGAGAAAACATGATTGGACTAGCTTCGCTTCGGGGTTTTTAGAATAGGCCATGTCAAAGTTGTGTAAAGCAAATTATATCATTCCAATGGAAAAACTGTTAAACTCATTGTCTCAAAATATTTCAATGATAAGCGAGCGTTGATCGCCTCTGAAAAGTTAACTTTAGCATGAATGAGCATCACCTGACAATCAGTGCAAAGACGTGACACGCAAAATGACAGAACACGGGCATCATTCTCTCCAACTGCACTCACTATTTCATACACCACATGATCCAGCCACCGCAATCAGTGCAAATCTATCCTTTTTAACACTGTTTGACATTTTCCTATTCACTTCCGACCACAATTGTAATTAAAACAGTTCTCCCATATCAAATTCGGCGAGTGCAGGAGATGGGAATACAGGCTTCTCTGAAGTATCGTTTCGCACTCCTGTATTAGCCTGGATGAAGTCGATGAGAATTACCAAACCGGTGAGATGCAATTATAGGCTCACCACACTGGTATTTGAGGGAGGGGGGGTACTGTAAGTATGGAAGAAGCCCGGACTTGGAAAGCGTCCAAGCAGCTACATCTATCGGTAAGCAGCAGACATGAACAAAGCTCTACCTACAGAACAATGCAAATCCAAAAGCACACACTTCTCTTTTTCTCCCTCCCTCACTCTCTTTCTCTTGCTACATTTGACTTCTACTCATGTTGTGGAGCTGGGGATCATGAATAAAAATGAGCAGCAGTGGAGGTGCGATGTGGACCAGTCAGTGATAGGGTCAATCAATCACTATTCCACAGCATCATTAATATTCATTAGTGGCCCGGAGTCACCCCCTCAGCACCCGGACCTGGGCCGGACACAGAGGACACGCGTCTCTCTGTGTTAATATTCATGAGGCAGACAGGGAAAACAAGCTACAGAGGAGGCAGCCGGGACTGTGTGTTTGTGTGTGTGTCAGAGAGTAGAGCTAGCATGCACATCATGAAGACTATTCACAGATCAATACCACATTGTCCTTCGAAACAAACATTGGGCCCGATAAATTTGTGAACCTGCTCAAGCACATCATTAAGCCAGGCGCAGTGTCCGTTTTTCCCCCCTTTCCCTCGCTCTCTCTCTTTCTCTCCCTCTCCGAGCGTCAACGGTAACTGTCACTCAGCACAGCCCTCAGTGGCGGATATTTGAGCACTGTGGGATTTGGGGAGACAAAGGTTGGCAGAGAGAACATCTGTATAACAGTATCTGGCCCTGCACTGTCTACCTAACGTGTCAGTGTTTCACACATCCAAATGCCCTTAGAGATGCTCCTTGAATTATTAGGCACCTAGCCAAATATGCTTTACAACAAGTCTCAAACTTGGGACCCAATTAGGGCTCACTTTTAACCACTTTAAGTTTCCAGTTGAGCAGACCTAGAGGGACGACTTGGAGAAACCAACTTGTCATTTCTAACTAAACGGAAAAGAAGAAAGGTAAGGTAATGGCTCAAACGGACACAGGTGTGATTAACCAGACAAAACAAAAAGGTGACTGAAGAGTGACCTGGTGTACCAGCCAAAGCAACGGCACTAAAACATTTATCCACTGTACCATAACAAGACTTAAGAGTAGCCATAAAATAAACAGAGTTTGTTCTGAAGGCAAAACAACTGGTAGTGATTGACTGCCGCCTTCTGTGTCTTGCATCATCTAGGTAAGATCTAGACGTCCGAGAGGAGATGAGGAAAGGCGATGAGAGGGGGAGAAGAGATTGTTTACCTGGTTAACCAGGTAAGAAATAGGTCAGGGAGATTGCACTATAGATCCTCAAATTCTTCTCTTATGAACCCGACCATGCCTGCTGTAGACCTGTAAGCCTGGTAAGGCCGACACAATACACTCATTTCGAGCAGCCCTTTTCCATGGCCGGTGCAGTGGCGCAGGCGGACAAAAGGATATTCCATCTCAGCGCGGATGTCATCGAGGCGATGGGAGAGCTCAATGGAGTCCTCCTCCTTGTTCTCGTTGAACACCTTCAGTTGGATGTCCAGCTCCTCTGTCTCTTTCAGCTCCTGTAATTCAGAGAAATGAATAGACTGTGGTAGTAGACAGCAAAGGACTCAATACCTCATTATCGATTGTTCCAACGGAATGGAAAATGTTGGCCTGTGTTGTATTGTAATGTGATTTAATGAGATAGACAACAGAGCATTGAATGCATATACAGTACAGTACCGTAAAGATTAATTCATTTATATACAGTGTTATCAGTACTACATAAACCTACATAACTCAACTAGATTGTACTAACTTATAACGGTTCTAGGGGTGTGAACGTTGAAACATTAAAATGATTAAACAAAATTGGGATCCTTAACGTTAAGAAAAATCCCAAAGCGAGAAAAAAAACGATGTATTTTTACGTAGCATAAAGTAAACAGCACAGAGGGTCAATTTCCGCAACAGCACAAGGCTCAACTTCTCCGCTGTTTTGGTGCCCTGGCTACCATGCTGTGAACAGCGTGAAGAGAACCTGTGCACATGCGCAGATACTGTGTGTGACTGTGTAAGAGTGAAGTGTTGCCCGATAGATAGGTCTAGTGATTGCCCGATAGATAGGCCTAGTGCACGGTTCTGCCTATACTGTGCAACTCACTTCTCTCTCTGTCCCTCACTAGCTTGCTATTAAAGATGCAAGTGTTTTCGGGAAGTATTGCAGTTTAAACAACTGATTCCATTAACTGAGACCATTGTTGATGGTTTCCATGTCACAGCTGTATGGGAACTAAGATCTAGGATTCAGGCTCCTGAGTGGCGCAGCGGTCTAACGCACTGGATCTCAGTGTTAGAGGCGCCACTACAGACTCTGGTTCGATTACAGGCTGTATCACAACCGGCCGTGATTGGGAGTCCTATAGAGTGGCACACAATTGGCACAGCGTCGTCTGGGTTAGGGTTTGGCCAGGGTAGGCCGTCATTGTAAATAATAATTTGTTTTTAACTGACTTGCCTAGTTAAATAAAGGTTAAACAAAATAAAAATGTATAAAATACCCACCACCCCCCCCCTTCCTTGCCAGCCTGGATCACCCAGCTCTCCACACCTGCCCATTCCACAAGGGGCTTTAACAGTGCACTTTACAACTTTCCTATGAATCATCAGAGTTGGAGTTGACCGATGACACCAGGCCAAATGTAACCCGATTTCTGCATCTATCAATCACCTCGCTGCTCTTTCGGGCATGCCATCTGTCTTCGGAAACGACAGTTCAGAGAGGGAAGCCGCACGCAATGCCACAGAAATAAGGGGACTCGAGGACTGTGGGCCAATAGCAATACCCCTGTACATCATCATGGACCTGGTTCATTTTTGTTTTCATGTTGGTCACTTGACTATTTATTGGCCCCACAACATAATTCACAATTAGTGGGCCCTGCGTCAGTTTAAATGCTTGCATTAAAGCTTCAAATGTGACATTAATGAACTATTGTAAAGGAAACTCCATCATATCGGGTGGCAGAGAGGAAGATAATTGAACTAATGACAGCAATAATCAAGCCAGGATGACTTATTAACAAGTGGCAGATTCCCCTCTGCAAATTAGGTCAAGAGTGATGAGTGCATGCTTATTTGTCTTAGCCGATTGCAAGGATCTGACTGCTGATTGATGATGCCCAGAGCGAGCTGTGATCAGTGAGGTGGTGCCACGCGGTGAGGTGAGCTAGAACGCTCCAATATAATAATGGGAGCAATATACATACAGTATACAAATGCATAAAGGGATATGCATTTGCTACTTCCTGTAATGGCCCAGAAAAATTTGGGGTGTCAAACATAAGACATGCAAGGGAGTCCAATCCAGCCCACGGATGTTAGACTAAAAAAAAATGTTGGGGGGGGGAGGGGGGGGGTGGCGGGGGAAAGAACTCAATATACTTCAAAATGACTAAAACCAAATCGAAACAGTGTATAAACGATAATGCACCTACATTCATACAGTTTCTTCACTCTGCCGAGCCCGCTATTTTTTGCAAATTGTGACGACAAGGAAATCTAACCGATTTTCAGGGTGGCTCACCGGTAGGATCTTTTTGAGGCCACAGCGGAGGAACTCGTTGCGCAGATGTATCCTGAAGTCCAGATCGTCCGGAGAGGTGACCAGGGCGTTGATCAGCTGCATGCAGGCCACCTGTTGTTCAGCACACAAATGCCAGAGAGACCGTTAGAGAGAACCCATTTATGGCATTCATTTCACTGAACATTAAATGATATGGTGATATGGTGATTTATCATGCTCGACCTCTGTGTACGGTATCAATCTATTTTATGATGTAGCGGGCACTGTTGAGTTACAAGACCTGTTTGTGAAAAAAACATATGTTTATACATTTTCCCAGAGATTAAAGGAAAGAGGAGAGCAAAGAGATGAGAGGGAAAGAGGAGAGATAGGCCATAGTCTGAGTATGGTGTAGAGGGAGCAAAAAGGAAGTAGAGGGCAAGAGGAAGTCGAAAAGAGAAGAAAACCCGGGGAGTCCGCCGACCAGATATGCATTTGTAATTGATTTATTGGATTAGGGACGAGACGAGGGATGGAGGGATGGAGGGACGGGAGAAAGAGGGCAAAGGGAAAACGCTGATGGGCCTTAACGGACTATAAGGCGGCTCTGGGGATCAACGATGGGAGAAGACAGAGTGCTCGTCCGACAGGCGAATTCATCAGGAGCTGAAGGATCTCCGTGAACGACATGTGAAAAGTAGGCTTTAGAAAAACCTCTATCGGCACGTTTGTGTTGGCCCGCATTTTTTATTAACGGTCCAGTGTGAATGCTGTCCCTGGGCTGTTTTTCACACCGATTCCTCCTGTAGGTGTTTTCCTGGAGAGACTCGTACAGACACACACGCATGCACACGCGCACACACACAGACACCCACATACTCTAGCCCAATTAATGCCCTCGGAGAACATGGCTAGTGGGAATTCAGCTGGCGATGGGGAATAAGAGCCATCTGGAATGAACAGCATTGGTTTGTTTTTGCTGTGTTTTCCCCCCTTCCATAGCCGGGGGACAGAGGGATCGAACAGGTTTGTATTAATCCAGTGGAGTGAGGGCACACAGTGTTATGGTTTATGGGAATGTGTCGGTGCTAATGGAGACTCTTCATACAGACATATGCGCCAGGCCTGCCGCGCCCCGGGAAAGCAGTGTGCTTAAAGGGATACTTTGGGATACTAATTTTGGCAATGAGGCTCCTTGTCTATTTCCCCAGAGTCCCCAGAGTCTGATTAACTCTTCGATACCATGTTTATGTCTCTGTGTCATTTCGCGAGTCAATGGTAACTAGCATGAGTGCACTGACTGGATATGGGTATACTATAGTTAGCATTGGCTCACAAAACTACCTCCAAATTCCTTCATACTGGACACAGAGACATAAAAATGGTATCCATGAGTTAATCTGACTCAGGGGAAGTAGATAAAGAGCCTCATTGCCAAAACCCCAAAGTATCCCTTTAAGGAGAACTCCTAGGCTGTTCTGTGCTGCTGGTGGTGTGGAAGGGGATGTGACAGTGGCTTTGAGAGCATGCCAATGGAGCCAAGTAGCAACATAGCAGACCTCTAAATGATCCAATAGGGCCTCCAGAGCCTTGGACCAAGAACTGGGCATCCAAGCCTGAAGTCTACCCGCCAGGGACGCTAGACTAGAAGCTTTGCTGAAACTATCTTCACTCTCATCACTTTACTTCCATCTTTAGCCGTTCAAAAGCAAGAGAGATATTTCAAGAATTATTTTGTCTGGATGAGTAGCTAGGTCCATACTTCTCTTCCTCTACATGTAGATTTGTCCTCCTATCATACGAAGCAGACAAACCTCGACAATGTTTGTTGTGTGGAATTGGTTCAGGGAGGGTTATTGTGGCGCTTGTTTCCGGGGTTGGCGACAACGCGAGAGGGGAGCTCAGGCGTCATGTGAACCGAGCTTACAGTAGGAGATTTCTGTCAGTGTAATTAAAAGTGGGACTGCTGGGATGGTTTAAAGTTGGGATGCAGGCTGGCTTTCTCTCTACAGTGGAGTGAGCAAAGCCCGAACCATCGGCAAAACCCATTTTAATCACATTAACAAAGTTAGGATCCACAGCACCATCGGAAGGTTTTTAAAAAGTATTCTAATTTATTTTAACCTTCTGCATCAGCAAGGTAGTTTAATTTACTTCACAATTAGCGGTGGCTCTTTTCATTTGCGGCAGATTTAGGATTGAGGAAAACAATCAAAGGGCTTTCTACCTCCCTTCCTTACCCCCCTTCCCTCCTTCCCATAGATCCACCACTCTGAACATGACAAATTATTTCACAAATTATTAAATACACGGTTTGCAGTGATTTTGCAGTGATTTGTTCCTCAAAATATTTGGAGTGCAGCAAAG
Source organism: Salvelinus fontinalis (assembly GCF_029448725.1). Lineage (NCBI taxonomy): Eukaryota > Metazoa > Chordata > Actinopteri > Salmoniformes > Salmonidae > Salvelinus > Salvelinus fontinalis. The sequence continues at coordinate 44,655,601 of NC_074693.1, forward strand.
TGCCAGAGAAAGAAAAGTAAAATACAGAAGAAAAGACAGGTGTATTGCTGTATGGCAGCCCTTTTCCTCTGGGTCCTCAGAGACCCACCTCAACAACACTGAGAAAAAGATGAAAAGTATTTATTACGAGGATGAGAAAAAAAACATATCAGACAGTCAACATCTCTTTTCTGGTCTCGTGTTATTTTTAGGAGTCCTTTTTCAGAGTAGGGCTTCTCTAGTGAAGCAGATGATGATTATTAGGGCAGGGGAGAGAACCTTCAGCGCATGTTAATAGCCCACGGTCGACTCCGTGTCAAACACCGGCTCCAAGCAGAGAGGCCATTTTGGTGAATGACACTGGCTAGAGCCGAGTTCTGTCCATTGCACATGACATGGCAGACTTGGGTGATTTATTGTATTATGTGCATATATGTGAGTTTTAAAAAGGTGTTTCTTTCCACAACTTGCCTCAAAGGTCAACAAGTTAAGATCATGGATAAAACTTGGAAGAGCTGCTAAACTAGTTTGTGAATTAATACCTATGAATGCAGAATAATGTTGTATGACTCGAATCCAAGCAGACTACCATTAAAAGAATACAGGCATTACAACATGTGATACTCTGTAAGTGGCAGGTTGAAAGAGTGTTGTGAATTGACGTGGATATTTATGAGATGGGTTCTAAGGGAAAGATGTGGAGAAAGGGGTGCATGAATCAATGTGTGCATGTGTGTGTAATGTGTGTGTTTATGTTATATGAGTGTGTCTGTATCCGAACAGGCTTTGTATATACTGACCTGGAGCTGTTGGGCTTCGTGATTCTCCAGTCCCTCCACTATCGGAGCGAATCTCTCCTTGTTATTCCTCTCTGCTGCAATTGTCATGGCAGCCAGAATCTTATCCAGGCTGAGAGAAAGCAAAACAGACAAAAAAAGTCAACAAGCACCTTTATCGCCCCACCGACAGGACATTTAAGATAAGATCATGTTCACCTCATCCCCATATATCATCTCGTCCCTTCCCGTGCCTTTGTCAGGGGCATTCTGTGGGGACCCAAGACAATTTTTTTTGTCTTTGTTGGCAACACTGTACATTGTATGTAACCAATTTAGCCGCCACAGTTCATTACTCTGGTGATGCTCATACAACGCCTGGTAGCTGATATCATCCACAGTAAAAGCTATTCATAATCAAACGTAGTTGACGATGCCAGGGCAGGATCGATTTATTACAGGGAAAAGAGTACAGAACTGACGCGTACAAACACCTATTGTTGTGAAAGCAAATGAGACCGTTTACAAGCGCTCACGGGCACCTTTGATGAATAATGATTTGGTCATTTTCAGACGAAGGCATCACACTAAAGAAATGTGTTGCTATGCGCCTGCACACAAACGGAAGCTGCAACACAAGTAGGTGAAGTCAGTTTAAATAGCCACTTCAGTAAACGGCAAACAAAAGTTATTTAGCTGGCGTCCCTTTATCACACCATCAGATCAGACATGGGGGCCTCTCTCATCGGGGTTGTGAATGCTAGGTTTGCTGTCGTGCCTTTATCTCCTATACACTGGAGAAGCACAACAAAGACTAGGCGAGAGAGAGAGACAGAGAGCTGCGTGGAAGCTTTTGTTTTTGTTTTTTTCTCAGCTCATTCTTTTTTTTCTTCTGTTTCTCGCCTCTTTGCCATCCAGGATGCGCTGAAGCGTTCGTGGGTCCCTAGGGAGGAATGATGTCTCATGACCCAGCCATGCCTGTGATCTTCCCCAGTGCTCAAAAATAGTCTTGCAGAGGAGCAAGGAGAGGGAAGATGTGGGGAGAACCTACACAGGGTGCTCCCTGTCTACCCACTGAGTACCACCCAACCCAGTGACGGCATGGGAGGAGGATGGAGGTATGTTGACAAAAACGAGTCATTTATAGGTTATATTGGACTGATGTGTGTTATGTGAGTTTGCCTCCATCCAAATCTTTGCACTGGGAAGGGGACACTTTGCCAGGGATATAATACTAATCATCGTGTTATATTTTACTGGAAATCCTAGAAATAATATTAGTGACCTATAACCATTATGTGAAGTATATGTGTGTAATAAATGTAACATATACAGTACCAGTCAAAAGTTTGGACACACCTACTCATTCAAGGGTTTTTTCTTCATTTGGACTATTTTCTACTTTTTAGAATAATAGTGAAGACATCAAAACTATGAAATAGCACATATGGAATCATGTAGTAACCAAAAAAGTGTTAAACAAATCAAAATATCTGTTCTATTTTAGATTCTTCAAAGTAGCCTCCCTTTTCCTTGATAACAGCTTTGCACACTCTCGACATTCTTTCAACCAGCTTCACCTGGAATGCTTTGTCAACAGTCTTGAAAGATTCCCAACATGTGCTGAGCACTCGTTGGCTGCTTTTCCTTCACTCTGCGGTCTAACTCATCCCAAACCATTTCAATTGGGTTGAGGTCAGGTGATTGTGGAGGCCAGGTCATCTGATGCAGCACTCCATCACTCTCCTTCTTGCTCAAATAGCCCTTACACAATAGCCCTCCTGTTGAAAAACAAATGATAGTCCCACTAAGCGCAAACCAGATGGGATGGCGTAACGCTGCAGAATGCTGTGATAGGCATGCTGGTGAAGTGTGCCTTGAATTCTAAATAAATCACAGACAGTGTCACCAGCATAGCACACCCACACCATCACACCTCCTCCTCCATGCTCCATGCAGAGACCATCCGTTCACCTACTCTGCATCTCACAAAGACACGGTGGTTAGAACCAAAAATCTTACATTTGGACTCATCAGACCAAAGGACAGATTTCCACTGGTCTAATGTCCATTGCTCCTGTTTCTTGGCCCAAGCAAGTCTCTCCTTCTTATTGGTGTCCTTTAGTAGTGGTTTCGTTGCATCAATTCGACCATGAAGGGCTGATTCACGCAGTCTCCTCTGAACAGTTGATGTTGAGATGTGTCTGTTACTTTAACTCTGTGAAGCATTTATTTGGGCTGCAAGTCCTGAGGCTTGTAACTCTAATGAACTTATCCTCTGCAGCAGAGGTAACTCTCGGTCTTCCTTTCCTGTGGTGGTCCTCATGAGAGCCAGTTTCATCATAACACTTGATGGTTTTTGCGACTGCACTTGAAGAAACTTTCAAAGTTCTTGAAATTTTCCAGATTGACTGACCTTCATATCCTAAAGTAATGATGGACTGTCGTTTCTCTTTGCTTATTTGAGCTGTTCTTGCCATACTATGGACTTGGTATTTTACTAAATAGGGCTATCTTCTGTATACCCCCCGTCACAACATAACTGATTGGCTCAAACGCATTAAGAAGGAAAGAAATTCCACAAATTAACTTTGAACAAGGCACACCTGTTAATTGAAATGCATTCCTGGTGACTACCTCATGAATCTGGTTGAGATAATACCAAGAGTGTGCAAAGCTGTCATCAAGGCAAAGGGTGGCTACTTTGAAGAATCTCAAAATATAATAAAAAAATATTGGTTACTACATGATTCCATATGTGTTATTTCATAGTTTTGATGTCTTCACTATTATTCTACAACGTAGAAATAGTAAAAATAAACAAAAACCCTTGAATGAGTGGGTGTGTCCAAACTTTTGACTGGCACTGTAGATAAATGGAGCAGACTTATTCTATGTGATAGGGGTGATAAAGCTGCAGACATGTGCAGGGGGTACAGACACAGACATGCCTGTTCAAACTGTAACTTTAAAGAGGCGCTACATCTGCTTAACTCCTCGCGTTCGCCCTTTGATTCCGTCACTTAGTTTGTGGTGTTGAGAATGAGCCGACGTCACAGCGTAGCTCTCTAGCAGACGAGGTTGTCGGAAAGTGAGGCCTCAGCTCTATTTTCTGTCTATCAGTTTCAAAACACTTTTAACTGGGTTTTTCGTATTTGTCAGTTTGTTTATTTTCCTCTGCTGCATGCAGACCTACTTTGAAGTGCCATTGTTATTCTAGTCCAGCTCTGTGGCAGACACAATAAAAAAGAGCTCCGCTGGATTCAATTTATAATCTGTCAGCGAAGCTGTGTGTTCATGGCCAACAACACTGAGCACTTAAATACATTACACAGCCCAAACTGCTAAATCAGAACATGTTAACTGGCAGTGCACCGATACAGCTCAAAGCCCTTGCTGCAAATGCAATGAGTGCACAGAATGTATTGTGCTGGGGCCAGTGACAGATTGTCTACAACACAGGAGGTTGGTGACACCATAAGTGGGGAGGATGGGCTCATAGTGATGGCTGTAACGGAATACATGGAATGGTATCGAATTCATCAACAAACAAAAAAATGCCTGATACCATTTCATTCACTCCATTCCAGCCATCATTATGAGCCGTCCTCCCCTCGGCAGCCTCCTTGTGGCTTACAAATCTATTTCCTTAATCTCATAATGTACATGACGGTATTACGTTGCTGGGGGGAGACAATGCATGGCACAGAGAGTGACATTGAGGATGTAATAATGCTGGATGAGTGTCGCTAATGAGGTATGTTGCAGTGAACATACATGTTTTCCTCTCCAATGATACAGATAGCTGAGAGGATCTTGACGATCTCAGTCATCATACTGGTCTGTTTGGGGTCAATGGCCCTGGCCAGGAGAAGCAAGCTCCGCTCATCTTCCAGAATCCTTTGTAGTCCATACTGTAGACGTGGAAGAGAGGAAGAAAGGGAAAAGGGTCCATAGGGTATAAATTAATGAGAGCATTTGCATTCATAGAGATCGCTCACTTACAGTTAAAAAAAGAACTACTAACTTTACAAAGAACCTCTAATTTAAGTAATAGTTAGCCCTAATTCTCTTTTAAAGAGGGACATAGAGGCCAAGGGAAAATTGAGATTATGATGAATTAAGCCAATTCAGGACAGGGCTGTGGGGACAAATACTTATAGTCCTCTACTACCTTTAAATCTATCTCAGATTCAAGCAATGGGCATACTTGACCACATATGGGGATTTTTATAAAGGGCAACAATATCAATAGCTCATCCATCCTTGAACAATGTGCTACTTTCGAGAGATGAGACAGTGCTGCTTCCCAAAAAAGAATAATTAAATACTTGGTGACAATGGGCTCAACATGGCAAATTAGCTCCGCTTTACTTGCCCGTAATAGCACTTGTCAAAGTCCAGCCATTCTAGATAGGAAAAACAACCAACCTGGTTTCATCATACAGGATTTTGAGATGACTACATACGGGGTATAAAGTGATATCCCTTTTGATTGATTTCATTTCTACCGCTCTTGCTCCTTTTCAATGTGAATAAGACTTTATTCCAGGTTTGCCATTGAAATTGAGGCATTGAAGCTATAGAAATTCAGTCTCTGTTTGGAGCACTTTAAGGTGAATACAGAACCACCTCTGCACTGTACAGTCCTTCGCTTCCCTCCTCGGAGTCACTTTGAGTCGATGTAAAAAGCAGAATAAATGATTACATTGATTGTTCAAGTGGTCCAGCTTTGGGTGCCAATTGAGTCCTGCTACATGGCGATCTAAAAACACTCAAGAATCAAGAGAAACTGCAGTAAGTAAAACTTTTGGAATGAAAGCCTTGGACCAACCCAAACAAGTACACACCTTATTGTTCATGAAGGCCTTGAGACATTGGATCAGCTTGTGCTGGTTTCTTTTGTCGATACTTTCTTGCCTGAAAAAGAGTTGAGAAAGGAAAAGAATGACAGATTTAGACAGTATGTAGAGCGTATTGAGAAGAACATTAGTTCAAATGGAAGAAGCTTACTGTTTCTTATCCAGCAACTTGTCCAATGCGTCCAAGAGGAGGCCCAGTCCTTCATGGCCAAAGTTGTTCACCCAGCTAAAAAAACAGACAGTCAGAAAACTAAGTCAGACAACGTACATAATGTCGTTCGGAGCCAGACTAACAGCTGTTGAATCATACGTGAAAAGTAATTGGTGGTATTGGTTTCATTGTCAACGAGGTGAATGATCATCTCCACAAAAATTGTCTCTATTTTTCCTGGTTTATTTCTGTGGAGAATCTATTGATGAGAGATAGAATCGCAAATCAACACAGACCCCTTTTTTTTGTAACACTAACTGCTAGAATGTGTATCACATAATCATTTACAGGCAAATGAACAATCATCCATCATATGCCCTGCTCCTGTGGTCTAGCAGTGTGATTCCCCCCCCCCCCCCCGCAGCGTGCTGTAGTGCCACCAAAAGATTAAGCAATGCAAGAAAGATAACACTGTAATCGATAATGGATCGCGGGAGATAATTGGCAATAAACCACAAGCGTATCTGGAGACAGCAAATGATCCAGTGCAGATGAGACTGTTTGTCAGCGATGGGGTATGCGGCGGAGAGTGAGTGAGGCAGGGGCTGACCCCCCGATCACACCTAGATTATGTCATTAGCATCACTTGCTCTTGCCGCTCGATTGTCAATAACACAAAACGCACTGAGCAATTTGTTGCATTAAAGGGCCATAATTCAATGATTTATTTTGCCTTCTTGACAATGATTCAACGCAATAAGAACATGCATATTAAAATCATTTGTATTGACTCGGCAGTCAGAGAAGACCCTCGATTAGGAACGATGCTTACTGGCCCGAGGCTCTTCCTCTGAGGTGAAGTTAGGTATTTATATGATCTGCAGCAAAATAAATTGAGAATTATTAAGGCTACTGAAGCCCTCCGAACCCATTCCTCACAATGCATTACCGGGCCAAGCCCAACTCAATTTGCGACTTACTACCATTACGCTGTACAGTACAGCACAATGATCTTCTTTGTTAAAAAACCACTCAGCACAATGTCCAAAATGTATAACTGTTTACTGAGGTGAGCCTCGCGGTTCAATGTTTGCCACTTCCCTTCACGGGATCTGCTTTGCGGCAGGCAACTTATTGCATGCAAACACAGTTAGCTAAACCAGATAGCAAAAATGTGATCTCGGGGAAACAATCGAGCCCGGCTCAATGTAATGCACAATCATGTGCTGTTTATGACAGCCCGACATCAATACAGAGGTGGTAGGAGCAAATGACTTACGTGAGACATCGAAAAAGAGGGGAAAGAGGCGACATGGTTGATGGAGCGGTTACGCGAGAGCTAGGGGGAAATTAAGCAAATATTTGTGGAGAGGTTATTCTGATTATTACACAGTGCTCTGTGTGACCTGAGACGCAGCCGCCGATACCGGGTGGTCGTATACAATGTCTAGGAGTGTAAAACAGGTGGCCGCAAAAGCTGCCATGACAACCAAATGAGATGCATCGGGTGATCACGATCGTAGCTCCGGCGGATTACATTTAATCTAGCCTGACCTGATACACTGGACAGTGATATGACACAATCCGTGTGGTTGAAATAACCTGTGCCTCAACATATCCACCTCCTCTACAAGATGGGGAGTAAACAGAGCAAAAAAACGTTGCTACTTCACAGAAAACACTGACAGCTGGTTAAGTGAAGATGCCTCCTTTCCCTAGCATGTTGCCACAAGCTTTTATTGTTTTGAGGCGACTATCTCTTCACTGCAGGGAAATCAAGCAGCGTTCGTTTGGAGGTGACTAAAGTGGATGAATAGTGGAGCTAGGATTTAAAGTGTGGGTCCAAGATGGGTAGTCTCATTCTGTCTGTATGTCTGTGTTGTCTCTCTATGTTGTCCATCCGTCTGTATGGCTGTCCATCGGTCTGTCTGTCTGTCAAAGCTGCAACAGCACAATAGCCAAATAGGATCCAATTCCCTTTCAGCTTCCTCCTTTAATCAATTTGTGGCATGAATTCAAGGATCTCGTTAACTTGGGGTGGAACTTGTTCATGAAATATTGATGGATATAATCTTGCAGATAAGTGTCAACAAATTGTGTTACTTTCCACAATCATGTACAGTACATTCCGCTGCCAAAATGAAAAAGTAGCAATTTTTTAAGTGTAACTATTTCGGCTGGTAAAGACACAATTATGCTGTATTTATGTTAGGTGCCACAAAACCCAGAACTATATGAGATGATTTCACAGTCTGGACCCAGAGCACGGATGCAAACGTAAACAACGTGTTGATAATGCTTATTTGCGCACGGCACAGAGATATATAAGGAAGTTCCTGTCCGTTCAGATAGCAACAAATCTTCTACATTTCGTTTCCTATGTCAGCTTCATATTTTGAGTTAATCTTCCCTGCCAACAAGAATAGTTATTGGGAGGCAATAACAACTAATACTTCATCTGTCTTCAAGTTCCCAAATGGAAACATTTATACATCTGACCTTTGCTGCCACCGTGTATGTAGCTCACGAACAAGGCAATGCAATTCCCTATAATGAAATAATAAGCTGCCGTGGTGTGTCACTATCGAGTATGCCATATGTGGTGTTGAACGGATTTACTGAGTGGTGTTAATCATATTGCTACAGACAGATTTGGCATGGGAAATGTAATTGATGCTGGAGAGAATGCTTTGCTTTTGTGCAACAGCCAATGCAACCGACTCGACTGGAATTGTTCATTGCTGGCTGTGGAATCTGACACGCGTTCAGTCTTTCTGTCAGACTGATCAGTTGACCTGTGTTGTGATGCCTTTCAGGCACATTGATTTCAGCCAGTGGCCCAACATTGTTCATTCTTGTTGTGTTATTTAATTGGGACTGGCATCGGGGAGTATTGTGTCATTGAGAGCAATATATTTCATATTGTATTATGGGCTGAGCCATACCTCTGTCCCACTCTGCCACTCCTGACCTATTCAGCACTGCTACATTCCACTTGAGGCCTTGAGCTCTTAGCAACAAATTGCTCTTGACATTAGAACCTGAAACCGAGCACATGGAGGCTTCCAGCCTTATGATTCTGCATTCTGAAGGCTACGGCCATTTCCCACCAATCAATGCAATGACTTACTGAAAGAATCAGAATAGCACGCCCAATGGGAATGATGTCAAATGCCCACACATATACAGTGCCATGAAATATTTGCCCGCTTTCAGATTTTCTAAAATGTTGCAGAATAACGACACTGAATGTTATTAGATCTTCAGCCAAAACCTACTATTAGATAAAGGGAACCTGAGTGAACAAATAATATAACATGTTGATAAATTAATAAAGTTATGCAACACCCAATGACTGTGTGTGAAAAGGTAGGGCCCGTTAACACTCAAAAACTGGATGTGATGCAACACCCAATGACTGTGTGTGAAAAGGTAGGGCCCGTTAACACTCAAAAACTGGATGTGTCACCTTTAGCTGTAACGATGGCAACCAAACGCTTCCTCTAGTTGTTGATCTAGAAAAGTTCCACTTATGACTAAATGTGTCCAAAGAACATTCTTCCAGGAGTCTTGACGATCTTTCAGGTACGTTTTGGCAAACTTTAGACGACATGGATCTCGTTATGTCTAGTAAAAACTAAACCCTTCATTCCACAGTAAGAACCTCATACCCGAAATCCGCAAACACAGGCACCCTCATAGATATCATCCTGACCAACTTGCCCTCTAAATACACCTCTGCTGTCTTCAACCAGGATCTCAGCCATCACTGCCTCATTGCCTGCATCCGCAGTCAAACGACCACCCCTCGTCACTGTCAAACACTCCATAAAACACTTCAGCGAGCAGGCCTTTCTAATCGTCCTGGCCCGGGTATCCTGGAAGGATATTGACCACATTCCGTCAGTAGAGGATGCCTGGTTATTCTTTAAAAGTGCTTTCCTCACCATCTTAAATAAGCATGCCCCATTCAAAAAATGTAGACCTAAGAACAGATATAGCCCTTGGTTCACTCCAGACTTGACTGCCCTTGTCCAGAACAAAAACATCCTGTGGCGTACTGCATTAGCATCAAATAGCCCCCGCGATAGTCACAGGCAGTAAGGAAAGCAAAGGCTAGCTATTTCAAACAGAAATTTGCATCCTGTAGCACAAATTCCAAAAAGTTCTGGGACACTGTAAAGTCCATGGAGAATAAGAGCACCTCCTCCCAGCTGCCCACTGCACTGAGGCTAGGAAACACTGTCACCACCGATAAATCTACGATAATCGAGAATTTCAATAAGAGTTTTTCTACGGCTGGCCATGCTTTTCACCTGGCTACTCCTACCCCGGTCAACAGCTCTGCACCACCCACTGCAACTTGCCCAAGCCCCCCCATTTCTCCTTCACCCAAATCCAGATAGCTGATGTTATGAAAGGGCTGCAAAATCTGGACCCCACAAATCAGCTGGGCTAGACAATCTGGACCCTCTCTTTCTAAAATTATCCACCGCAGTTTTCAGCATACCACTGCTGGCTTGCTTCTGAAGCTAAGCAGGGTTGGTCCTGGTCAGTCCCTGGATGGGAGACCAGATGCTGCTGGAAGTGGTGTTGGAGGGCCAGTAGGAGGCACTCTTTCCTCTGGTCTAAAAAAAATATCCCAATGCCCCAGGGCAGTGATTGGGGACACTGCCCTGTGTAGGGTGCCGTCTTTCGGATGGGACGTTAAACGGGTGTCCTGACTCTCTGAAGTCATTAAAGATCCCATAGCACTTATCGTAAGAGTAGGGGTGTTAACCCCGGTGTCCTGGCTAAATTCCCAATCTGGCCCTCAAACCATCATGGTCACCTAATAATCCCCAGTTTACAATTGGCTCATTCATCCCCCTCCTCTCCCCTGTAACCATTCCCCAGGTCGTTGCTGCAAATGAGAATATGTTCTCAGTCAACTTACTTGGTAAAATAACGGTAAAATAAAAATAAAAATAAAAGTGCTATTACTAGCCGGTTCAACCTCTTTCGTATCGTCTGAGATCCCTAAAGATTGGAAAGCTGCCGCGGTCATGCCACTCAAAGGGCGAGACACTCTAGACCCAAACTGTTACAGACCTATATCTATCCGAGCCTGCCTTTCTAAAGTCTTCAAAAGCCAAGTTAACAAACAGATCACCGAACATTTCGAATCGCACCGTACCTTCTCCGCTATGCAATCTGGTTTCCGAGCTGGTCATGGGTGCTCCTCAGCCACGCTCAAGGTCCTAAACGATATCATAACTACCATCGATAAAAGACAATACTGTGGAGCCGTCTTCATTGACCTGGCCAAGGCTTTCGACTCTGTCAATCACAGCATTCTTATCGGCAAACTCAACAGCCTTGGTTTTTCAAATGACTGCCTCACCTGGTTCTCCAACTACTTCTCAGACAGAGTTCAGTGTGTCAAATCGGAGGGCCTGTTGTCCGCACATATGGCACACTCTATGGGGGTGCCACAGGGTTCAATTCTCGGGCCGACTCTTTTCTCTGTACGCATCAATGATGTCGCTCTTGCTGCTGGTGAGTCTCTGATCAGTTGGTAGAGCATGGCGCTTGCAACGCCAGGGTTGTGGGTTCGATTCCCACGGGGGACCAGTACAAAAAAGTATGAATGTATGTACTTGTAAGTCGCTCTGGATAAGAGCGTCTGCTAAATGACTTAAATGTAAATGTAAATGATCTACCTCTATGCAGACAACACCATTCTCTATACATCTGGCCCTTCTTTGGACACTGTGTTAACTAACCTCCAGACGAGCTTCAATGCCATACAACACTCCTTCCGTTGCCTCCAACTGCTCTTAAATGCAAGTAAAACTGAATGCATGCTCTTCAACCGATCGCTGCCCGCACCCGCCCACCCGTCTAGCATCACTACTCTGGACGGTTCTGACTTAGAATATGTGGACAACTACAAATTCCTAGGTGTCTGGTTAGACTGCAAACTCTCCTTCCAGACTCACATTAAGCATCTCCAATCCAAAATAAAATCTAGAAATGGCTTCCTATTTCGCAACAAAGCATCCTTCACTCATGCTGCCAAACTTACCCTCGTAAAACGGACTATCTTACAGATCCTTGACTTTGGCGATGTCATTTACAAAATAGCCTCTAACACTCTACACAGCAAATTGGATGTAGTCTATCACAGTGCCAGCCGTTTTGTCACCAAAGTTCCATATACTACCCACCACTGCAACCTGTATGCTCTCGTTGACTGGCCCTCGATTCATATTGCAAAAATAAAATCGCTGAAGATGGAGTCTTACATCTCCCTCACTAACTTTAAGCATCAGCTGTCAGAGCAGCTTACCGATCATTGCACCTGTACACAGCCCATCTGTAAATGGCCCACCCAACTACCTCATCCCCATATATATATATATATTTTTCTTCTCCTTTGCACCCCAGTATCTCTACTTGCACATCTATCACTCCAGTGTTAATGCTAAACTGTAATCATTTCACCACTATGGCCTATTTATTGCCTCATCTTACTACATTTCCACACACTGTATATAGATTTTTCTATTGTGTTATTGTCTGTAGGTTTGTTTATACCATGTGTAACTGTGTTGTTTGTGTCGCACTGCTTTGCTTTATCTTGGCCAGGTCGCAGTTGTAAATGAGAACTTGTTCTCAACTGGCCTACCTGGTTAAATAAAAGGTGAAATTAAAAATTACAAAATTAAAAATATCAAAAGGTTAAGCATGGAGGTGGTAGTGTTTGCTTTGGGGATGCTTTGCTGCCTCAGGACCTGGACAACTTGCCATCATTGATGGGAAAAATGCATTCTGCTCTGTATCAGAGAATTCTAAAGGAGAATGTCTGGCCATATGTCCGTGAGCTGAAGCACACTTTGGCCATGTATCAAGACAAATGTAATGTTTTGGAATGGCCAAGTTAAAGTCCAGACCTAAACCCAATTGAGATGTTGTGGCAGGACCTGAAAAGAGCAGTTCATGCTCGAAAACCAACAAATGTAGCCGAGTTAAAATAGTTCTGCATGGGCCAAAATTCCTCCACGGCGATGTGAGGGACCGATCAACAACTACAAGATGTGCTTGGTTGCAGTCATTGCAGCGAAAGGTGGCACACCCAGATATTGAGTGTAAGGGAGCAATTACTTTTTTACACAGGGGCATTGGGTGTTAACTTTTTGCATTAAATAAATGAAATAAGTATCAAAACATTGTGTTATTTGTTCACTTGGGTTCCCTTTATCTAATATGATTTGTTATGCAAAAATAGAGAAAATCTGAAAAGGGATAAATACGTGTTCACAGAATATACTGTAAAGGGTATAAACTACAATGTAAATCAGTCATAGTGATAACAAGAACATGTTGAATACCAATGACTGCAGTTAGCACGCAACATCTCCATTTTGCTTTTTGGTCAGACAGAAGATGTTAAATTCACATTCTCAAGAATGATACAATGTCATATTTGTCCATGCGTGTCCTTTCAGAAGCTGTTATAGCTCATATAAAACGTGCATCAGTATCCTCAAACAATTGCCTGTCTGAAAGGTTATGACCTTTGCAAAACCAAGAAAATAGTGTTGAGTAGCTAATTATTGAATGAAAATGCATACATCTTTGTGAATACGACTTAATGAATGGCATGGCCTTTCCACACCCTGACCTTGACCTCCTGTATATCTCCTCTGCCCTCTGGGCATCGGATGTACACAAACCAGGAAGGAGAAAGGTCAAAATATGAAACACCTGGAAGTATGATTAATATAGAATGTTGTGTTCTCAATAGGCACCGATGAAAAGAAAGAAGAAGGGAAACACAGAGATGGCATTGTGTTAGAAAAAAGGGCGGAATTTGAGACGCAACCCTAATCATTTCACTTGGTTCTTTCTTCCTTCTTCCTAGAGTGGATTGAAATGCTCCGCTGTCCCGACCACACACAGCTCTCAAATGAAGTACACTTTTACTCCACTGCCTCCTCTGTCCTCTCTAGCAGATCCATTTTGATGACGGGACATAAGTTGGTCCACCCGCTATCCACTCAGATACAGTTCCAGTCAAAAGTTTGGACACACCTACTCATTGAAGGGTTTTTTCTTTATTTTTTACTATTTTCTACTTTGTAGAATAATAGTGAAAACATCAAAAATATGAAATAACACATGGAGTGGTGTAGTTACCAAAACATTTTAAAATAAATAAACATTTATTTTAGATTTTAGATTCTTCAAAGTAGTCAACCAGCTTTTTTGAGGAATGCTTTTCCAACAGTCTTGAAGGAGTTCCCACATATGCTGAGCACTCGTTTGCTGCTTTTCCTTCACTCTGCAGTCCAACTCATCCCAAACCATCTCAATTGGGTTGAGGTCAGGTGATTGTGGAGGCCAGGTCATCAGATGCAGCACTCCATCACTCTCCTTCTTGGTCAAATAGCCCTTACACAGCCTGGAGGTGTGTTTTGGGTCATTGTCCTGTTGAAAAACAAATGATAGTCCCACTAAGCGCAAACCAGATGGGATGGCGTATCGCTGCAGAATGCTGTGATAGCCATGCTGGTTAAGTGTGCCTTGAATTCTAAATAAATCACAGAGTGTCATCAGCAAAGCACCCCCATACCATCACACCTCCTCCTCCATACTTCACGCTGGGAACCACACATGCGGAGATCATCCGTTCACCTACTCTGCGTCTCACAATGACACAGTGGCTGGAACCAAAAATCGCAAAATGTGTACTCATCAGACCAAAGGCCAGATTTCCACCGGTCTAATGTCCATTGCTCCTGTTTCTTGGCCCAAGCAAGTCTTCTCCTCTTATTGGTGTCCTTTAGTAGTGGCTTCTTTGCAGCAATTCGACCATGAAGGCATGATTCGCGCAGTCTCTTCTGAACAGTTGATGTTGAGATGTGTTGAACTCTGTGAATAATTGAACTCTAATGAACGTATCTTCTGCAGCAGAGGTAACTCTGGGTCTTCACTATTATTCTACAATGCAGAAAATGTTGTAAAAATAAAGAAAAACCCTGGAATGAGTAGGAGTGTCCAAACTTTTGACTGGTACTGTAGGTACAGGGGCAGAGCAGAGAATATAAGTAATTATCTTTGCTTAGAACACAGTCACAATCCGAGCGTCCGTACCCTGTAGAAACCACTGTCGAAACCATGTAGAAAGCACTGTAAACGCATGGCTAATTTCACACCGGGGAGAGTGGACAGCATCAGGCATCGGTGGAGTGGTTATGTGAATGACTACAAAGACACATTAACCTTCCTGGCTAGCAAAAGAGGCGCGAGAGAGAGGCAACAGAGATATTGGATTTCAGAGAGTCGGACAGAGGTGAAAGCCCAGCGGCGTACTCCGAGGGACAATATTCCCGGTGTCAGCACCCTGCGAATATGATTGCCTGGCATCGGAAGTGCCCGACGCCTCAACTGGCATTTGACTCTCGGCAGGATACCCCCCCCCCCCCCCCATAAAAAAATGGTGGTCACAAAATGACTGCACATCAAAACCCACAACATAAATGAATGTTCCAGGCATGTGGAGATAAGGGAAGAAGGGTGGAGGTGATTGAGTGCAGACAAAGAAAGCGCTGAAGGCAGCAACATGTCTGAAGGGAAAGTGAAGAAGCAACATCATGATGAAATCAACTTAGTGACTGGGGACAGGGGGAAAGCTCGGCGCACTTCCCCAGACACTTCTAAATGACCCCCCGCAGAGCACAAAACACTCCTGAAATGTGCAATTATCTCCTAAACAGCACAAGGCTCCTCCTGCGCCGATGATAGAGGGAAGTGGAGGGGAAAACTACTGTGGAGTTACTAAAGCATTCGTGATTGATCAGGCCCATTAATTGAAATAGGGCGTATATATAGCTATACCTGTGTGGAAGATCTGAGGATGAATGATGCTTGTTTGATGTGGTGAGCAGTATAGGACCTACACAACTACAGACTCCTCACCCCCTAGTGAGTTTGTGTCTCTTTTTATCTTGACAGCCTGGAAAGGAATCATAGTGCCACCTCCCTCATCGTAATGATAGAATATCTTTGCAAAGAGCTGTGAAAAAAACTGATAATTTAATATATTGTTTCACATAAGACAAGCATGTAAGTGACATGTAAATATATATATATTGTAATAAAGTGTTTAGTTGTATTCTTGCTTTATGGCTTTTTCCCTTTCTTTTTTGCTCTTTGCGGATTCCACCACACAACTGGAGTTCTTGAGGGAATCCTAACAGTTAACTCACAATGTTTCTATCTAGATACTTTTCCACTGCCCCTAAAAGACAGAGTCGTTTCTGACGGCAGACCACTGTGAACTGTCATTCCACAGAGAACCACATGCCTGGGCAACATGACAACGTACACAGAAATGATATATTGAAACTACTATAAATAGAAGCTCTGCAATTGACAAAACAATAAACAAGGAAACGGAAGTTGTAGACATTGCAATGGCCATGGGGTAGTGGATGTAGAGCGATAGCACGACAATTATCCCCCCGTACCTGTGCCGTAATACAATTTCTAACTAAATCAATATGGAATTCAAATCAGATATGTGCATTATGTATGCCTCGCTCCAGGGCTCCCGTAGATATGGCTACCGCTGAGGTTAACATATGGTGTCATAAAAGGAAATGGGCATCTCTCTTAAAATGTGCTCAGTCACTGAGGACATTTGGATCTTCGGCTCCTTTACTGCCTCTGGGGGGGAAAAAGGCTGCAATGAAGTCAGAGACGTGATAGTTTTAACCTTGCTGACCCACTCTTTTCTGAGTGTGTAGAAGTTCTAGTGGAATGTACAAGAAATGTGCATGTGAAAGATTGCCTCTTAATTAAGCATGGTTCGTTGTCAATTGTAAAGTTTAAAGCAGGCCCGTCTGTCACAACTTGTTGTGTGCTCTACTGTTCATGATAATCTGGTAAAAAAATCCCCCCCAAAAAATCAGTTTAGCCAATTTATTGCTGGAAATTATTAGAATGGGAACAGAAAACAAATGGGGAGAGTCAAATAAATAAATTGTGTTAACTACAAAAACAACACATTGCAATATCAAAATCCATGCCTCTTGGGCCCATGCAAAGATTATTTTCTAATTTCCAAAACCTATTTCTCCTTAACAAGTGCCAGTGCAAAAAAAATGGGCTTGTCTGTAGCCTAGGGGGGTGCAGGACAGTTTATAATAACATTTGGAGTCTGGAGAGTCAAGTCCCACAGCGTAGACGACCCTGTCTGAGTTCTTCAAACCCTGTTTCACTCCATCACCATGGTAAAACAATTTATTTCACGGACCGAGAGGTGAAGTTTTGATAACTTTATTTCTTACTTCCTGGAGTTTGATAGTTTGGTCAAAATCGAACGGCAAGTTTCCATTATGTCCCAGAGCGGAGCTGGGAAAGCAAGGGCAGCTTGACCCAAAAAGTCCGTGCTGTGACTATCTTGCCCTCTCTGTGCTTGTAGGAGAGCTTCGTCAAACGCTGCACTGGATATTTTCAAAAACTCCATCATTAGAACACCAAGAACACGGCCATTCTAAAGCTAGCCGACATGAACATTATGGCTTTCTGTCTTGGTTATAACACATTTGGCCATAAGATTTAAGGCTTTGGGAACGTATATCCTGACAAATATGCCACTGAAATATGAGAAAACACAATATACTTTTGAACCCCATTTGAAGACATCGTGTTTTATAAAGCCGCATATCAACTTTCTTGGACCGGCGTCGAGTTTGATTTAGCTGTAGAGAACACATTCTCTCCCCTCGCTGTAATAAAGCATCTCTGGCAGACTGGGCT
This sequence comes from Salvelinus fontinalis, assembly GCF_029448725.1. Classification (NCBI taxonomy): domain Eukaryota; kingdom Metazoa; phylum Chordata; class Actinopteri; order Salmoniformes; family Salmonidae; genus Salvelinus; species Salvelinus fontinalis. The sequence goes on from NC_074693.1 coordinate 44,673,177, forward strand.
GGCACCTTACGTGTCTTCCCAAACTCACTCCAGAAACATCTGTCAGCACAGTGTTGACTCTTTGTTACATGATAACACTTCCCATAACCAGGCTTCAGCTCTCAGCTTGAGGAGACACTCGCTTTACATCCAAAAGACTAAGAGCTCTTCGCTGACTGTCAACCTGGCTGTAATAAGCCATCATCCACTCAACATTGTGGTAGATCATGTTTTAGTGGATTTACATTTAAGTCATTTGTCATTGTAAATCACAAATAACTACTATTTCAGCTTTGGTGGTTATTCAGTAAAATACAATAACTAAGGCCTATTTTTCTTTAAGGTTGGTCAATATGACTGGCTATCGGGAATATAGCTGCCGCTTTCGAAAATGGAGTATATTTATCATTTTAGACGTGCCTTTTTTTCCAAACGTCAAGAAACCTCCTACGATATTTGGAAGCCGTCTTTTGGGATTCAGCAAAGACCTTCGACAAAGGTGTTATTGCAAAGAAATGTACACCAAAGCTTCGCTAACAAACAAACTACAGACATGACTAAATGTATCGGAGGTCATATACGTTTCAAAGCGTAACTTTTCTGAAAACCATCTTCCGCAGTCAGTCACTTGGTGGGGTGTTGAATTGTTTCTCAGTCAAGCATGTTGTTATCTTCGGTCAATCAAGGCTGATGAACTGCCTCCTGTAAAGAAGCATCCCCACTTCAAAGCTACTATTAAGCCCATTACCAGCGCTCTGCGATACCTTCTGTAGTGCGTGGCTACAGGCATTAAGCCGGGGTAAAGCTGGTGAGACTGAGAGACACATAGACACCCTGGCAGTAGCTGTGAGATCACTACAGTACAATGCTCCATCTTGACTCTCCAGCCCTGACCCAGAGAAGGAGAAAACTCCTAGCGTCAGCAGCAAATCACAGATGCCTGCACACAAAGGCCCCCAAATTGCCCCAGAGAAAATGTTACAGTCATGCTATGAAGATTTTCCCACATAATGAAAAGTTTGTGGCAAGTTCAATTTTGGTCTGAATCTGTCTGGAGGATCTGAGAGTCGAGCACATTTTATATGGAACTCACTGCTGGGATTTGAAGGGAGTCAGACTAATACTAAAGGCTTAGCACGAGGAACTCCAAAGCTGGGCCCTTGAAAGTGTGAAGCAGTGTGTTCCCTGTGTAGGACCTAAGAACGCTCTTACTTCCTCTTTGAAGGTATTGGTGGAGCATCGGGACAGGTAGAGGTAGCTCAGAGGGGGAGAGCTCCAACCATGTTGTTTGAGAGGAAAATTATCCCCACGAAGAAGTGAACTTAGTAGTGGGAAGCGGAGCCTGAAAAATATAAATGTACATGACAAAAGCCTGTCGAGTTTGTGCATGAGTGGGTGGGAAAAAAGGTTTAGAAATACTTATTTGCTTTTGTGATATTCAATTCCTGCCCTTCCGCTGCCAGCCCTGTTGCACTTCTCTCACACTGCAACACCATAAAAAAAATAACTGAATATGACACCACCACACTTTAACTCCATATACATAAATGAGAAAATAAGAAGCTTTGATTATCTGTGAGTTGGCATCTCGCATCAAGTCAGTGGATTAGAAGATAATGAATTACCACTCGTTGGAAAGTGGTGAGAGCCGGCGTCGTGACGGGTCTAAATTAAGAAGTGAATATCCAAATGAAAGAATTAAAAAGGGCTTAGAAAGAAGTGTGAGATGAATAATTGGTCAAGGCGTAATTGTTTTACAAAAGAGGGGAGTGGGGGGGAGAGAAAATGGCAGCTTGAGGAAACTGGAAGCATGGAGACGGATGGGGCTTGCGGGTGCTTCGGGCGATGCCATCTGCGAGGGAATGTTGGAGGACTGCTTGCCACACATCTGTTTTGGACTGACTGGGAGACGAGGGGGGATGAAAGAACTGCAGCACCAGCCCTGCAGCCACCTGGGCCGGCAAACAGGTGCACAGCCCAGCCAATTAAACTATTACACAAACACAGGCCACCGGGAGGACATTAACTGGCTGTGGCGCATTACAGAGCAACACAACTCTCTCAGAGAAAAAGACAAACACTACTACAGAACTAGGAGCTTTCACTTTTTCTGCTGAGTTAAGGAGAGGTAATCAGAGAGGGAGGTGCCTGGCGATCCACAAACAGCACTGTTTTAATGAATTTCTAAGTCCCACGTATTGGTCTTTCGTTTCTTGATTGAAAGGTATAGCAAGCATTCTTAAAACACACAGACGAAAGAAAACAAAGCATTCAAAATAGTTTCGTATAGCCGAGATCAGCGCTGATGGTCTATAATTGCTTATGGAAACGTGGTGATTAGGAAGCATTTTGTATTGGTCAGATAGGTATGCTGTATTGACCTTTCTCCCTGTGTTTTCGCATGCCACAATATATATTTCTCACATGGTCTCTGAAAATACAGGTAACTTTCAAAATAAAATAAAAACACCTAAAAAAGTGTCTTAATAGGGCATTTGGCCACCACGTGCCTGAACAGTTTCAATACACCTTGGGATATATTCTACAAGTGTCTGGGAACTATATTGTAGGTACGCAACAATATTCCACCACAGGAAATTCCATAATTTGGTATCTTTTTGAAGGTGGTGGAAAACGCTAAAAAATCGTTCCAATTGGGTTGAGATCTGGTGACTGAGACGGTCATGGCTTATGGTTTACATCGTTTTCATGCTCATCAAACCATTCAATGACCTCTTGTGCCCTGTGTACGGGTGCATTGTACACCAATGGAGCATAGCCATGATAGCCAAAATAATGGCCAACAGGATTGAATGTTAATTGTTTAATTAACTCAGGAACCACACCTGTGTGTTCAATATACTTTGTATCGCTCATTTACTCAAGTCTTTCCATTATTTTGGCAGTTACCTGTACAGGTAACTGCCAAAATAATGGAAACACTTGAGTAAATGAGCTGCACTGAGTGATCAGCAAGCGTGTAGAGAGTTGAGCTGCATGTAATTCTACAGTTTATCAAAATAGGTATATAGTGCCCTGTGTTAATTTGTCACCTCAAACTACATTGCCAAAAGTAGATGTCAGGTATTTGTATAGCAGTACATATAGGATACCGCTACCACAGAATTACAATCTGATAGATACAGAATATATCCTTACTAAGACAAAGATCTACGCTAAAGGGATTTTAAATAAATGTATAGGAACATCGTTGTTGCTCAAACATAGGCATACAGTTTGTCTTCTATGGTCAATGAGAGAAGGGGAACTGAGCCCTTTTGGCAAAACTACAGGATGATTTGCATTTTCTCTGCATGCAAAGTTCCTCCTTATACCAAGTTAGTGCCAAAGAAGGAGCCAGAGTTGATGCTCAGGTCACTTAAACAACCCCTTAGAGCAGCCACACAAGTCTTTGACAGTGTAGTACTGCAGGGTGATAACTTTGTGGCTGTCAACTATTTTTTGTCATTTTACTCTGTCCAGAAAGTCCTTTTGACGTAGGATTTTTTTCTTCCAAGATCATAGGCATCTACTTTTGTTGAAAGTGAAATTAATTATTCAACTACCATGAAAGAGCACTTGCAGTAAAGCTTGTCCTTATGTAGTCCACAGGTGGTAATTAAAAAATAAAGTGAATTAAGCAGCTGTGTTTTGCATGGCAGTTCCCAACACACAGACTATTGCAGAGAAAAGGTTACATTAACATGCAATCAGAACACAGGTCGGCAAGTTTGCATTTCCTGTGTGTTGTGATCCGTGACAATTAAGTGCATTCATATTAATTGTGAGTAACCTTAGCTATGCTCCAAGAACATCTCCTCCCACCCTCAATTACCTTTTAGTATAACACTGAAAGTTAGCAGAGTAGCAAGAACAGGCTTCCAACAGCACTGCGTTTCTCCCAGCTCTCCCCCGTCTCACCCCAGGGTGCCTTACTCCTGGCTAGACCTGGCCTTCCGTGGGCGCCCGTGATTGCTGCCGCAGAGCGCCGCTCCCTCACTCAGTGGTCACAAGTTCAGTGGTTTGAAAACACCCAGAGGGCGGACTTGGCCTCCCTCGGTCCCCTTGGCACCAACTGGCCTATCGCCGTGTGAGGAGTGATGTGATTTTCATAGCTAGTGGTGCAGAACTTTACAGCTCGGCAAGGCACACAGGGAGCGTTACGTGGGCTTTTCAAGCAAAAGTGATTTACGCTCATTTCCCATGATTAATGGGCAGGTAGACGTAGCTAGCGAAGTTGGTGGGTAAACAGCACAAAGGCAAATCTGGGAACAGGTATTGTGTGATCAGATAAAGCCGAACAATAAAAGGGTGTCTTTTGCTTAATGAAGGCAAGAACTTGGGAGGTTACCTTGAGGCTGTGTATATCCCTCCTTGGTGTTTTGTTCAAAGAAGCAGAAAAGCAACGTTTTGCTGTTTCTCGTTTTTCTGATTCAGCGGCCTCATTTATCAATCAAGCGTGTGGACAAATCTGTGCGTAAGCCCACCATGTGTGGGATCATGTCCACGCAAAGTGTGAGATTTATCAATATGAACATTTGCTTGAGAGAGTGTGCGTATATTCACAGCCATGATCATGCGTACCCATCAGTGCCAAATGGTGGAAGAGAACTGCTTGTCAGGCGTAGAATGGGGAAAATATATGTTCAAAATTGGTGAAACTGTGAGAGTAATAATTTATTTAAATTTAAATGACATTTTATTGTTTTTCCATTGTGAATTCATGCAACATATCTTGACAGGCTATATCATATTATTTGACCATATCAGTACATTTGTTACAATAATAATCCATATAAAGTACAGATTGGCTCATCAGATATCGTTAACCAAAACCAATTTTAGGATTTAAGACTTTAGAAAGGCAAACAAATGCCATTCCGGTGCGCATCCAAGTGCTATCCACCCTTGGGTTTATGGCAACAGGAGTTTGCCGATTAGCCTCTCACATCCCCAGATGAGACAATGTTTTGGATGCAATCCTCAGCAAAACGAACTGCAACATACAATTTCTGTACACCCTCGCACAACAGGTTGAAGTCAAGAGCAGTTTCTTTGCCATGATGCCATCAAGGAGTTCCCAAATACAAACGGAGCAATAGACAGCACACGCATGGCCATAAAAGCACCATCCCAAAACTAGTTCAACTCTGTGAACAGAAAAGGCTTCCACTCTTAATGTGCAGGTGACAGGTAATGTGATGCGCAAAATACGCTGATTTTTTTTATTTTCACTGGTCAAGCCAGAACTGAGTGAGCCAAATTAAACATTTTGGTTGTACTCCTCTATTTCCGTCTCTGAAAAGTTTAGCTATGTTTGGTTGTGCCGTTGTATTTCAAGGTACGGCGTTGTATATTCCCCAGAGACTTTAAAGGGATGATTTTGACAATACATCGTTAATTAGGAGCGTTTTGAAATACAAATAGCCAAGGTCACGCACGAGCACTGAGGCCAATTGGTATTTAGCAATGTTATCTCCTAGCGGTGTGCATATGACATTTGTTTTAGCTGTTTTTGACAAGTAACACTTTTCTATGCATACAAACATTCTAAATTCTGTTTGTAAGTAGTATTTTAGAATAGTTTCAATGCATTATTGATAAATGATGCCCCTGGTTTCTAGCAACACAATTAATCACCCACAGTGAGAGAGCGAGATGGGCGGGATTTTTGGGGGTAAAAATCTATTAATTACTTTGGAGTGCAGAGCACATTGTGTTGTTCTGTGAGTTAGCATGATCTTTCTAGTGAGACCACACCAAAGACGATTCGTTTTTCAAGCTGTTAGGATGCTAAGTTAACGCCTCCGCTGTATCTACTGGATCAAATAAATGGCCCGCTGGGGTCAGCGCCAAGAACTGGGAGTCAGACATAAAAGAAGATCTGCCACTCATCTGATGACCACTTTATATGCACTGTTCATTGATTCACATTAAGCAATCTCTCCAACAGTGGGGCTTGGTGAATAATTGAGAGTGTGCTGCTATCATTGAGGATTCCTCTGTGCTGTTGGGACCAAATTACATTTGAAGATCCCCATCTACAAGAACGGAAGATGAGAACTTTGTGGTTGGAAAAAGGCTCCCCAAATGCAGTCGCCATGGCCTAATTATGGTTGAGTGAAGGGCCAATCAAAGCTTGCTAGGAACGGGCACAGGACTGAGAGAAACGGGGAATTATTTTAAAGTAGTGCATTACTATGATCAAAACAGATTTTAAAAAAATAGGGGGATGTGGGCAGCTAAACCCACTCTTGGTGATGGGAGAGAGGGAGAGATATTAAAATCAAACTGGTTGATCTTAGGGTGAGGGCCGCCTTGCGATTTAAGGTCTCAGATACAGAGAATGGCTGGCTTGGCTGATGTGGAAAAGTGGACTTCCTATCTATAAGAGCCTAATGGATAGAGTGGTGATGGAATGGCAGACCATGGGCTTCTGCTCGTTTAGTGGGCGACACCATTGGCTATGCTCGTTTTAATGGGCTATGCTACGGGCTATGCTTGTTTAACCAAGCCCATTATTCCGTGTGGGCCTAAAAGATCTCCTGACATATATCCAGCTAGCGATGGAAGGAATCCAGCAGATGCCAACATGGTCTGATTTCTTAGGCTGCATTCACATAGAGAACCCAATTCTGTCATTTTTTTCCACTAACTGTGATTGGTCAAAAGACAATCAGCTCTTTACCAATCAGATATTTTTCAGTGCTGATCTGATAGTGGGAAAACGATCAGAATTGGAATGCAGCCTAAGAAATCAGACCAAGTTGGCATCTGCTGGATTCCTTCCATCGTTTATTTTGGGGGCACTTTGCACTGCGGAACCCTTATGTTCCACCAAGAATCAAGAGGATTAAGTAAGCAAGAGAATGAGGACACTTACCTGACAGGGTTACTGGTGAGAGAGACGCGAAGGGACTCCAGGCAGATAAGCAGCTTGTCCTCAGTGATGCCGGAACGCAGCTCGTGGACATACTCCTGTGACGACAATGTACACTCATGCTTGCTGTTCCTCAGTCCTCCCTGGAGAGAAAACGTACAACAGAATAATTTCATTATTATAGTCCTGAAACGGTAGTCATATTACTCTGTTAAAAAGTGACCACAAAATCTTTGCCAATCCTGATACAGGAAAACCTACGAAAAAGTATTATAAAGTACTAGATCAAAGATTTTAAAAAAGTGAAAAATATAAACACAGAGAAAGCCATTTATATAATCTAGCCTAATGATGGCTACATACAGTTTAAGTCAGGAGTACATACACTTAGGTTGGAGTCATTAAAACTCGTGTTTCAACCTCTCCACAAATTTTTTGTTAACAAACTATAGTTTTGGCAAGTCGGTTAGGACATCTACTTTGTGTATGACAAGTCATTTTTCCAACAATTGTTTACAGACATATTATTTCACTTATAATTCAATGTATCACAATTCCAGTGGGTCGGAAGTTTACATACACTAAGTTGACTCTGCCTTTAAACAGCTTGGAAAATTCCAGAAAAGGTCGTCATGGCATTAGAAGCTTCTGATAGGCTAATTTACATAATTTAAGTCAATTGGAGGTGTATCTTCAGATGTATTTCAAGGCCTACCTTCAAACTCAGTGCCTCTTTGCTTGACATCAAATACTTGTTCTCCCCACTGTGTATATATATATACACACAGTGGGGAGAACAATATATATACAATATATACAATATATATATATACAATATATATACTTTCTATCTAGTTTTAAATGTTCAAGAGTGGCCTGGAGTGTTTTTTTAAACACCCTTTAATAATAATATATATATATATATATATATATAAATATTATTAAAGGGTGTTTTCTAAATACTTCTTCTCCCCACTGTGTATATATATATATACATATATATATATATATACACAGTGGGGAGAACAATATATATAATATATACAATATATATACAATATATATACTTTCTATCTAGTTTTAAATGTTCAAGCGTGGCCTGGAGTGTTTTTTTTAAACACCCTTTATGTATATATATATTTATATATATATTTATATATATATATATATATATATATATATATATAAATATTATTTATTATTATATAATTATAAATATATATATACATAAAGGGTGTTTAAAAAAACACTCCAGGCCACTCTTGAACATTTAAAACTAGATAGAAAGTATGTCGAAATTATAATGGACCTAAACGTTTTCAAATAACTGCCCTTTTTCTGGCCCGTAAATTGATTTTAATGAAGAAATTGGTCCCTCAGAAAAATCTCTGTGGCCCTCCATTGAATTTTGAAATCCTGACCTTGCCTTCAAGCAAAAAATAATTGCCCACCCCTGATCTAGCCACTGTTATTGATAACTGCATAACAAAAATCAAAGCCTTGAACTGGGAGCCTTCAGTTGGGCGATTTGTAGGTGCAATTATGCTGAAGCCCAGATGATCTCTTCTGACAGGAGGAAGGGGGTCATGGCCATGGGATCCCCAGGTATCACACCACCTCACAGCACACATCAGGAGTAGTATGTCAAAGCACTGTGGACTCCAGTAGGTGAGAATGATTACCAGTACTAGATACTGCGTGTCTCACTACCTTTACCCCTGCCTAACTCTGACGTCAAAATAGATCCAGAGCCTCTGTCAAATACAGCAAAAAAAATGAAAATGAATTGCAACAACACAAGTTAGACTTTTTCTTTCTGGATCACAGTGATTTGATCGATAATTGAAATAGCAAATGAGGTAATGTCATTCACAATCTCCCAAGGGTGCTACTGTGAAGAGGAGCCAAAACTCTGCCTTCCATCACCGTATTCAGAGAGTTCTGTGGGGATGGGAATGGCTACAGATATATTCTTTCACTTTGACTTCCCTCAATCAGCTAAAGCTGAACTGACACGGAGGTCTATCCCACAGAGAGCTATTCAATGAGGATAGCTGCCAACCCTCCCGACTAACATACATGCCAAACACAAGCGGCCATGCTTCCTCTAAATGGATTCCAGTGTAGAACCTCCAAAAGAGAGGCTTTGTAACATGCTGCACACTGATGCCTTCACAAAGACCCTACCTGCTGCTGGCAGAGATAGACTGACAGTCTCATCTCCCATGAACATACAACTACGCAATACTGCCGGTTGGATTGGGCTACACTGTTGTACAGCTATTGCAGAATACCTAATGAGTCGATTCCTCGTATCTAAAACAGCATGGCTGTGGTCAAAGATGGGGGCTCCCGAGTGGCGCAGAGGTCTAAGGCACTGCATCTCAGTGCTAGGCGTCTGGTTCGATTCCAGGCTGTATCACAACCGGCTGTGATTGGGAGTCCCGTAGGGCGGCGCACAATTGGCCCACCGTCGTCCGGGTTAGGGGAGGGTTTGGCCAGGGTAGTCCGTCATTGTAAATAAGACTTGCCTAGTTAAATAAAGGTTACAAAATACATATATTTTTGAATAAAGATGAACGTGGGAAGGTGGATAGCCAGGAGTGGTGACTGAATTGTGTAGGGATAATTAAGAAACAAAATCACTGAGTCTATCAAGTATAGCACAGGGCCTGTACAAACAGTCTCCCTTCTCTTTCTGTTAAGACCAACGGTGTTATAAAAACTATTGGTTGTGTAATACATGGTTTGTTTCCTCAGATCATTATCAGGTAATAGTTCAAGGACTCGCAGTGTCCAGAACCTTTAGATCATTAGATAATTGTATGTTACCTGAAGAAGTCACACCAAATTGCTATTTTTTGGGGGGTGAAAAATCGACGTTTATACAGACAGATGTAGCCAATTGAATAGCTTACTGTATCATTCTAGAATATGCATAAAAAGCATCCTCCAATTGCAACGGCTGTCTATGCCCACACATATTCTCCAAAAAATTGCCACCCTAAAATCTCATTAGAAATGGGAAAGGTGTTTTTGGTTTAACAGTAATGTTCTGTTCTGTCAAATGCTAATCAATCATGATTTTAACTTGCAAGACATTTATTCAGCTTTGATCTAACTTTACTGAACGAGCACCATGGTGAGAAGTGATGCTCTTCTATTTGTAATAATAATAATAATAATAATAAGTGATGAGTATGACTATTAGGCAATAGATCTTGATGAGATGTCATTTTCAGCGATTGGAGAGCCCTTTGTGGTGCTGAAAGAGCAGCGGGCAGGATCGCACAATAATGTTAAAGAAGTTCGTCCAAATTGTGGTGCGGAAGGATAGCTCTGTCATTCGGCCAGTTCAGGAACAAACAACAATTTGCAGTAGGCCTATAGCCTAACAGCCTAAAGTAAATACAAATACATATAGCTTAATATTGTTGTTTGCGAGGAGAGCTTTATTGCGAGTAGGCATGTCATTGTATTGTTTAGCTTACGCGCTGTGTCATAAAAAACGTTGCTTTGATTAGCTTGAACACATTACCACAGAATAAAAGAAAACAGAGAGAGGTGTACTATCAATTAATAGAATCTGTTTGCATGTATTAAATATGCTATCAAATCAATTGACCAAGTAGTGAATATACAGTGCCTTCAAAAAGTATTACCTTCCTTTTTCACATGTTGTTTTACAGCCTGAATTTAAACTTGATTTAAATTGAGATTTTTTTTGCCACTGGCCTGAACACAATACCCCATAATGTCAAAGTGGAATCAAGACTTTCTCCCATCTATTCAGATCAATATTTGTTTTACCTGCCAAGACGACTGGAAAACACTGTGTACACTCCCCACTAGTATCTAAACCTAGTCAAGACAAAGAAATGGCGAGTTCTCTCAATCCATTCTCTGTTCTACTACTCTTTCACACGTATCATGTGAAAAAATCTGCAATGAAAAACAATATATACTAAATTGACTGACTATTCTTGTAAATCACATTGTCAGACTACCTTACATAATGTGGTATTGTTGTGGGTGTTCTTTCGGATAGACGGGAGAAAAAAGTTGGGACAAAAAACATGGAATTTGCGCGAGATGGGTTATTACCCTAACCCAGTTACAGGTGGAACTGAATTAATGGAGGAGCGGGGGAAAAAAAGTGGATGAAGAAACGGCATCAAAAAAGTATTTTAAATGTATTCATTCCGGAACTTTTTTCATTTCCCACCGAGCATGCTGCACCAATAGGGAGTTTGGGTGTAATATGTGACTTCTTTCATCTGGGAGGGAAAATTGGTCTGATAAACAGTCTTCCGCATGGCAGAGTCAAAGAGAAAGAGTCTGTCTGGTCTACGTGAAAGACGAGGGAAGGACAGCGAGCTAATGACATTGTTGAGAAGGGGGAGAAGAAGAAAAAAAGCTCAGAGTGGGATTCTTGTTAGTGTGAAAGGATACGTTTGGTCAGTAGTGCACAAAAAAAAAACATCTAACCAAGTAAAAAAGTGGCATTGCTATGAATAATTGGAAGATTTTCCTTCTATGAATCCATATACAGCATGCAATATATTATAATATTGTCCAGATCGTTCAAATCTATTCTCCAATTCAAAAAATCGAAAGAACGGACAATATTGGATGTGGGATCTGGTTGCATCACTAACTCCACAGACATTCTACCTGACTTAAACACTGTCAACCTTACTGGGGGGTGAGCAGAGCTGCTTCAATAAAAGATTTTATGAGAGCTCAAATGATCTGCACTTAAACACATACATTATTTCCCATGGTCCTTTCAAACCTTCGATTTCATCCTGTAAAATCAAAATGATCTCTCTCTCTCTCTCTCTCTCTCTCTCACACATTATGTCTATATACAGTGTTGTAATGATGTGCAAATACTTAAACTACAAAAGGGAAAATAAATAAACATGAATAGAGGTTGTATTTGCAATGGTGTTTGTTCTTCACTGGTTGCCCTTTTCTTGTGGCAACAGGTCACAAATATTGCTGCTGTGCTATTTCACCCAGTTGATATAGGAGTTGATCAAAATTGGGTTTGTTTTCGAATTCTTTGTGGGTCTGTGTAATCTGAGGGAAGTATGTGTCTCTAATATGGTCATACATTGGGCAGGAGGTTAGGAAGTGCAGCTCAGTTTCCACCTCGTGTTGTTGGCAGTGTGCACATAGCCTGTCTTCTCTTGAGAGCCAGGTCTGCCTTCAGCGGCCTTTCTCAATAGCAAGGCTATGGTCACTGAGTATGTACACAGTCAAAGCTTTCCTTAAGTCTGAGTCAGTCACAGTGGTCAGCTATTCTGCCACTCTGTTTAGGGCCAAATAGCATTGTAGATTGCTCCGTTTGTTTTGTAAATCCTTTCTAATGTGTCAAGTAATTATATTTTTAATTTCTCATTTTCTCATTGGTTGGGTTTAATTGTGTTGCTGGGGGTCTGTGAGGTCTGTTTGTGTTTGTGAACAGAGCCCCAGGACCAGCTTGTTTAGGGGGCTCTTCTCCAGGTTCATCTCTCTGTAGGTGATGGCTTTGTTATGGCAGGTTTGGAAAATGCTTCCTTTAAGGTGGTTGTAGAATTTAACGACTCTTCTCTGGATTTTGATAATTAGCCGGGTATCGACCTAATTATTTGCTGCATGAATTATTTGGTGTTTTACGTTGTACAAGGAGGACATTTTTGCAGAATTTGGTGTTTGTCCCATTTTGTTGGTGAGCAGACCCCAGACCTCACAACCATAAAGGGCAATGGGTTCTATAACTGATTCAAGTATTTTTTTTCCAGATCCTAATTGATATGTAGAATTTTATGTTCCTTTTGATGGCATAGAAGGCCGTTAACCGCACACTTGTTGTTTGTGTACATGGATTTTATAATGTTGTATGTTTTTCCCCCCCAACACCACTTTACATCAATTTGTATAGCAGGCCCTCATGCCAAATTAAGCTTCTTAAAACAAAAAAAATCAAACTAAGCATGAGAATACTTTGCCTTTGTTTTGGTTTGTTTATTTGTCAATTAGAGTGTGCAGGGTGAACACGTGGTCTCTCAAATGGCAGAAGTGGTTTCTCTGTTTTTTCAAAATCTCTGTTGTTTTTCATGTTGTTTTTTGTCTAGAGTTTTCCAATTTTCCCAGAAGCGGTTAAATTCTATGGATTCTGTCTGTCCCATTGTGGTTTTGAGGTTGGTGTCCAGGTCTGAGGTGGGCTGTTTTGCTGGCTTCTCTGGGGGAGTATCCTGCTCTCTGTCACACCTCAGCTTTCTCACCTCCTACTTCAGTGCCATGTGTCCCTCTTTAAGTTCATGTCTTTCTGGGACCTCTTCCCAGGACTTGTGTCACTCTTTAAGTTCATGTCTTTCTGGGACCTCTTCCCAGGACTTGTGTCACTCTTTAAGTTCATGTCTTTCTGGGACCTCTTCCCAGGACTTGTGTCACTCTTTAAGTTCATGTCTTTCTGGGACCTCTTCCCAGGACTTGTGTCACTCTTTCTCCCCCATGCTAAGGTCTTTCTAGTCCTTTTTTTAAAATTGATCTCAAGTTCCCATTTACAACTCAGTTTGCAACACATCTGTAGTCAACCCTCAATTTACAACACAACTGTTTTTTTGTCTCTCTCCTTCTTTACCTGTAACCCTCAAAACCCTTTCTCTAAAGTCCAATACACCTGGACCTCTGCTCAAAGCAAACTCAAAAGCCTTTGTATGTTTCACACCTTGTGATTCACAGAAAGGATGTGTAACGCAACCTGCCAATGGTGGTTGTTTAATACTTTCTTTTAATACTTTTTAATACTTTTTTAATCTCTGGATAAGTTATATTCAGTGTATTGAAAAGCCTACGTCGTGTTTTTTTCCGCACGCGCTTTGGAACAAGCAGACTCACTCTGTACAAATCCAATCAGAATAAAGGCTAGTCCTTCACATATTTACATATTCCCCATTTCTATTAGGCCACTTAGGAGTCATGCTTTTGAATAGAACATGTGAAGTGTGTGTCTACAAATAATGATGATGCGTGTATTGTAGTCAAGAATAAGGACAAGTATTCTAACTGAGAATAATGACGTGTGTTCTAGTTGAGAATAAGTAGTGTGTGTGTGTGTATTCGCGTCGTACGTACACAATGCATGCGTATACACCCCTATGTGCAACAAACCCATGTTTGTCTTTAGAATAGACTATATCTGCCAATACATTTACATTACATCTTATGGAGGGAAGAATGCGCAAATAATTTATTGATATCATTTCTTCCACTCAGCATCCCCCATAAGGCTGACTACTCTGTACAGAAAGTTTATGACACAGGTTTCACTATCCGTTGACCTTAACCTCTTGGAAAACGAAAGACACAGGCCATAATAGGCTGCTTAATGACCCTGGCCCAAATCAATCTGTTGGGATGATACCGACACTACTACCACCACATCACATCAATCATGAGGGCATCCAGCGAGACCAACCAGGCTACTGAGTAATTGAGTTTCCCCTTCAGGCCCGGGGAACATAGGCAAATAGACAAAAAGAGACCACTGAGAAGGAGGGAGGGTGGGAAAGAAGGGTTGAGAGGGAGAAGGAGAGACAACAAACACCATTGTAATTACAACCCGTATTTATGTGGATTTTTTTCCCCTTTTGTACTTTAACTATATTTGCACGTTGTTACAACACTGTACACACCCATAATATGACAGATCAAATGTCTCTTTTCGTTTGGAACTTTTGTGAGTGTAATGTTTACTGTTCATTTTTTAATTGCTTATTGTCCATTTCACTTGCTTTGGCAATGTAAACATATGTTTCCCATGCCAATATAACTGGTTTCAATTGAATTGAGATGGAGAACAGAGAGGTAGATACAGAGCAAGTCAGGAAGAGAGAGCGAGAGAACATTTTCTAGAGGACAGACACAGGCCCTTTTGACCACAGATGAGAGAGCCTCATCTCCTGCTTTTATTGAATCCCGTATTCATCGATAACAGTATGTCCTGCCAAAGAAAAATAGTACTGGGGAGCAATTCAATGTCATTTTGGGGATAAAGGGGACATGGCTGGTCTCTCTCTCCCCCCCTCCATCCATCTCTACCTCTCTACAGTATTGCTATTCCTCTCTCTTGTTCTCCTCACTCAGGGCGAGTTCCCTGAAACCAGGGCAAATGGAGAAGGAGAGCAGGCCACGGCAGGCTGCACCGCCACATGTCATCTTCACCTGTAATGAGACAATAACAAGCTGGCAGCCTCCACCGCCGCCCGGTCCCCCCACTCAACAAGAGTGATAGATACATTATTCAAGCTCTTTGTCAGCTCAATGAGAAGCAACGTGCCAGGCATAGGGTCTGGAACTGTGCATCGTGAGATGCCTCTCTGTCTCTGTCCTTGGCTCTTTTACTGCCTGCCTTCCTCCCGGTCTCCCCTTGCCTCTATCTCTACCTCTGTCCTTGGCTCTTTCACTGCCTACCTCTCCCTCCCTCTCTGCCTGCCTCTCTCTCTCTCTCTGCCTGCCTCTCTCTCTCTCTCTCTCTCTCTCTCTCTCTGCCTGCCTCTCTCTCTCTCTGCCTGCCTCTCTCTCTCTCTCTCTCTGCCTGCCTCTCTCTCTCTCTGCCTGCCTCTCTCTCTCTCTCTCTCTCTCTCTCTCTGCCTGCCTCTCTCTCTCTCTCTCTCTCTCTCTGCCTGCCTCTCTCTATCTCTGCCTGCCTCTCTCTCTCTCTCTCTCTCTCTGCCTGCCTCTCTCTCTCTCTCTCTCTCTCTCTCTCTGCCTGCCTCTCTCTCTCTGCCTGCCTCTCTCTCCCTGCCTCTGCCTGCCTCTGCCTCTCTCTGCCTGCCTCTCTCTCCCTCTCTCTGCCTGCCTCTGCCTCTCTCTGCCTGCCTCTCTCTCTCTCTCTCTCTCTCTCTGCCTGCCTCTCTCTCTCTCTCTGCCTGCCTCTCTCTCTCTCTCTGCCCGCCTCTCTCTCTCTATTCTGCCCGCCTCTCTCTCTCTCTCTCTCTCTCTCTCTCTGCCTGACTCACTCTCTCTGCCTGCCTCACTCTCTCTCTCTCTCTGCCTGCCTCACTCTCTGCCTCACTCTCTCTGCCTGCCTCTCTCTCTCTCTCTCTTCTCTCTCTCTCTCTCTGCCTCTCTCTCTCTCTGCCTCTCTCTCTGCCTCTCTCTCTCTCTGCCTCTCTCTCTCTCTGCCTCTCTCTCTCTCTCTCTATTCTGCCCGCCTCTCTCTCTCTATTCTGCCCGCCTCTCTCTCTCTATTCTGCCCGCCTCTCTCTCTCTCTTCTGCCCGCCTCTCTCTCTCTCTTCTGCCCGCCTCTCTCTCTCTCTTCTGCCCGCCTCTCTGTCTCTATTCTGCCCGCCTCTCTCCTTTTCTATTCTGCCCGCCTCTCTCTCTCTATTCTGCCCGCCTCTCTCTCTCTATTCTGCCCGCCTCTCTCCTTTTCTATTCTGCCCGCCTCTCTCTCTCTATTCTGCCCGCCTCTCTCTCTCTATTCTGCCCGCCTATCTCTCTCTCTATTCTGCCCGCCTCTATCTCTCTCTATTCTGCCCGCCTCTATCTCTCTCTATTCTGCCCGCCTCTATCTCTCTATTCTGCCCGCCTCTCTCTCTCTATTCTGCCCGCCTCACTCTCTCTATTCTGCCCGCCTCTATCTCTCTCTATTCTGCCCGCCTCTATCTCTCTATTCTGCCCGCCTCTCTCTCTCTATTCTGCCCGCCTCTCTCTCTCTATTCTGCCCGCCTCTCTCTCTCTATTCTGCCCGCCTCTCTCTCTCTATTCTGCCCGCCTCTCTCTCTCTATTCTGCCCGCCTCTCTCTCTCTATTCTGCCCGCCTCTCTCTCTCTATTCTGCCCGCCTCTCTCTCTCTATTCTGCCCGCCTCTCTCTCTCTATTCTGCCCGCCTCTCTCTCTCTATTCTGCCCGCCTCTCTCTCTCTATTCTGCCCGCCTCTCTCTCTCTATTCTGCCCGCCTCTCTCTCTCTATTCTGCCCGCCTCTCTCTCTCTATTCTGCCCGCCTCTCTCTCTCTATTCTGCCCGCCTCTCTCTCTCTATTCTGCCCGCCTCTCTCTCTCTATTCTGCCCGCCTCTCTCTCTAGTCTGCCTGCCTCTCTCTCTCTATTCTGCATGCCTCTCTCTCTCTCTATTCTGCATGCCTCTTGCTCTCTATTCTGCCTGCCTCTCTCTATTCTGCCTGCCTCTCTCTCTCTCTATTCTGCATGCCTCTCTCTCTCTCTATTCTGCATGCCTCTCTCTCTCTCTCTATTCTGCCTGCCTCTCTCTCTCTATTCTGCCTGCCTCTCTCTCTCTATTCTGCCTGCCTCTCTCTCTAGTCTGCCTGCCTCTCTCTCTCTATTCTGCCTGCCTCTCTCTCTCTCTATTCTGCCTGCCTCTCTCTCTCTCTATTCTGCCTGCCTCTCTCTCTCTCTATTCTGCCTGCCTCTCTCTCTCTCTATTCTGCCTGCCTCTCTCTCTCTCTCTATTCTGCCTGCCTCTCTCTCTCTCTCTATTCTGCCTGCCTCTCTCTCTCTCTATTCTGCCTGCCTCCCTCTGCCCACCCTCTCTCTCTGCCTTTCTCCCTGCCTCTCACTCCCTCTCCCTGCCTCTATCTTCATCTGTGCCTGACTGCCTCTCGTCCGCCTCTAAAGTGTACTGGAAGGGCATAATTAGGGGCCGACGGGAGTAGATGATAGTAGTGCAGCGCATTGGCAATGTAATTCATCTCAGTACGAGGTCACAATGTGTGTGTGCGCGTGCCACTTTTAACACCAAAAACCAAATAATTATCAGGAAAGAGGTGAATGAATTACTTGCTGTGTACTTTGTGTTTGAGAGGGACTGGCACTTTTCAACCCAATATTGTAACTTTATGACACAAAGGAGGAACTGAAGGCACAGGGGAACAGAGGGGAAACTAAACCAGGAATGGTACGAAGCCACGACGTGAGCCGAAAGCATAATAGCTACATTCGGTAGTGGTTGCGTAATAATACATTTAGTTATATTAACATCTGGCTCCCTAAATAAATGCCTGAAAAAGTGGGGGAATAATGAAAATCGAAATGCCTCACCTTTATGTGTGATTAATGAAAATTACCAGAGCACCCCACTGATCTTTTGAAATATAATACAGATACAATCTGCCGCAATTAGTGCACATCAAGCAGTATCAAAGCCAAGTGGCTGGAATAATTTTCTTCCTTAATTTCCTGCTCATTAGGGGTTGATTGACAGGCTTGGGGGGGAGGAGGTTTAGAGCTATGAGAATGTGTGCACGCACGGGCTCACGCACATGCAAACACACACACACACACACACACACTCATACCCTTACATAAACAAACATCTTGTGTAATAGAAAGTTTGGTGTATTGTGGCGGCTACGCGAGGAGAACCCAAAGGTCAGTGTGGAGAACGGATCAGTTGAGATGCTATAGCTGCCAGGACAATGACTTTCTCCAGCACAGCTGCCCTGCTTAAAAGGACAGCAGTGGCAGCCCCTGTTGTCTGCAGATAAGGACATTTCATCTGCCCGGGGAGGCTGCTCAGCGGGTGATTTCCCACCAGGACCCCATGGCCACGCTTTTTCTCCATCTCCTGCTCGCCACACATCTAAAAGAGTTGTGTCCCAGCGGATGGTGTGTTTTTTTCAAGCCCAGGAGAGGAGAGGGAAGGATGGATGGGGGAGGGAGGGAGGGAGGCCAGGCCGCGAGTGATGATGGAAATAATTTTCTGTTCCACAATGCACACAACCCGAGGTGTTGTTTTTCTTCCTCTGCTATTTTCTCTTCCTCCTCTTCCGTGCTTTTGCAGTAGAGACAAAAGTGTATCTATCAATGACGGTCTACAAACCTACACTATCTAACCCACTCTATACAGTAGTTTTCACCCTGCCAACCACAAGTCACTGCCACGCAATTCTACACCAACAAGCTGATCACAATAGAGAATGGTGGGGGGAAAAACGAACAAAACAACAGTCCACCAAGTAGAGGAGGAAACACTCAAATAAAATGTCAATTTTAAGAGGACATGTGTTCTTGGATCGAGGCCAAGACATCCGAGAAAGGGGGAACAAACAAAGCTGAGGGCTTGTCTGTTGATTAAAGAGGTCCCACTGGTGACAGCAGGAGTTCCTAGCCCCGAGAAGATTACCACATTAAAATACACCAACCCCCCCACCCCCACCCCCCACCCCCCCACCCCCAACGCAAGTACAGCCCTGTAATACCTTTTAAAGCCAGTCTAACATTGTGGAGCGAGATGGGCTCGGAGATGGAGATGTTGGTTTGTTGGAGAGGATTGGAGGAGACTAAGTCAGAGTGTATGAGTGGCCCTAACCAAAAGTACAGGGGACAGCACTATATTATTAGTGCCCTCCACGACAAAAATAAAGCTGAAACATAAATACAGCCATTTCTGACTGAAAAGTTATGTTACTGAAATCTCGTTTGTTTAGAAAAAAACATTCCCCATTCCCTCAACCCTTGCTCTCTTTACATGACAAGTATGCATCAGATGCACATGACCAATAGGGTCTGACCTACAGTATAGCCAATCACAAACACATAAATAAATTGGTTGTAAACAAACTCTGAACACTGTGACACGTTCACAGCAAAATGTGTGCAGATGACGTGACAAATACATTCGAAACTGGAAAATGTTTACTGGTTGCTCAGGAGGTAAAGAGGAAGTCAGATGTGTGGAATACATTTGACTAGTTGTGGAAAATACTGCAGATCAAGAAAAATAAGGTCGGGAGCAAGCGCCGACTGCCAAACAAGTGTTGTTAGATGACAGTATAATTTTTCTAACTGTTTGGAACAATGTAAACAACACTAAATAAACGATGAGCGTACCCGAGAGTCTGTTGTAATGTTTTTGAAAAGCCTTTATTACAGCAAAGAAACAGTCGCATTCATTTGTGAATGAAATTTCCCGAAATTCAACGATTGCTGTGTTATTTTAAAACTAAAATGCTTGTTTGCATTTCAAATCATGAATGACTCGTATGCTGTGTGATGACATGAACAAATGAATGATTGATTATTTCAATAGTTATATAGGCTACTTTATCAAAGTAAGTTACAGTAATAAGACGAAACAGGATGTGCTCTTAGGCCTACAGCTTGATGGTGGCTATACAAGGCCGATATACTAAGCCTACTAATTATAATGACATGACTTATTATTATAATGATGATCATAATAATAATAGTAATAACACGAATAAGAAGGAGATCAAGAAAAAGGAGGCTTATTATTATTTTAAATAAAGCATTTTGGACAATTTGGAACAGTGTAAAAAACACTACATACATTGCAATAATACCAGAGAGGCTGTTCTAATGAAAAAAAAAGTGTAAAGCATAGGAAATATTAAAAACAGCAGAATGATGTGATTTTTTTTTATCCAACATGTTGTGGTTGCGTGAGGCTTGGTGCTGACAGAATCAGTAGTCTATTTAAAACAAATCCTGAAACCAGATCGGTCTTATTTCTGTAGATATACAGTATAGGGATGATTTATAAAGCCAGCCACAATTAACAATAAGGCTATTGATAGACCCAATTAAGTTTCCTCTCTCCTCACTTTTCTTAGACAATTAAGGAAAGGGCTGTTTTGCCATCTCCGAACTCCGCTGCTGCCTCCGCCGCATTGTTCTTAACACCAATATGCTGGTTAACTATGCTATTCAGCACATACTGTAGCAACATGGTCTATGAAAAGGCGCCAATTCAACAGCGCACTGTTGTGTTTCAGCACCGCGGACAGCGACCACTATGCAACGCAAGAGAACACGTATTTGTTATAAAATAACAATCATTGTATTAGTGTTGCACCACTGTTCTTATGTAATATAACCATATCCCATTTTAGTAGCACGTCTTAGAGTGGTGGACTGTGCCATCCCCACGGCCTACACTATGACATTTTATATATTTTTTGCTACTGCTAGACAAAATATATCTCGGTCGACCAAACAAACGACCAGTCAACTAAATGGGGTCAGCCCTAGATATTATATATTGCTATTCATAATAGTTTATTCATTCATAACTTGGATTTACAGAGATACCTTTGGATTAAAGATACCACAGTGCCTTGCAAAAGTGTTCACCCCTCTTGGCGTTTTTCTTATTTTGTTTCATTACAACCTGTAATTTAAATGGATTTTTATTTGGAGTTCATGTAATAGACATGAACAAAATAGTCCAAATTGATGAAGTGAAATTAAAAAAAATGAAAAGTGGTGCGTGCATATGTGTTCACCGCCTTTGCTATGAAGCCCCTGAATAACATCTGGTGCAACCAATTACCTTCAGAAGTCACATAATTAGTTAAATAAGGAAAACCTGTGTGCAATCTAAGTGTCACATGAGCTGTCACATGATCTCAGTATATATACACCTGTTCTGAAAGGCCCCAGGGTCTGCAACACCACCAAGCAAGTGGCACTATGAAGACCAAGGAGCTCTCCAAACAGGTCAGGGACAAAGTTGTGGGGAAGTACAGATCCGGGTTGGGTTATAAAAAAATAACCGAAACTTTGAACATCCCACGGATCACCATTAAATCCATAATTAAAAAATGAAAATAATATGGCACCACAACAAACCTGCCAAGAGAGGGCCTCCCACCAAAACTCACGGACCAGGCAAGGAGGGCATTAATCAGAGAGGCAACAAAGAGACCAAAGATAACCCTGAAGGAGCTGCAAAGCTCCACATCGGAGATTGGAGTATCTGTCCATAGGACCACTTTAAGCCGTACACTCCACAGAGGTGGGCTTGATGGAAGAGTGGCCAGACAAAATCCATTGCTTAACGAAAAAAATAAGCAAACACGTTTGGTGTTGGCCAAAAGGCATGTGGGAGACTCCCCAAACACATGGAAGAAGATACTCTGGTCAGATGAGACTAAAATTTAGCTTTTTGGCCATCAAGGAAAACGCTATGTCTGGCGCAAACCCAACACCTCCCATCACCCCGAGAACACCATCCCCGTGGGGATGTTTTTCATCAGCAGGGACTGGGAAACTGGTCAGAATTGAAGGAATGAATGATGGAATGATGAACACACTAAACACAGGGAAATTCTTGAGGGAAACCTGTTTCAGTCTTCTAGAGATTTGAGACTTGAGTGGTTTAAGGGGAAACATTTAAATGTCTTGGTATGTCCTAGTCAAAGCCCAGACCGCAATCCAACTGAGAATCTGTGGTATGACTTAAAGAATGTTGTACACCAGCGGAACACATCCAATTTGAAGGAGCTGGAGCAGTTTTGCCTTGAAGAATGGCCAAAAATCCCAGTGGCTAGATGTGCCAAGCTTATAGAGACATACCCCAAGAGACTTGCAGCTGTTATTGCTGCAAAAGGTGGTATTGACTTTGGGGGAGGTGAATAGTTATGCATGCTCAAGTTCTGTTTTTTTGTCTTATTTCTTGTTTGTTTCACAATAAAAAATATTTGGCATCTTCAAAGTGGTAGGCATGTTGTGTTTAAATCAAATGATACAAACCCCCCAAAAAATACATTTTACTTTCAGGTTGTAAGGCAACAAAATAGGAAAAATGCCAAGGGGGGTGAATACTTTCGCAATCCACTGTATGTTACTTTCAACTCACACACATTTAAACTCCTTCAGCATCAAAACACCTTGCACACCTCAGAATTCAAAGGATGTCTCTTGTATACGCGGTCAAACTTAGTTCAAAGTGACCCCTCCCTGACTACCAACAAGAATGGTGTGTGTGTGTTGTTTACCACTCAGAAGTAACTTGCTTCCTCTCCTTTTAGATACCTTAACCCTGTGTGTGATCACCTGCCAGTGGGTCCACTGCATTTTGGGAGGCGCAGAGACAGACAACACCAGACACACACAGCGAAAACACCGATCAGGCTGACTCATGGTCATACCAAGCAGAACTCCCGTGACCACACACACCTCGATCCCCTATTGGCTCTGGCCCAGTAATACGCAGGGGCTGCAGCAGACGATGGGTCTGCATCAGCATATCTCAGTGTCTTAAACCAGTCCATGGAGACCTGACCCGCAGTAAGGCATCATCAATGATTGTTTCTAATAGTATCTGGAAAAACTTCTGAAAAGATATTGTTTCAGTGAGAATAGTGGAGCAGAGCTTGAATTTGATCATATCAGGAAAAGTCCATCCTATTGAGCCTCCAGGAAAAGTTTGGGAAGTTCAAGACTTGTGCTAAGAGTTTTGCAAAGACTTTTGTGAAGACACAACTTTGGCAAAGTCACCCAAAGTCAGTTTAGCAGTTTTGCTGGAAAGAGGAAATCAAGCGGAAACTAAGCGAGTCTGATGAATGGGATTTGAAGATGGACTCTAAATGTTGGTGATCCAGATATATGAAAATATCAATAAAACATGATGTGATTCCGAGAATCAGAAACAACCTCGGAGAGCAACTCTGAAATGCATCTGTGCGAGATGACAGGACAAAACCAACCGGTTCCAAAGCCAACCACAGGCTGTTGACTGATAAATAAAATAAAATCCTGGAGATAGGGGCCCGCTGGCGTTCTGAGCATGGCAAATGAATATATAAATAAAATATTTAAACATCAAAGACTGTATTTTATTTTTAAGTATGTAATGTATACAGTACACATTGACAGGATGGGAGACGACTTGTTAGGGTAAACAGTCAATTAAACGCTAAAGCACTCTAAGACGAGTTTCTAACAACGAGGCTACAAGGACATTATTATACAAAGAAGTTAGTGTTCTTACTTTTGTCTTGCTTGTGTTTTTGACATGGAACATATAAAAGTAGCAACTGGTCTACGAAAAAAATATATCATTAGACCTAAAATGGAAATAAATTGCTCATTCGCAAACCAGAAAACATTGGTCATTCCACCAATTCGTGTAACTTAGTAAAACAAAAGATTGATTTCACCAAATGTTTACATTCTGTCATTAAAAAGCATATGTTCAACTTCATAAAAAAAATAGCTTTCCCATCTCAAGTGGTAAAATACAAAAATGACTATAGTAAGTGCGTATTGTGACAAGCTTGTTGTGTGCAATAGAGAGTTCTCCCCAAAGAATGTAAGAGGGACGCTGTGTCACCTTTTGGATTGGCTACAACACTACTATTTAAAAATCTTTATATAATAATAATAAAGAATTGAAAAAAATATATACACTGCTCAAAAAAATAAAGGGATAACTTAAACAACACAATGTAACTCCAAGTCAATCACACTTCTGTGAAATCAAACTGTCCGCACAGCCCTCCATGTGCTCGCCAGAGGTAGCCAGACTGCCATTAGGTACCGAGATGAGATCCTCAGACCCCTTGTGAGACCATATGCTGACACATGCACATTTGTGGCCTGCTGGAGGTCATTTTGCAGGGCTCTGGCAGTGCACCTCCTTGCACAAAGGCGGAGGTAGCGGTCCTGCTGCTGGGTTGTTGCCCTCCTACGGCCTCCTCCACGTCTCCTGATGTACTGGCCTGTCTCCTGGTAGCGCCTCCATGCTCTGGACACTACGCTGACAGACACAGCAAACCTTCTTGCCACAGCTCGCATTGATGTGCCATCCTGGATGAGCTGCACTACCTGAGCCACTTGTGTGGGTTGTAGACTCCGTCTCATGCTACCACCAGAGTGAAAGCACCGCCAGCATTCAAAAGTGACCAAAACATCAGCCAGGAAGCATAGGAACTGAGAAGTGGTCTGTGTTCACCACATATATATATAAATATACTGTATATACAGTGTATATACAGTTGAAGTCGGAAGTTTACGCACACTTAGGTTGAAGTCATTAAAACTCGTTTTTCAACCACTCCACACATTTTTTGTTAACAAACTATAGTTTTGGCAAGTCGGTTAGGACATCTACTTTGTGCATGACACAAGTGATTTTTCCAACAATAGTTTACAGACAGATTATTTCACTTATAATTCACTTTATCACAATTCCAGTGGGTCAGGCGTTTACATACACTAAGTTGACTGTGCCTTTAAACAGCTTGGAAAATTCCAGAAAATGACACCATTGCATTAGAAGCTTCTGATAGGCTAATTGACATCATTTGAGTCAATTGGAGGTGTACCTGTGGATGTATTTCAAGGCCTAACTTCAAACTCAGTGCCTCCTTGCATGACATCATGGGAAAACCAAAAGAAATTAGCCAAGACCTCAGACAAAAATGGTTGACATCCACAAGTCTGGTTCATCCTTGGGAGCAATTTCCAAACGCCTGAATGTACCACAACAATAGTCGCAAGTATAAACACCATGGGACCACGCAGCCATCATACCGCTCAGGAAGGAGATGCGTTCTGTCTCCTAGAGATGAACGTACTTTGGTGAGAAAATTTTAAATCAATCCCAGAACAACAGCAAAGGACCTTGTGAAGATGCTGGAGGAAACGGGTATAAAAGTATCTATATCCACAGTAAAATGTGTCATATGTCGACATAAATTGAAAGGCCGCTCAGCAATGAAGAAGCCACTGCTCCAAAACCAGCACTCCATCACAGAAAAGTACCCCCACACCATCACACCACCTCCTCCATGCTTCACGGTGGGGACCACACATTCAGAGACCATCCATTCATTTGATGCAACACTCGATCACTCTCCTTCTTGGTCAAATAGCCCTTACACAATAGCCCTCCTGTTGAAAAACAAATGATAGTCCCACTAAGCGCAAACCAGATGGGATGGCATAACGCTGCAGAATGCTGTGATAGCCATGCTTGTTAAGTGTGCCTTGAATTCTAAATAAATCACAGACAGTGTCACCAGCAAAGCACACCCACACCATCACACCTCCTCCTCCATGCTCCATGCAGAGACCATCCGTTCACCTACTCTGCATCTCACAAAGACACGGCGGTTGGAACCAAAAATCTCACATTTGGACTCATCAGAGCAAAGGACAGATTTCCACCGTCCTATTGTCCATTTCTCGTGTTTCTTGGCCCAAGCAAGTCTCTTCTTCTTCTTGGTGTCCTTTAGTAGTTGTTTCTTTGCAGCAGTTCGACCATGAAGGCCTGATTCACGCAGTCCCCTCTGAACAGTTGATGCTGAGATGTGTCTGTTACTTGAACTCGGTGAAGCATTTATTTGGGCAGCAATTTGAGGCTGGCAACTCTAATGACCTGATACTCTGCAGCAGAGGTAACTCTGGGTTTTCCTTTCTGGTGGCGATCATCATGAGAGCCAGTTTCTTCATAGCTCTTGATGGGTGTTGCGACTGCACTTGAAGAAACTTTCAAAGTTCTTGGCATTTTCCGGATTGACTGACCTTTAGGTCTTAAAGTAATGATGGACTGTCTTATCTCTTTGCTTATCTGAGCTTTTCTTGCCATAATATGGACTTGGTCTTTTGTCAAAAAGGGCTGTCTTCTGTATACCACCCCTACCTTGTCACAACACAACTGGTTGGCTCAAAGGAATTAAGGAATGAAATTCACAAATGAACTTTTAACAAGTCACACCTTTTAATTGAAAAGCATTCCAGGTGACCACCTCATGAAACTGGTTGAGAGAATGCCAAGAGTGTACAAAGCTGTCATCAAGGAAAAGGGTGGCTACTCTGAAAAATCTCAAATATAAAGTATATTTTGATATGTTTACTACTTGTTTGGTTACTACATGATTCCATAAGTGTTTTTTCATAGTTTTGATGTCTTCACTATTTTACTACAATGTAGAAAATAGTAAAAATAATGAAAAACTCTGAAATTAGTAGGTGTTTCCAAACTTTTGACTGGTACTGTACAAGCATACACACACACGCACAAATCGATATGATTGCACACACATACGCATACAAATCCCTGCAAGTGCATACTCACACAGCAAGCAAACAAACATCCCAAGCCATTACAATTGAGCTGTTCTAGGTATATTTAGTCTAATAATAATCTCCTACTGTCTTTCTTGATAACATTGTCTATGCAATTTAATCAACTCTTTCAATTAAGAGCCAATTAATGTAAGACAAAAGGTACTGCTGTCACTCTACGGATGGGGACGGCGCTGCCAGTCGTCTCTGCATTGCATGACTTAGGAGTTTAGAAGAGTGTGTCTGTGCCTCTTTCTGTGTTTTTGCATGTATCTTTGCAATCTTGTATGTGTGTGTGTGTGTGTGTGTGTGTGTGTGTGTGTGTGTGTGTGTGTGTGTGTGTGTGTGTGTGTGTGTGTATGTGTGTGTGTGTGTGTGTGTGTGTTGAGTACGGGAATCCTCCTCCAAGCCTATCTCCCAGTGCTCTGCAGGACTCCAACCTGCACTGAATCTCAATGACACCTTAATAAAGACAGAAACAGATGCCAGCCAGAGCCAGCTAGTATACCTGCCTGAGACTCTGGAGAGAGAGCAAGAGAGGGAGAGAGAGAGAGTGTCATTTAAAGTCATACAACCTCTAACTGCAGATCCTTATGCTATAGCTACAGGCACTAGAAGCACAAACTGACAAGGGGAAACATGAGAGCACTGCTTATTATAAAGATAACATTGTGTGTGAGTAGTGTAAAAAATGCCGATATGGTACCAAAACCTCACACAAGAAAACGCCAGATACAGCAATAACACTCATCATCCATGACAGACAGACACAATTATATTTTATGGACAGGTGCCTTTTGTGCTTCAAAAAGGCACAGCATAGCAGGATCGTTGAGGACAGGTTATGGATTTTTCTACGGCCAACTCAGCCAAGGAACGAGCCACAACACTCGCCCGGAGTAGAGCGTCTTGCTTTCAACGGAACTCCGTCGGTCTCCTCCTCCCGCCAATCAATTGGTGAAGGTCAGCCACCAGTGGCTCAATAAAGCCCTGAAAGGTCCATGCGAGGCTACAACACACAATTTTCAATATGCAAATTGGCCAGAAATAAGAAAATAAAGGGAAAGGAAAAGACAATATTAGACAGCACCTCAAATGGAAGGATCCTACTGTATTATTTAGCATATTTATACTATGTCACGGAGGGTTACACAAGCTGGTTGTTTAACGAAGGTACTGTACTGTAAGTCGCAGTGGATCTCATTTAAAGAGCTTGACGGCAGTCTCGATTGCATTGTTTGGACTGCGAGGGCCTAATGAACTGGTTCCCACTCCTTACATTTCCTGTGTAGGGACCGCAGAAGGGGCAGGCAAGGGGGCAGCGTAACGCTCTAAAAGCAACAAGGTTTTGGCTTTTTTATTTTTATAAACGAGGGAGAAAACAGTAGAGAAGTGCTCTTTGATGTTATGTACACCCATTTACTGCTTTCCCCTCCTTCTCTCACTGCTTTCTCTTCCCAAACCCTTTCTGCAGGGAGCTGACCCAAATCCAGCGTTTGGGCATGAGGTCTAACACACACGCACGCGCACGCGCACACACACACACACACGGCCTGAGTAACTGTTGGTTCACTCTGTTTTTTTCCTCCATCGTTGCCCAGAAACTTGACAGAACAACATTTCAACAGGTAACCAAGATTTCAATCCTCTTTTGTTGACTTATTATATTATTAAATGATATCCGTTTCTCCAGGTCTTGTCCTGCTACAACCATCGGTCTGAATGAAAGGGATCCACACCATGGGTGAAAAGTAAGTATCCGCTCTGACTCTTTGAACTCTGTCTGTTTATCTGACCACATGGAGAATGCACAATTCAACTTATCTGACAAAAAAAATCCTGCGAGAGGGGGAAATAAGGAGAGATATATTTTATATTTCTCCCAGAATGAGTTTAACACAAATGTACTGCTTTGTTTTTAAGAAGCCAGTTACATAAGAGAGCCCTGTCTTTCTCTGGTTCAGAAGCTACAATGGGCAGCATTGTGGTATTAATAAATTGACACTATTTCATTTACTTAACAAACAAAGGAGATGTTTCAATGTGTTTTAAGTATATGTATAATATGTGTTATACACAAAAGAGAGAAAGTCAGACAGATGGAGAATGGAGAAAGATACTGTATGTTAGGGTCTGTATGCATGAGTACAGTATTAGTGTGTAGGAATGTACAAGTCTGTTTGAGGTTAATATGTGTTGGCTGGGACACTAATGATTTCCGATCCCCAAAAGTGTTTGCGGATAGATGGGCTGCCCCCGCTGACGGCCGTGATTAATGACAATGAGACATCAAGACCTGGTGATGATAGGCAGATCGAGGAAGGGAGGGAGTGTGTGAGGTGTGGATTCAGGATTGGCCACACACACACACACACACGGAAACACATTCACGCGAGAATGGATTTTCCTAAATATCAAACCACTCTGTTGGGTAAACATTCAGTATGATAGTATGATAAGCTTATTCTCTAAATTCCAGTTGGCTTTGATCTTACTCTCATGAGTGTATTGGGGTTGTCTGTAATAATAACCAATTTATTCCCCCTCGTTTTTTTTCCTGAAAGGGAGTTAAATAACATTTTAAAATTGTCCACCAGTATCC
This sequence comes from Salvelinus fontinalis, assembly GCF_029448725.1. NCBI lineage: Eukaryota > Metazoa > Chordata > Actinopteri > Salmoniformes > Salmonidae > Salvelinus > Salvelinus fontinalis. Next base: position 44,702,466 of record NC_074693.1, read on the forward strand.
GGTAGGAAAATGGCATATGATACACATGATGAACATACAGTTGAAGTCAGACGTTTACATACACCTTAGACAAATACATTTAAACGCAGTTTTTCACAATTCCTGACATTTAATCCTGGTAAGAAATTCCCTGTCTTAGGTCAGATCGGATCACCACTTTATTTTAAGAATGTGAAATGTCAGAATAATAGTAGAGAGAATGATTTATGTCAGCTTTCATTTCTTTCATAACATTCCCAGTGGGTCAGAAGTTTACATACACTCAATTAGTATTTGGTAGCATTGCCTTTAAATTGTTTAACTTGGGTCAAACGTTTCAGGTTTTGCCATAACTTTGGAAGTATGCTTGGGGTCATTGTCCATTTGGAAGACCCATTTGCGACCAAACTTGAACTTCCTGACTGATGTCTTGAGATGTTGCTTCAATATATCCACATAATTTTCCTCCTTCATGATGCCATCTACTTTGTGAAGTGCACCAGTCCCTCCTGCAGCAAAGCACCCCCACAACATGATGCTGCCACCCCCGTGCTTCACGGTTGGGATGGTTTTCTTCGGCTTGCAAGCCTCCCTCTTTTTCCTCCAAACATAACGATGGTCATTATGGACAAACAGTTCTATTTTTGTGTCATCAGCCCAGAGGACATTTCTCCAGAAACAACAATCTTTGTCCCCATGTGCGGTTCCAAACTTTAGTCTGGCTTTTTTATGGCGGTTATGGAGCAGTGGCTTCTTCCTTGCTGAGCGGCCTTTCAGGTTATGTCGATATAGGACTTGTTTTACTGTGGATATAGATACTTTCGTACCTGTTTCCTCCAGCATGTTCACAGGGTCCTTCGCTGTTGTTCTGGGATTGATTTGCACTTTTAGCACCAAAGTACGTTCATCTCTAGGAGACAGAACGCGTCTCCTTCCTGAGCGGTATGACGGCTGCGCGGTCCCATGGTGTTTATACTTGCGTACAATTGTTTGTGCAGATGAACGTGGAACCTTCAGGGATTTGGAAATTGCTCCCAAGGATGAACCAGACTTGCGGAGGTCTACAATTCTTTTTTTTTAGGTCTTCGCTGATTTCTTTTGGTTTTCCCATGATGTCAAGCAAAGAGGCACTGAGTTTGAAGGTAGGCCTTGAAATACATCCACAGGTACACCTCCAATTGACTCAAATGATGTCAATTAGCCTATCAGAAGATTCTAAAGCCATGACATAATTTTCTGGAATTTTCCAAGATGTTTAAAGGCACAGTCAACTTAGTGTATGTGGAATTGTGATACAGTGAATGATAAGTGAAATAATCTGTCTGTAAACAATTGTTGGGAAAATCACTTGTGTCATGCACAAAGTAGATGTCCTAACCGACTTGCCAAAACTATAGTTTGTTAACAAGAAACTTGTGGAGTGGTTGAAAAACGAGTTTTAATGACTTCAACCTAAGTGTGTGTAAACTTCCGACTTCAACTGCATATGTTCGGAAGGTAAAAAACTCACATAGATGATCTTCAAATCAAATCAAATGTATTTCTATAGCCCTTCTTACACCAGCTGATATCTCAAAGTGCTGTACAGAAACCCAGCCTAAAACCCCAAACAGCAAGCAATGCAGGTGTAGAAGCACGGTGGCTAGGAAAAACTCCCTAGAAAGGCCAAAACCTAGGAATAAACCTGGAGAGGAACCAGGCTATGAGGGGTGGCCAGTCCTCTTCTGGCTGTGCCGGGTGGAAATTATAACAGAACATGGCCAAGATGTTCAAATGTTCATAAATGACCAGCATGGTCAAATAACAGATAAGGTGAGTGAGTATTCTGTGGCGGAATTATGTGGCGTGTGTGTGTGTATAAGTGTGCGTGCGTGCGTGCGTGCCTGTGTGGGTCACGCACATGAAAAGGCTCCTCTCTCCTAATCAACTCTTATTGGACTCATTCAGCCCGCGATGAGGGGGAAACAAAAGCTGTTTCGTCTTATATCTGCACCATTACACCGCCTCCATCTAGGGAGCCCACGTCCATTCAATAGCAGTAGAAATACCTATTCATCAAGTCTGCTGCCCGACACACACACACATGCACACACACCTTATAACAGATGGAGAGATCTTTAACTGCCCATAAATGAATGCTACAACTTGCAAATAAAAGCCCTTGCATCAGCAGAGAGCGGCTCTCTTCAGGTTTGGCTGGACTACGCCAACAAAACAAGATTAATTAGCCTGTTGAGTGGGAAGGTATAGGTTCAGTCATGGCAGGTTGCCTTACTGCGGCCCCAGTGAAGCTGAAGTGAGAGTCCAGGCCTCTTGTCTACTGGAGAACAATGACGGAAGAACCCTTGAGGAACGCTAGAATAACGATTTGAGAGTCATGGCAGGTTGCCTTGCTGCAGCCCAAAGTGATGCTGAAGTGAGAGGCCTCCTGTGGACTGGAGAATAATGCAAAATTAATGCTAGAATAACGCTAGAAAAATACTAGAATAATGCTAGAATAACGCTAGAATAATGCTACAATTATACCTAGAATAATGCTAGAATAACGCTACAATAATACCTAGAATAATACTAGAATAACACTAGAATAACGCTAGAATAACTCTAGAATAATGCTAGAATACTGCTAGAATAATACTAGAATAATGCTAGAATAATGCTACAATAATACCTAGAATAATACGAGAATAACACTAAAATAACGCTAGAATAATACTAGAATAACTCTAGAATAATACTAGAATAACTCTAGAATAATACTAGAATAACTCTAGAATAATACTAGAATAACTCTAGAATAATACTAGAATAATACTAGAATAACTCTAGAATAATACTAGAATAACTCTAGAATAATACTAGAATAACTCTAGAATAATACTAGAATAACACTAGAATAATACTAGAATAACTCTAGAATAATACTAGAATAACACTAGAATAATACTAGAATAACACTAGAATAATACTAGAATAACTCTAGAATAATACTAGAATAACTCTAGAATAATACTAGAATAACTCTAGAATAATACTAGAATAACTCTAGAATAATACTAGAATAACACTAGAATAATGCTACAATAATACATAGAATAATACTAGAATAACACTAGAATAATACTAGAATAACGCTAGAATAATACTAGAATAACTCTAGAATAATACTAGAATAACACTAGAATAATGCTACAATAATACATAGAATAATACTAGAATAACACTAGAATAATACTAGAATAACGCTAGAATAATACTAGAATAACTCTAGAATAATACTAGAATAACACTAGAATAATGCTAGAATACTAGAATAACGCTAGAATAATGCTACAATAATACCTAGAATAATACTAGAATAACTCTAGAATAATACTAGAATAACGCTAGAATAACGCTAGAATAACTCTCGAATAATGCTAGAATATTGTAATAATACTATAATAACGCTATAATAATACTAGAATAATGCTACAATAATGCTACAATAATACCTAGAATAACACTAAAATAACGCTAGAATAATACTAGAATAACGCTTGAATAATACTAGAATAACGCTATAATAACATTTGGAACAACCTAGCTGTCGTGTTTACAAGTATCCCCACTAGCTGGCTACTAGACATCCAATATAACAGTTGGCCCTAAAGCTTTTTGTAGGGAGCCAAGGAAAGCAACTATTGCCTGTATCAGTGATGGACACTACCTAGAATATGGACCAATATGGGGAGGCTGGAGGAGAGAGCTTGAGGACTCCACTGAGCTCTTCGAGTGCCTCAGGACTCGAAGCACATGGCACCACCCACCCTTAAAGCTTCAATGAAATACAAAGTGCATATTGAACAAGTGCAGGGCTAGATAATTGCTGTGTTTAGAGAAGAGTTGATGAGAGAGCAATAGAGAGAGACTCGTAAGAGGCAATGTTCCTACCGTTTGATGAATATGGATGAATATGGATGAATATGTATGAACTTTCCAAGTTGTAAGTCGCTCTGGATAAGAGCGTCTGCTAAATGACTTAAATGTTATGTTAAATGTTTGATCCTGAAGAACAGAGGCTGTAATGAATCATCAATGTGACTGTGTAGTTGCGGTGGATCGGTGCTAAATTAATATATTTGAATACATGTTTTCACAATTTCTGCAGAGACGTGCTTTCAAGATCAGAGTGACAAGTTACATATAGGTAACTGCCAAAATAATGTTAACGTGTGGTTCCCTAAGTTAATTAAGCAATGCTTAGGGTCATGTATAGAAATACTGGGCAGGCCATTATTTTGTCACAGGACATGCCTGAATGGTTTGACGAGAACGAAAATGATGTAAACCATTTGCCATGGCTGTCTCAGTTACCAGATCTCAACCCAATTGAACACCTATAGGTGACTCTGGAGTGGCGCCCGAGACAGAGTTTTCCACCACCATCAACAAAAAACACCAAATTATGGAATTTCTTGTGGAAGAATGGTGTTGCATCCCTCCAACAGAGTTCCAAATACTTGCAGAATCTACAACAAGGTGGATTGAAGCTGTTCTGGCTCGTGGTGGCTCAACGCCCTATTTAACGCTTTATGTTGATGTTTCCTTTATTTTGGCAATTACCTGTATATTCCTCAGATTCTCATCAGATCATCCGAGAAACCTCCAAGTTAACCAGCAAGCTAGCTAATCCTGGGAGTGTAGTCAACCCTATTACTAGATGTACAGTACCAGTCAAAAATGTGGACACACCTACTCATTCAAGGGTTTTTCTTTATTTTTACTATTTTCAAAATTGCTGAATAATAGTGAAGACATCAACATTATGGAATAACACATATGGAATCATGTCGTAAACAAAAAAAGTGTTCATATTTTATATTTGAGATTCTTCAAAGTAGCCACCCTTTGCCTTGATGACAGCTTTGCACACTCTTGGCATTCTCTCAACCAGTTTCATGAGGTAGTCACCTGGAATGCATTTCAATTAACAGGTGTGCCTTGTTAGAAGTACATTTGTGGAATGTATTTCCTTCTTGTGTTTGTGTTTGAGCCAATCAGTTGTGTTGTGAAAAGTCCATATTATGGCAAGAACAGCTCAAATAAGCAAAGAGAAACGACAGTCCACCATAACTTTAAGACATGAAGGTCAGTAAATCTGGAAAAAAATTATTCAAGTGCAGTTGCAAAACCATCAAGCGTTATGATGAAACTGGCTCTCATGAAGACCGCCACAGGAAAGGAAGACCCAGAGATACCTCTGCTGCAGAGGATAAGTTCATTAGAGTTAACTGCACATCAGATTGCAGCCCAAAAACATACTTCAGAGTTCAAGTAACAGACACATCTCAACAACAACTGTTCAGAGGAGACTGCGTGAATCAGGCCTTCATGGTCGAATTGCTTCAAAGAAACCACTACTAAAATACACCAATAAGAAGGAGAGACTTGCTTGGGCCAAGAAACACGAGAAATGGACATTAAACTGGTGGAAATCAATCCTTTGGTCTGATGAGTCCAAATTTGAGATTTTTGGTTCCAACCGCTGTGTCTTTGTGAGACGCAGAGTAGGTGAGCGGATAATCTCCGCATATGTGGTTCCCACCGTGAAGCATGGAGGAGGAGGTATGATGGTGTGTTGGTGCTTTATTGGTGAAACTGTCAATTATTTCTTCAGAATTCAAGGCACACTTAACCAGCATGGCTGCAGCGAAACGCCATCCCGTCTGGTTTGGGCTTAGTGGGACTATAATTTGTTTTTCAACAGAACAATGATAACCCAAAACACACATTCTGGCTGTGTAAGGGCTATTTGACCAAGAAGGAGAGTGATGGAGTGCTGCACCAGATGACCTGGAGTGCTGCATCAGATGAACTGGCATTCACAATTGAGATGGTTTGGGATGACTTGGACCACAAAGTGAAGGAGAAGTATGCAACAAGTGCTCAGCATATGTGGGAAATCCTTCAAGAATGTTGGAAAAGCATTCCTCATGAAGCTGGTTGAGAGAATGCCAAGACTGTGCAAAGCTGTCATCAAGTAAAAAGGGTGGCTACTTTGAAGAATCTAAAATCTAAAATATATTTTGATTTGTTTAACACTTTTTGGGTTACTACATGATTCCATATGTGTTATTTTATATTGTTTGTTGTGTTCCCTATTACTCTACAATTTAGAAAAATGTAAGAATAACCTAAGAATGAGTCTGTGTCCAAACTTTTGACTTGTACTGTATGTAATAACTGTTAGCGAAGAAACAGTAACGTTACGCTAGCAAAATCATTTTTGGGGTTATGATAAAGTTACAATTAAACTGAGATTCAAAGGAAGAGAATCTAATTGAGTTCTCATGCATTTTGGAGTAGAATTTCAACAACAACAAAAAATCACACCAGAAGTAACCTTCTCACTATCGTTCACAGTTCCCACCACCTCTGCCACCGCTGTTGAAAAAAATCCTAGGGGAAACACTGGTTGTGTGTGTGTACATGTCTGTACGGTACCTTTGTCTTGTGTATCTATGCTGTGTATCTAGGGAAAGTATTCAGACCCCTTGAATTTTCAACATTTGTTACGTTACAGCCTTACTCTGAAATTGATTGAGTTGTTTTTTCCCCCTCATCAATCTACACACAATACGCCATAATGACAAAGCAAAAACAGTTTTTGGGAAATTTTTGCTAATTTATTACACAAAAAAAAATAAAAAATTACATTTACATAAGTATTCAAACCCTTTCCTCAGTACTTTGTTGAAGCACCTTTGGTAGCAATTACAGCCTCGAGTCTTCTTGAGTATGACGCTACAAGCTTGACCCACCTGTATTTGGGGAGTTTCTCCCACTCTTCTCTGCAGATCCTCTCAAGCTCTATCAGGTTGGATGGGGAGCGTCACTGCACAGCTATATTCAGGTCTCTACAGAGATGTTCGATCAGGTTAAATTCCGGGCTCTGGCTGGGCCACTCAAGGAGATTCAGAGACTTGTCCGGAAGCCACTCCTGCATTGTCTTGGCTGTGTGCTTAGGGACGTTGTCCTATTGGAAGGTGAACCTTCACCCCAGTCTGAGTTTCGGAGAGCTCTGGAGCATGTGTTCATCAAGGATCTCTCTGTACTTTGCTCCGTTCATATTTGCCTCGATCCTGACTAGTCCTTCAATCCCTGCCGCAGAAAAACATCCTCACAGCATGATGCTGCCACCACCATGCTTCACCATAGGGATGGTGCCAGTTTTCCCCCAGGTGTGACGCTTGGCATTCAAGCCAAAGAGTTCAATATTGGTTTCATCAGACCAGAGAATATTGTTTCTCATGGTCTGAGAGGCTATACAGTAGGTGCCTTTTAGCAAACTCAAATTGGGCTGTCATTGTGCCTTTTACTGAGGAATGGCTTCCGTCTGACCACTCTATCATAATGTCCTGATTGGTGGAGTGCTGCAGAGATGGTTGTCCTTCTGGAAGGTTCTCCCATCTCCACAGAGGAACTCTAGAGCTCTGTTAGAGTGACCATCGAGTTCTTGGTCACCACCCTGACCAAGGCCCTTCTCCCCCAACTGGGCCGGGCGGCCAGCCCTAGGAAGAGTCTGGTGGTTCCAAACTTCTTCCATTTAAGAATGATGGAGGCCACTGTGTTCTTGGGGACCGTCAATGCTGCAGAAATGTTTTGGTACCCTTCCCCAGATCTGTGCCTCCACACAATCCTGTCATTTTAGAATAAAGCTGTAACGTAACAAAATGTTGAAAAAGTTAAGAGGTCTGAATCCTTTCCAAAGGCACTGTAAATCTGGGTGTGTTTGTCCTAGGCTTGTTTGTGCCAGTGTCTGTTGGAGTCTCATGCGGGTCTCTCTTTGTGTGTGTCTGAGACAGTGAGACATCGTGGCTCTCCAGGCTTTAGCGGCCACTAGCGGATCCCTCCCTCCTCCTCCTCCTCCTCCTCCTCCTCCTCCTCCTCCTCCTCCTCCTCCTCCTCCTCCATGCCCTCTTTTCTTCGGCACCGCTGACAGGTGTGACCTTTCGGCTGGGTGAGCAGCGCATGTTCTTGCCGTTCTCGCCCCCAGACACAGGCCCGAGATTAGTCAGCCTCTCCGAGGATCATGGGGGCTGTGCGCGAGTGCGCAGTTCCCGTTGCTGAGGCCGATGGGGCCACGGTATGAAAAATAGAACACCTAATGCCTGCAGATAGAGACATTCATCAACCGACGGAAGCCCCAGTCTGCGCAGTGGGCCGCCATCCCAGTTCACATATTTCTCCATATCGCTTGAAATGCAGAAACAACTCAATTATTTGTGGATGAGATCATAAAAGAGAGATGGGGAGTTTCATTAGACCACTGTTGCGCTTTAATATAATTTACAGCATTTTTAAAGATGCCGGTAGGAGTTTCTTAGGCTTTAAGTGATTTATCATGCTCTGAGATTTCACAGGCTAGACTGTAGTTTTGACTGTCTCATCTCAATCGTTGAGTGGGGGTGGAGCCTACGATGCAGTCGCTGTCCGTCATTAGGCGAGGTTTAGTCGGGCTCCGCCATTGACCGTCTTTTGAATGACAGTTGCTGGCGGTAACAATGGGCTTGTGGGACACAAGGAGTAAGGCGAGGCATGTACCCTGGGAAACCGTAGCCATGCCAACTGGCGCCGAGCAACCCAACCAGTTAACCTCTGCGGTGAACCAGTAGGCCCTGGGGTAGGGCTTGGTAATAATGTGTCTACCCTCCCTCCCTCCATCAGCTCCATCCCTCCTCCTCTCCATCTCTCCATCCATCCCTCTGTTGATCCTGGCATGTCAGATTAATTAGCTCGAGTGAGAAAAACCTGCCCAAGTTAGCGCCGGAATAGCATGATTCAATTTGGGATATCTCCTTGCTCCCTTCGTTTATTCAAATTCTGGCTACTTCGACGAGAGGGCTGAGATAAATCAGAAAAGGACGATCATTGGAAATATCAAAGCCTAAAGGTTTGGTACCTTGGGGCTGCTGCATCGCCTGGTAAAATAGTAAGAGAGAAGGAGCAGAGAAGTCCAACTTCAAAGAGAGAATGTACTGACAGAAGTGATGATACTGTAGCAGGGCAGACAAACAACTTTGAAAAATATGTCCCAAATGTTAAGCACAGACTCTTGACTTTCTAATTGCCCCTTCAATTAGAAAATCTTACCTTTATCCACCTTTTTCTACAATTTATAAAAGTCTACAGGCTGCATCCCTTACCTGCTGACTACACCAGGCCCGCTCGCGGGTCTGCGTGCATGTTGATTTTGTCCACCCACAACGGACGCAATTGGGACACGCAGGTTGAAATATAAAAACGAACTCTGAACCAACTATATTCATTTGGGGACAGGTCGAAAAGAATTAAACATGTATGGCAATTTAGTTAGCTAGCTTGCTGTTGCTAGCTAATTTGTCCTGGGATATAAACATTGGATTGTTACTTTACCTGTTATGCACAAGGTCCTCTACTCCAACAATTAATCCACAGATAAAAGGGGAAACAGAGTTTGTTTCTAGAAATCTCTCCTCAATAAGGCTTCTTCTTCTTCTTTGGACATTACATGGCGGTTGGCAACCAACTTGAAGGTGCATTACCACCACCAAATGGACTGGAGTGTGGACCTCATATACCATGTGGGTATATGCTCCTAAAAACCAATGAGGAAATGGTAGAGGCAGGAATTGCAACACGTCACAAATACAACCAAGTTCTATTTTAGCGAGCTCGTTGACGCGCGTGCAGTATGGATCCAATTATTGAATAACATGTATGTGTACATTTATATTTGCAACGCTCGCACACGACCCAGGCGGAGTGGTCAGCATGTCAGCATCTTTAAACATACAACACATCACATTGGACTGACTATGTTGTTATTTTCTGCCAGAGAATAGGTGAGGAGAGGGTTTTTAATTGGGCCTGTACAAAACAAATGCTACAGGATATGCAAAGGGCCATAGACAGCAGGAATTCAAACACACATGCCACACTGACTAACAAGATCTCAAGGTGCCTTTTGCAAATACTTCCCTCATCCATCCATCCATCCATACACACATCTTCAGCTTCTTCTCTATCAAACCTTCATTGTCGTGTTAATGCAGTCTTAATGCAGTGTTAATGCAGTGTTATTGCAGTGTTAATGCAGTGTTAATGCAGTGTTAATGCAGTGTTAGATCATATGTGAGTGTGTGTCTGCGTCCTGATGTGTGTGCTCCATCTGTGTGTGAGTGTGTGAAATTGGTGTGTGTGTGTGTGTGCATGTGTGTGTGTGTGATCATTCATGTATGCAGCTTATAGTGTAAACAGTTCATACATGTCTGAGCGTATGTGCTTTCACTCTTTCCCTCCGCTTGTGTGCCGGGGGCTAGCTGTCAGACGTAGGGGGTTAAACGGTCTGTGAGAATGGGATTTAGTAAGGCGTAGACAGCTTTGGCACTAGATGCTTCAAAGAGGAGAAGGGTACGGCTTCCTCCTGCGTTGGCTTTTCATTCCTGTGGATAAATGCAGTGCTGCTTTAAGGAAATTCATTTAAAAACAGAATCTTTCTGTGGCACACTGAGCAGTGTGTGTGGTGTAGTGTGTGTGGTGTAGTGTGTGTGTGTGTGTGTGTGTGTGTGTGTGTGTGTGTGTGTGTGTGTGTGTGTGTGTGTGTGTGTGTTGGAGAAAGGACAAAAGGGTCTTGGGTGCATTATACACACACCACATGCTGGTCAGACATTACACACACCAAATTAAGACAAACAGACAGCGAGACAGAGAGAGAGAGACAGAGAGAGAGAGAGTGTAGGGAAAGAGGAGAGTAGGGGAGGGAATAGACCTGGTAGTGTGTATTCTAACTCAGTCCAAGTCGATGGGGTATGTGATACAGAGATCATCATTAAATTCTATAAAGCTCCTTCTGTTGCTTCACATTAAATATACAGTACCAGGCAACAGTTTGAACACACCTACAGTACTCATTCAAGGGTTTTTCTTAATTTTACGACACATCGTGACTCACCCAGCCACCCGCGCAAACACACATAGCCACACATAGGTGTCACATATAGGATCCTGATGCTCTTCAACACAGTGTTTCCCACTTTTTTAAGGAAGGGACGGGCCTAGCTATCCAGCCTAAAAGAGTTGTTTTAATTATCAATGATTTTCTTTCCAGAAGGCCTAGATGTTGCTTTGGGAGCCTTTCACCTCGCCTGAAGAAGAAAAACATCTAGCAGGAAACTGCTTCATCAAATCAACCTCTATCATGCAAGTGTGTCACCTGCAACTGGTATCTGACATTGAATCACACCAGAGTCGACTAGAACATGAACACGTCCCTTTTAACCAAAACCACTCAGTATTTCATTTGGTTTAGTGGGCTGTAACTCTCTGTCTTGTTCCGCCGGCACGGCTTGCTCCGAGGGTGTGAAATGTGAAACGCTGATCCTGGGAGAGAATGATGAGCAGGCAAAGATCACTCAAAGTTCCACCCGCCAAGTTAAAATATGTCAACTTTGATTTGAAAATGTGGTCTCTAAATTTGCCCCGGGACAGGATTTTATGGCTTTTCCATACATGTGGTTTCAAGGCCGACCGAAAGAAGACTGACAAGGGTAAGAGTGAAACGAAGGAGCTTTGTGCGGCGCCCGATGCCAACTCTAAACTGCTATCAGCCAGAGGACTTTACTGCTTTGGGCCGCCACCCAAAGGCTGAGAGAGAGAGGAAGAGTATTTACAATGAACAGCGGTCACCTTATACCCCCAATATTTGCAAAGAGGATGTTGAAATTACATTATGGTTCCTTGATCAATATTAAAACGGGCACCCGGCGACGGCGTCCATCTCCCTCCCTTTAGCGCGGCCCTGTCTGGAGTTCTGCCACTTAGCAGCTAGCGTTATCCTAGCGTTTGCCAAGGGTTAGCAGGGATGATAGGAAGGAGTCCTGATGAAAGCCAATCAGAGGCTGAGGAACAATTGACCCAGAGTACTAAGTCATTGGTCGCGTTCCAGGTGATCTTTTTTGCAGTCAAGCTGCGCAGATGTTGCAAATTTCTCCAGGCATTGTGAAATGTTATAATCAGCGTTGTGTGACTGCAAAAATGATCATCCGGATCATGGATAGCATCGCTGTGGTTGGTGACAGACCACTCCCTCCACTTCCACCATCTAACTATCAGCAGGTTAACAAAGCCACGCTGGAGATCAGGTTTGAAGGGAAAAGTGGTGATTGAGAAGGACTAGGTTGTGACTGCATCTGCAAACACCTCACGAGAGTGTCACAATAATTGAATCTCTGTTCGGAGTGGGCTGTCGTGGCCATGGAAGAGAAGAAAAGGAGGGACAGATAGAGCGAGAAGGGCCGGGTTACTGTTACCTGATACGTGCTTGATAGGAAAGGTGGAATAGTATGTGTTTACATCAACATCCTATACCTGTTTCCCAATAGCGCCGGCTGTCGGCTAAACAGCCGATTACAGAAAGCAAATTTTTCTACTTAACCCTTTACACTTGTACCATGCTATACATGATGTCAGAGCTGACTCTGCACTTCACAGCGCTGTATGGGTTTAAACTGACAGCCATTCTGAACTTTTTTTAAAGAATATATTTTTCTTTAATTAACTAGGCAAACCAGTTAAGGACAAATTCTTATTTTACAATGACGGCCTACCCCGGCCAAACCCTCCCCTAACCCGGACGATGCTGGGCCAAATGGGACTCCCGATCATGGCCAGTTGTGATACAGCCCAGGATCAAACCAGGGCCTGTAGTGACACCTATTGCACTGAGATGCAGTGCCTTAGACCGCTGCGCCACTCGGGAGCACGTCGTGCGACAAGAAGTGGCCACATCCTTCACGACATTTTTTTTTTACTGTTTTGTTGTCTGATTGAGGGGAATTCTGTAAATGAAGAGGACTATGTATTTTGAAATATGATGTCATACAAGCAAGCCAAACATCTGTGAGTGCGAATGTGCTCTTCCCGTTTCCATATCATAAAACTCACGGCATATACAGTGTCAACGTTTATGATCACTATGTTTGATGTGCAGTTACAAGATGACCTGGCGTCAAACCCTGGATTGTTCTGAACAGAATGAGCCTATGTTTGTTTATTGTGAAGAAAACCTCATGCAGCACTCGCACCTGAAGGCACTCATGACTCCTTTCTACCTGCACCAAAATTACGATTTGTTTCTGTGAATTGCATTGAAACCTAACACTGTACTATCGTATTTTATAACTTAGCTAGTCATGTTGAACAACAGAACAAGATTTCAAATGAGACCCACCTGACCCAGATTGCAATTTATAATGGACAGTTTTTGGATTGCATAAAATAAATCTGTAATTGTGTGATGGCGGGGTTGCACAGTTGTGTTCCAACCAAAACAAGTACAAGTGGGCTTGCTTTAGTTCCTCAACGGCACAGCTAAGAGAGCTCAACAAAAAGTCAGAAAAGTACTTTGAAAAGAGTTAGGGACTGGGTACACTTTGGAGAGGTGTGGCCACTTGGAGACACCAGTTAGTCCTCTCACACAAAACAATGTTTTTGTTGTCTTATGTTGCACCTAGCCCACATTTTCTAGGAATATTCTTATCATGTTATTGAACATCTCCAGAGTATTTTCAGATGTCGTCATTAAGAAATGCGGCAAAAAGTATAGTAAATGTAAAATGCACATAAAATCAACAGTGTAATGTTTGGATTCAGTCTTGTGTCAGGTGAACTGTTGTCCTCACCTTTGGTCTAATAATTTCCCCTTAATCTCCAAACTGTTCCCTTTCAATTGCTTCAATGTTTATGCCTATGCTTTTCATGTTTCTCTATAAGAAATATTTCAATTTAACCCTATCCATATAGGCCAATTGGGGCAGCAGGTAGCCTAGTGGTTAGGGCTTTGGGCCAGTAACCGAAAGGTTGCTAGATCGAGTCCCCGAGCTGACAAGAATCTGTCGTTCTGCCCCTGAACAAGGCAGTGAACCCACTGTTCCTAGGCCGTCATTGTAAATAAGAATTTGTTCTTCACGGACTTGTCTAGTTAAAAAAAGATAATAAGAATTCCCATGAGTGTAAAAGGTTAAATAAACTAGGCTACTTTCCAATTTGCTAGTCAGGAAAATGTCTGCAGAGCTCTCTCTCACCAGAATGAACAATATGTATCTTCTAGGGATCTATTGATAGGACAGTCAGTCATAAAGTGAGCAATGACAGGAAGACACCGCTGCTTTGACAGTCTGCTGTCGGTCCTACCTTCTGGTACCTGGTGTGTGTGGGTGTGTGCGCTGTGGTTGCGGTCACATTTATTGACATGGAGGGAGAGAGCATGATACTTAATCGTCTCTGTGAGTGAATTAGCACGCCTCATATAATGTGGCAATGTTGAGTCAAAATCCACTTAGCCTATTGTTTTCTGCCACATGAATTTATTTTCTTTCGCGCGTTTCATATGCAGCCAAGGAGTAGTGGCACATGGGCTTTTACTGTGGTTTGATTGACGAACAGAAAACTAGCAAACTAGTTTATAAAAAAGGTGTCGAACTGATTGAATAAAGTCGAGCTCATATATCCTTGTCGTTCATAAATCTTACAACGTAGTCATATGTCCACGGTACCGCACCGGCTAAACTAAAGATATCGTTTGTATTTTCAATACGAAGTCCATCAGGACTTGACAGACGGTGACGTTAAAGTGAGTGACTTGTCAGTGGCCTACTGAATCACATCGGTAAGAGAGCCATTCACTTCACTCCCTTAATTCCACACTGTTAGGCTTTTTGGCACTTATCTGCAGATAAATTGTGAAACATTCGATGAAGATGGGGAATCCTCCTCTCAGTGGTGTAGTGGAGGGTATACGCAGGTATATGCTGGATAGACACTTTTTTTCTCTCCAGTGGGCATGGCGTACACATTTTTTCATCCTCATTATTTCTTCACATTTTAAGCACAGCAATATGCACATGGCGGTAGGTAACTAAGTGTGAATGTTACGTAATGCAATTTGCGGGAAAACAATGTTCTAAAATGCACATGAAAATATCAGTTAAAATGTAGAAAGAGGAGATCTAAAGAGACCACAAGTATCATCGGTTTCTAATATGACTAGGATAATGCCGTTGGCTGTCAGACAATGAAATAACGTTTTTTTTGAAAACCAATAGAAGCCTGTGGATTCAAATACCTCCATTCAACTTGATCTAGAACTAGGCTTTGATTCATAAATAATGCTGATCATATTCTCTTTGTCTTGGGCCACATCAAAGGTCATCAGATTCTTTCACCCTCCTATAAAATTCACAGCTTTACCGCCTGCCATAAATCCAATACCAAATTGATCTGTCACCGCTCAACATGTGCCGAGCACGCACGCACGCACGCACGCACGCACGCACGCACGCACGCACGCACGCACGCACGCACGCACGCACGCACGCACGCACGCACGCACGCACGCACGCACGCACGCACGCACGCACGCACGCACGCACGCACGCACGCACGCACGCACGCACGCACGCACGCACGCACGCACGCACGCACGCACGCACGCACGCACGCACGCACGCACGCACGCACGCACGCACGCACACACACACACACACACACACACACACACACACACACACACACACACGGTTCAAGTAGCTGTTCTAACCTCTGAGCTGTGTCTATTCTGACTTTGCCTAATCCATATTCAATCCATGCTTGCATCGCTCGCTTTTAATGACTTCATAACAACATCCATAGAAATATGGATCAAAATGATTTTTCACCCATTCCATCCATATCCAGAAATAGCTGTGAAATTGTCATATTCCCTTTGCATGTCGTTATAAGCTCTGATCACCTTGCACTATCTCTTCGTACTATACAGTACGTCCGTTGGTTGGATCAAGGCTCAACGATTAGCATGCGAAAAGGTACGTCTGTCTGCCACGCAACAGTGACAGCACTGATATCACCCTGCGGACGCAAATTCCCTCTGGTTTAATCACTTGAATACAAAGGCATCCGGTCGAGGAATTCCTACCCATTCAGAAGGCATTGGAGTAACATTAAACTCAGTCAGGGTAAGACAAGCATCACATTCACCCATCCAACAATGGACTGATGCACTGCGGTTCAATTGGGCTGTATAATCCTGCCGTAAACCATTTCCAGATAATGCGAAACTGGTTAGTGGGCAGACATAATGAGGTTTATCACATTGTAAATGCAACCAATTTCCCCCCCGTTCCCTGAATTACGCTTAAGGACACACAGGCACTGAGGTGTAAAACTCTTTAAGCCTGTTGGAAATCGTGCATTGGGAGGGAAAGTGAGTCAGAGAGCCTTTAATACAAGATCCAAAACTTCAACAAAGTGGATAGAAAAAGGTGAAGTCACTTCACTGGTGTGTACACACACCTCCATTGCAACTCAAGCTGTCCCCGCTCTATCATGCCGATCCCCTCTCTCTGCTCCTTGGTTGCGTAGGATGGCATTAGGCATTAATAGCCATTTTAAATGAAGATCTCCTGCAAAATCCCCTGGATCGGACGGAAGGAGCGTTCCTCTAGATTTCCCAGGGTGAGGGCCTCGGTGCCGACACAAGTGAAGGCAACCTCCAGAGTGGGTCTCCCTGAACGCACCCGGCTTGCCTAATGAAGACAACAGCCGCATATGAAACAAGGAGGTAATTGACAACTATCCTACAGAGATTTTTCAAGCAACAAGGTTTCATCTGAATACAAGATCCAAATAACAACCGGGCCATTAAAAAAGAGTAGGGGGTAAAAAAGAGAAAACAAACAAACAACTAATACAGTGGCAGGAAAACAAGGTTGTGTGAATATCAATGGTGGGCTTAGCTTGATCTCTCGCCATGGAAACATTACCAAAAAGCCTGAACGCAATTCATTAGAAATGGGTGCTTGACCTTCAAGGTGTATCCACTACAGTGTTTGTTGATGGGATCTGGGGACAGGTTTGTTCATGTGAGATTACAATCTTGGAGAGTTGAATTAATCATCGTTAGTTAATATTGTGTGACATTAGGATGCATGTGGAGGGATCTAGGGGAAGATTAGTGGATGGGAGACACAGAGGACTGAGCCAGGCCGTTAGTAGAGAGGAGGAACCAGGAAGCATATTTTAGCTTGGCCCCTAACCCGCCTGTCTCTGATGACTCGACATAGGAAGGGCTTTAGTAATGTACTTTAAAGGGTCTGGCTGTAGCCAACAGACCTTTTCACACAAACACACACACAGAGTAGCTATTAAAGCTAGATGTGACTGCCAGCAAGTCCTGTCGCTGCTATCGCAACAGCACTTCATCTAACTTACATGTTCTCTTGAACACATTCCCTTGCATGTATGAGCGCGAGATGATAGGAGTAGCTCTACCAACTGAGCTACACGGAACTATCAAATTATAGTTCATCACCTTCCCACCTGGCGAGTAATGACATTTAGCCAATCCTATAAAAATCCCAGGAAACCTGTGGGTATAAATCAATGGCTCTCCAGCTGCTTCTCACATCCATTATTTATCAAGCCCTGCTTCCACATCATATTTGATAGGTGGCCCTTTCCCGCAACAGCAAGAGTGTACACACACACACACACACACACACACACAAACACCTACACACCAAAACCCACATCTGAAGTATAAGAACCCCCATCATGCTTGCTAACTCCCCAAACCCCCTAGCCCCGTGGAAAAGAGGATCAGTGTGTGTCTGTGCTGACAAGCCAGTTTACATCAAATTCCATTAGTTTGAATCCAGGCAAACCGTCAACTATGTTGGCTCCAACCTGGTGCTCTGTTACTCTCTCCTATGGGACACACGTGTCAAAGACCAGGCTTCCAACACCATCACTGCGGTCTCTAAGGCTGTCCGCATGGAACGCCTGTCATTACTACCACAGCCTTCTACCTACCTAGGATATACTAGAGCATAGTTTATAAAAGCGTCACCAAAAGACATACCTGAGGCTAAGAGAGGGAAGCAAGGGAGGGAGTGAGGGAGGTCGTGTGTGTACGCATAGGGCAAAAGGATGTGATGAGGGGGGCTCTAGTTTCAACAGCAGTGAAAGAGTACCCTCTGCAGGTGGATTGGGATAACTTCAGGTTCGGGATGGAATAGGGGGTGGAGGGTGGAGAGAGTAGAGGCTGAATGACTGAGAGTCTATGTACTGTATGTATTGGGTGAGTCACAAGCATGGTTCCTTGAAGTGCTATAGTGTTGTATGTCTGTTCTCTTCTGGTTTGGCCATGAGAATTAAACGGCCTTGTAGCAAAGACATTGACAATACGAAAGTCGCTAGTCTATCTAGCAACTCTTTCTATCTACTAGCCTTCTCAACAATATAGCCCAAGGCTATATATTAAAAATGTATGTCTGTTTTATTTGATCGAATAATGAGCTACGCATGTTGTTGGCATAGTTGTCGTGTTTAAGAGAAGACAACGGTTAAACACGATTCTCTGTCAGTTCCGTCACGATGGCCTATTTAGATGGTACAATTATGAATGGCTTTTCAACAGAGTTCCATTCAATATTACGTAAAACCACAGCATCAACATAACATAAATTGTGCATTTATTTCCACATTCAATATCACGACTCAAGAAACACATCACCTACAGCACCTACAGCAATTTGCATACCGTCCCAAAAGATCCACAGATGATGCAATCGCCATCGCACTGCACACTGACCTATCCCATCTGGATAAGAGGAATACCTACTGTATGTAAGAATGCTGTTCATTGACTATAGCTCCAAGCTCATCATTAAGCTCGGGGCCCCGGGACTGAACCCCGCCCTGTGCAACAGGGTCCTGGACTTCCTGAATGGCCGCCCGCAGGTGGTGAAGGTAGGAAACAACACCTCCACTACGCTGATCCTCAACACTGGGGCCCCACAAGGGTGCATGCTCAGCCCCCTCCTGTACTCCCTGTTTATCCATGACTACGTGGCCACGCAAGCCTCCAATTCAACTATCAAGTTTGCAGATGACAAACCATAATAAGCCTGATTACCAACAATGACGAGACAGGGAGGAGGTTAGGACCTTGCGGAGTGGTGCCAGGAAAATAACCTCTCCCTCAATGTCAACAAAACAAAAGAGCTAATTCTAGACTTCCAGAGACAGCAGAGGGAGTACGCCCCCATCCACATCGACGGGACTGCAGTAGAGAAGGTTCAAGCGTCAAGTTCCTTGGTGTACACATCACTGACAATCTGAAATGGTCCACCCACACAGACAGCGTGGTGAAGGCGGCGCAACAGCGCCTCTTCAACCTCAGGAGGCTGAAGAAATTTGGCTTGGCCCCTAAAACCCTCACAAACTTTTACAGATGCACAATTGAGAGCATCCTGTCAGGCTGTATCACCGCCTGGTACGGCAACTGCACCGCCAGCAACCAAAGGACTCTGAGAAGGTTTTGCAGTCTGCCCAACGCATTATCTGGGGCACACTGCCTGCCCCCCAGGACAGCTACACCACCCAATGTCACAGGAAGGCCAAAAAGAGCATCAAAGACATCAACCACCCAAACCGAGGCCTGTTCACCTCGCTATCATCCAGAAGGTGAGGTCAGTACAGGTGCATCAAAGCTAAGGACCGTGAGACTGAATAACAGCTTCTAGCTCAAGGCCATCAGACTGTTAAATAGCCATCAATATCCGTATTCCACCCAGTACCCTGCCCTGAACCTTCTCACTGTGACTAGCCGGCTACCACCCGGTTACTCAACCCTACACCTTAGAGGCTGCTGCCCTGTGTACATAGACATAGTTTTTTACTCATTTCATATGTATATACTGTATTTTAGTCAATGCCAACATTGCTCGTCCTTTTAGATCGGTATGTAATTGTTGTGAATTGTTAAGATACTACGGCACGGTTGGCGCTAGGAACACAAGCATTTCGCTAGACCCGAAAAAAACATCTGCATGTGACAAATAACATTTGATTTATATGGCTCGCTGTTCAGATGTCAGCCATTTGTTTCTGAGAACATTGTTAAGTGTTTCTGAAATGACAACACATCTTTGCCTCGTATAGAGAAAATGGTGACTCTGACCATGACACCGGTCCTAGTTGGGAGAAAGCGTTGAAATAATTAAACGCCCAGGGACAGCCTTTCTGAACACCACGACAAATGCCCTGATTGCGGCATTCCGCCGGCTACCTATTCTGGAGAAACAACATTACAGCCCTTTAGCACCCATTATCAATAGAATGGCTCCATTTTCAGAACGACACAAGAGTCATAACAAGCGTCTTGACTATTGACGTCAATAGGTCGTCGCCTATCGATAGTATCGAAAGACATACTCGCACACACATTGATGGGAAGAATCAAGCCTATCACCTAAAGGTGAAGCAACGAAACCGATTGAAGTGCTTTGGTTCTGCAGTTTGAAGATATCAAGCACAACAGGAAGTAGTGTGTGATGTTGAAAAACAAATGGTGCTGTAGCATTCCAGTCAAGCAGAATATCCAGGAACGATTAGCATTATTTACTGTTGCGGCATATTGAAGAGAAGCGAGCGAGGCGAGGAGGAACACCAAGTCTTTCTCTCAATTGCATTACAGAGACGTGATTGACAGTGTGATATTGCCTAGCGAAGTCTGGCGCTGCATCTTGATTTGCTCACGACTCAGTACATATTGGGGAAATCATTTTTGGGAGGGAAGCAACAGAGGGGGGGAACAACAAAGGCTGAATAAATGAACTCAGTGCTGGCTGAATTATACAGAGTCGGTCTTGTTGTGTAAATTTCCCTAAGTGAGACACTCTTCTCATTTTTTTCAACCTATTTTCTGGTCCACTGCACCAACCAACTCTTAAAACAAGTTCAATGTGGAGGTCAAGCTGGTGTCAGGGTCTTGCTGCCCGGGTTTAACAGAAGAATCTCCTTATTAGAAGTGAACTCGGATAAGGCAACTGTTGACCACGCTCCAGCAGCCCCATACGACCACTTTAGGAAGCTAATTAGTTAAGTTTGGCTCATGTCTGGGAGCAAAACCGAAAACAGAATTAATCATGTTGGTTTCTCAGACAAAGTTGTTGAGTAGAGGGAAAGATGGGATCATTTGTATAGTGTGTGATTGTATACTGTGTAGGGCTATCGCCTTCAAAGCTCTGATAACGCATGTAATGGCCTTTAATCAAATTAAGCCTTCGCTAAATTACATTAAAAGCAGTCCCACGCCATTTCCTGTAGCGTTATGCTGAACGTCGACACCATTTCCTTAAATATATGTTTACAACCATAGACGAGCCGACACTGAAAGCATCATCTGATGCTCCCTGGGTGACACCTCAAAGCTGATGAGAGAGCCAATGCAACATACACATATCAATTAACGGATCAAAACACACAGAAACCAAACCAGTGCAGTTACACACAGAGCGACGCCCCTCTGAAGGTTGTCAGAAAGTATTTTAAAACAAATGCTTGATTGCTTTGTAAACGGACTTCTAGGACTAGGACCCGTTTGATAAGAAAATAAGTGTGCATGATTAGGTTATTAGGCTTTCACATCAGCATTCTACAATCAAGAGATTGGCAGAGACGATCGATACAGCCTAACACCTCGTCTTCGGGGGGTGGGGAGGGATAGGAAGGTGGATGGGAGACCCAGAATCAATTAGTGTGTGCCAGGGCGCACTCAGAACATTACTTTTAATCTTCTAATGCATCTGCCGTGGCGAAGGCAGTCCCGGAATGCCCCGGCTTCTAAAGAGGGAGGGATCGATCTCTCTCTGAAACGTCTAACAAGGGTGGCTGTCCTGGACATTTCAACAGCATCCAGACACAATGAAAAGGAAAGCCACTAAATCCTCTTATCTGAGTAGTGAGTGAATTTATTTGATGTCACATTTTAACTTGGGTCTGAAATACTACAGTAATCCCTGGAAATTGTTTCCTAATTCATTTGAGTAGCTGGTTAATCTCGGAGATGTACTTTAATGTGCGTTAATGTAATGTACTGTAATGTACGTTAAGTGACTTGACTACAGAGTTGGCATCTGATTTCATTATTCTGATACACCGAGGGGGACGTAGAAGCCATAATTGTCCAGGGACCGCGAGATCAATGAGTGAGAGATTTCGTTTTTTTTTTTTAAGTTCCATTGTCTGACATGAACCAAACAGGACAAATAAAAATGACTTAAAAACACAACTGGGACTCCAGTCTTCTGAGAGTCCCTTGCTGTACTCTCAAAGTGATAGCCTAGTCCAAGTCCTAATAGACTGAAGCACTGTTGCATTGTTGGTAAAAAAATAAATAAATTGGTTGTACACCAAACCACCAGTCCCAAATATAGGTCACAGCACTGATAGCATTGGGGGAAAAAGGCAAGTGAAGAATTGACTGTGTGGTTCTCGCACATTCGAAGCAGGTTATACAGTATGGCTCATTCCATTGGACAGTCGTCACTTACACAGCGGCTCTGTGACAGGAGTCCGACTCAATGGTAGAAAAACGCCATCCCGGCGTTCCCGCTTCCCATTCCCGGCACTAATGCACTGTGGCAACCTTCTAACTATCCAATTCCATCCCCAGAATCCCAGAGGTTTACCCTAGTCCCTCATCTGTTCACCATTTCCAACCGTAGCACTCTTTCATTAGACCCCACACCTCCATCTGAGAGATGGGGGTAGGAAGGGGGGGAAAGAGAGAGAGAGGAAAGCCTCAGAGGGAAAACGACAAGGGAGAGCTACAGCGCCAGCTCATGTCAAAGCAAGGCCCTGGAGGACAAAAGAGAGAGAGCGAGAGAACGAGATGAGGGAAAAGGAAGAATCCTGTAATTCCACAGCTCAACCCTCCTCCCTGAGCTGTAGAATTACCATTCTGAGGATGTTTACCCAGTGCGGCAGAGCTGAAAATGACAAATCAGGGAGGGTGTGTATCTGTCTGTCTGTGTGTGTGTGGTGCCCCTGGAGGAGGGGGGATAATGACCAATCCCCGCCACTGACTGATTCTACAGCTAACCTCCATGCTAACCTCACCAGCACAGGCCCGTGTAGTGGGAAGATGGACACACCAAGAAGGACACGGCAGAACAATCTCTCTCTCTCTCTCTCAGGCGCTGTCAAACAGTGTCCAACCCCCCTCTTTTTGTCACAGAGAACGAATCTATTCCTCAGAACAGGTATAAATAAAGTAATAACAGAGTTATTTTTTTATGATTAAAAGAGATGCGAATGATTGAAAGGAAAGGGGGAGAGAAAGTGAAATAAAGAGTGCGAAAGATGAGTGTGTGTGTGTGTGTGTGTGTGTGTGTGTGTGTGTGTGTGTGTGTGTGTGTGTGTGTGTGTGTGTGTGTGTGTGTGTGTGTGTGTGTGTGTGTGTGTGTGTGTGTGTGTGTGTGGGTGGGTGTGTGTTTGTGGTATGTTTGCGTGTGAGCGTCCTTGTTTGTGTGTGATGGAGAGAAATAAAACACTTCCAGGATAGAGAGAGAGAAAGAAAAATACTTCCTGGAAAGGAAAAAGAAAGGAGAATACCGTATGTTGTCTGTCAGGTCTGCCAAGTCAGGTCTTGGTTTATATCTTATTATCTACATATTGACTCGGTCATGCGTGTATATGGCCAAGTTATCATTACTCATTGTGTATTTATTCCTTGTGTTATTTTTTTTAGATTATTTCATTTTTTTCCCTCTCTGCATTGCTGGGAAGGGCCTGTAAGTAAGCATTTCACTGTTAGTCTACACCTGTTGTTTACGAAACATGTCAAATACAATTTCATTTGAACAGACTCCTCAAAAAAGTGGAATGTTCATATCTGACTTTGTCATCTTATCTCACGCCACTCTAAAGCACTGCGATGGTAGCCAACAAAAACCTCTCACAATAAATAATTCCCTCGCTGACAAATGAGTCAACAAAACAAGTTTTCTTTGGCTAAATTCTCAAGCGTACCAAATAAAATTAGGGGGGGGGGGGGGGGGGGGGGGGAGTAGAACTGTCCGGCGACCACTAAGACAAAAATCTGTCGGCTTTTGTTGTAACTCCCTCCTATAGGCTCCTCAAAAAACTCTGAACCTGGACTATTCTGGAAGTGTGGCCCACTTCGGATCACGATCATCTCCTCAGAGAGCACGGGCGGTGAAATTACAAAGGGGCTCCCAATTATGTGTGACAGCTCCCATAATTCCACACCACTGGGAGCACGGGGAGGGAATGCAGATATCTTCACACCACCACTCCTCTTGGCAGTTGGTGCCCTCAACAAAGATTACCATATCTAAAGTTTTGCTTAGGGAGTTAAGATGGTGATGGCAAAAAAAGTTTTTTTGTAGGGGAAAGGAAAGATGTTGAGGGAGAGACGTACTGTAGGAGACAATATGAGTCGAGCGAGCTGTTTGAATAATAACAGTTTGGCCGGTCTAAAGCGGTTGAAGAGTGTTCAGAGCTGTTGGATTCCAGAGATGGGATAGAAATAGTAAAAGTCCCTGTCGTCCTCAGACACTGCCAAATTCAGTCATGTCACTTTAATTAAAAGTATAACAGAGCCTGCGAGGTGCTTCGTCCATCACCATCCACCATACTGGGTTAAATAAATAAGTTGTATTTTAGGGGATAACACTCATTAGTTTACAAAAAGGATGACATTTAACCAGGATTAATATAAAACTATGATAGAATTTGTATGCCAACGTTATTAATAAAGGTTCATCATTTAAAAAAAAAAAAAAATTATGGAACTTATAGAGTAAGTCCTAGTGATAACACGTGCATTACTGTTTGTGTTGAGTATAACATTCATTTACATCTTTATTTATATTAACATCCATTAAGAAGTGGTAATTATATTGTTAGTGCTTGACAAAAAACAGCATAACCAGCCTCTATAATATTCCCTGGCCTGCACCGTTTTTTGCATGGCAACAGATACATTGAATATGTAAACTCAGCAAAAAAAGAAAGATTTCTCACTGTCAATTGCATTTATTTTCAGCAAACTTAACATGTGTAAATATTTGTATGAACATGATAAGATTCAACAACTGAGACATAAACTGAACAAGTCCCACAGACATGTGACTAACAGAAATGTTATAACGTGCCCTGAACAAAGGGGGGGTCAAAATCAAAAGTAACAGTCAATATCTGGTGTGGCCACCAGCTGCATGAAGTACTGCAGTGCATCTCCTCCTCATGGACTGCACCAGATTTTCCAGTTATTGCTGTGAGATGTTACCCCACTCTTTCACCAAGGCACCTGCAAGTTCCCGGACATTTCTGGGGGGGAATGGCCCTAGCCCTCACCCTCCGATCCAACAGGTCCCAAACGTGCTCAATGTGATTGAGATCCGGGCTATTCGCTGACCATGGCAGAACACTGACATTCCTGTCTTGCAGGAAATCACGCACAGAACGAGCAGTATGGCTGGTGGCATTGTCATGCTGGAGGGTCATGTCAGGATGAGCCTGCAGGAAGGGTACCACATGAGGGAGGAGGATGTCTTTCCTGTAACGAACAGCGTTGAGATTGCCTGCAATGACAACAAGCTCAGTCTGATGATGCTGTGACACACCACCCCAGACCATGACGGACCCTCCACCTACAAATCGATCCTGCTCTAGAATATAGGCCTCGGTGTAACGCTCATTCCTTCAACGATAAACGCGAAGCCGACCGTCACCCCTGGTGAGACAAAACCACGACTCGTCAGTGAAGAGCACTTTTTGCCAGTCCTGTCTGGTCCAGCGACAGTGTGTTTGTGCCCATAGGCGACGTTGTTGCCGGTGATGTCTGGTGAGGTCTTACCTTACAACAGGCCTACAAGCCCTCAGTCCAGCCTCTCTCAGCCTATTGCGGACAGTCTGAGCACTGATGGAGGGATTGTGCATTCCTGGTGTAACTTGGGCAGTTGTTGCCATCCTGTACCTGTCCCGCAGGTGTGATGTGCAGATGTACTGATACTGTGCAGGTGTTGTTACACGTGGTCTGCCACTGCGAGGACGATCAGCTGTCCGTCCGGTCTCCCTGTAAGGCAGTCTTAGGCATCTCACAGTACTGACATTGCAATTTATTGCCCTGGCCACATCTGCAGTCCTCATGCCTTCTTACAGCATGCCTAAGGCAAGTTCACGCAGATGAGCAGGGACCCTGGGCATATTTCTTTTGGTGTTTTTCAGAGTCAGTAGAAAGGCCTATTTACTGTCCTAAGTTTTCATAACTGTGACCTTAAATGCCTATCGTCTGTAAGCTGTTAGTGTTATAACGACCATTTCACAGGTGCATGTTCATTAATTGTTTATGGTTCATTGAACAAGCACGGGAAATAGTGTTTAAACCCTTTACAATGAAGATCTGTGAAGTTATTTTAATTTTTACCAATTATCTTTGAAAGATAGGGTCCTGAAAAAGGTGTTTCTTTTTTTGCTGAGTTTACATGTATCCAGTGCCTGATCCTAAAGTAATGAATTAACAATTACAATAGAATAACCTTCATTTATACTTTTTTGTACCTCCTTTGTACTATTGCTGATGTGTACTTTTACACCGTTTCTGCCTCACATAAGTAATAAATAGCCGCTCTTGCTGTGCACGGATGTGGAGAACATGTTCGCATAGGTTATTCGCTCAAGGAACAGAAGCGTTCGTAATTATTCCATTAAAACTCATTAACGCATTACCCGCTCCAATTTAACGACAGACTGTAGGCCTGAAGTGCAAACCCATCTCTGAGTATTTTGGAGTTTGAAAAGTAATAAAAGCTCTTGATTGTGACCTCCAGTTCATTAATGGGGACGTGATTCTCTGCGACCACGTTGTTTGTTTTTACAGGTCGCAACCTCGTAAGAAGTATTTATTAGTATTTTTTTGCTTTTGTCTACGCGTTGCAAGGAATGCCTATTAGAGACGTGTTTCTTCCTGTGATCTGTTAGAGAATAGATCGAATGCGCGTTCGAAACCAAAAACCTGACCGGCGGATTACGGTTTTCTTTAGGAGCCATGCCATTGTTTCTGTGCGCATGTGTTTCTAATCATCTGCTAAACTCATCCTCGTCCTCGCGTTTCATCCTTGGCCATAGAAACGAATGGAACAGACAGACACAAATATGCTCCGTAGCCACTGGGCTTTACAGAGAGTAACAGCTTTGTTGAAGCCAATTGTTTTTTGAAAGTTGTTTGCACAGATCACTATGAACAGAGGCGATTGAAAGATGAAGCCTGAAGTGGCTTTTCTTGGCTTTTCGGTGCCAGAGTCTAGAGTGTGTGTGGTAGGAACAAGATGTTACACACCTTTAATGCATGAAGTTGTCTTTTGTGAACAACGAAACACCAAACTCATTAGAATCACAAAAGACTGTTGATTAAACGATGGGAAAAGCGCTCATCTCTCTTTCCAGACTAGCCAGGGGCTGGGCAATGTTTTTCACATGTACATTTGTGACCCCATAGAGGTAATGCATTTAGCTTTTAGATGAGTTGCAGAGATGCACTGCTTGTCATTATGCTAATCATAAGCATCAAACTTTTAACATGAAGCCGACACCCTCAAAACCCCCCAAAAATCGTATCATCCTTAATGTGCAACATATATGAAAAGTTCTATATATTTTGACTTAATGCTACGTATGATGTGGCGAAGACATAACGATGTTCTGGATTCAAACTGACGCAACATGGAGTACACCCCCACCCCCTTTTGTACCTTCTGAGGATTCCTGGACAGCAGCCCAACCGGCACACTCCCCTTTCTCCCACACACCTGTGCATTGGGGATACTTAACTGTGTGTCAGCTTGCATTAGGGCCGGGGAAAAAGCACTCCGTCTGGAGAGAGAAGTGGCCCGCGCCAGCGACAGGCTGCCTGACTCGATTTCCTTCAACCAGGGGGTTGTGGAGAGGGGTAGCAGTTGATGAGGTTGTTCCATTGTTCTATCAGTCCCCCTTCCAACACACACCCCCTCCTCCCTCCCTCCCCGGTCCTGTCTACTACTTATGCCAAAGAACTTGGTCCAGCATTGTCGCAGAAAAAATAATGTGTGCGTCAGTGGTGAGCCGAGGGGACAGGACACATACATGGGCGGCGTGTGAGCGAGTAGTGAGTGTCCACTCCACTCTGGCTCAAGCTGGAGCCGGGCAATGGGGCCCTGACATACGAGGCGGTAACAAGGTGAACGAGGCAATGCAGTGTGTTAGAGGACTACCGTGTTCAGGCCTTGTGTGTGTTTACAGAACCTCGTGTCTGTCTGACTCAACCCTTGCATGGTCCGCCGGTTTGTGTGTGTGTGTGAGTGTGTGTATGTGTGTGACACAGAAGGAGAGGTAGAAATAGAGAAGTGGGTTGAATCAGAGGACCCTACACTTAGGTGACACACCCCCATGAAGATCTAAAGGTCTAAATGAGGACAGGGAAAGGGGGACTCAGACAACATTAGAAGGGGGACTCAGTCTACCGTAGGCAGGGCATGAGCCATATGCTATGAGGACACTTTGTGTCACAAGACTGAGGCTTGGAATGACAACAACAAAAAATCCCTTAAAAGGTGTAGATTGAGAACTACTACAGATGGAAATATTCCAACTGTAGTATCAGTCTTCAAATTCAACCATATCATTCCATGGTGTATTGAATGAGCAGCGGAAAAAATATGTATTTTTCCAATCAACATCACCATAACGTGATGTTAGTGCCTGCTCCACGAACTCATTGCTAGCTCTAGCCTGTCCCGAGGAACCACTGAACTCACTGGGAGTCTTGGCTGCACCACCACCTATGTTGCACGGAAGTTAACACACTTCAATAATGCAACACGGCATGTAGAAATATTGAAACTGCTAATTACTCTCTTCCCAAGACAATGTCCAGTACAGGCTAGAACAACTAAAATGCAAGAAAATACCGGTAGCTTCCAGCTCTGTAGGCTAGCTAACGTTCCTTGCTAGCTTACAGCTGAAGCCATTATCAATTCAGAACCTAGTACCTCGTTTGTGATAATATGCAAACCATAACGTAAAAACTTTGCTGATTACAAAGCTGATTGTCACCAAAAACGCTATAAATGTTATTAATTCACTCATGCCTCTCCCAGTCAACGTAATCTTTGCTCAAGCCTCAAACTGACTTTGTGTTTGAAAGACATTGTGTCTTAAAGAGCACTTGAATAAAATAAGACATTGCTTCGTCTATGCAAATGTTGTTGATAAGTACAATAAAAGAAGTCCCAAATGGAAGGTAAACAGATTGTTTTCATGTGTAGCCAAAACAAGCTAAATAACTCAATGCATGTACACACTTCTATTGAATATGAATTCACCTGTATTGTGAATGGGCCTAGGCTAGATCTTGATATCAATAGAGATTTACCATTCAAATAAAGAATTACCATTATGTTGCTATGTAGTTCAATTGGTTAAATCAAGTGCCATTCTGTGACATTGGCTAATTCGCCTTCTTTTATTTTGCCGTGGAATCATTTTGGTATCAAGTATCCTTATGGTATCAATATCGAATATTAAACTTGGTATCGAAGTCAGAATGCGGATATCGTGACAACACTAAGTGGTAAGTATCCAAAACATTTAAACCTTGTATGTCTCACCTACCCCCATGACATCGCTCAATTCATTCTGACCGGCAGGGAAGGAAATATACACCTTACCTTGCACACGCAATTATAACCATAGTAATACAATCCGTAAATTATTAAGTTAGGAGTTACAATAGCCTAACCTCATCCAATCATGCTAGTGTGATCTATAATTCAACAAGGGCTGTCAAGGTCCTTTTATTATTACTGACAGACTGGAATATCATATTAGCCAGTGCTCTCTCTCTCCATCTCTCTCATTCTCTTTCTCATTATCCCTCTGTCTTGTGCGCTCTCTCGCTCTCTCTCTCCATTCTACATTTCAATAATCAACTGGGGCCCAACAACACACCATTCCACCACGTAGACTTATGCCTTAAGTCATTAACTGTGAAACGGGAACAAATAACACAAACGCGGTAGTTGCGCTTCATTCAGAGAAGACTCCGCAAACAGAAAAATAAACTTGACTTTCAGTTTCAACTGAGGCGGCTTCTCCAACCCTCATTGGAGCTTATACTATTGGAATAGAATGCAAGGTTAAGAATTCAAATCCAAATGGAAATGCCGAAATGGCACTAAAAATGAACATTACGTGACTGTGCGGGAAAGAAAGAGCAAGAAGAAAAGGAAGAAAAACAAGATTTATTTTTTACAATTTTTTCCTAATTATGATCTGCAACAATACCCAAGTTGTTTTGCACATAATTAGCTATATGATATGCAAGTAGACGTTATCAGATGTATGCTGAGCAAGAGAAAGCGCTCTAAGAATTATCTTTATAACCTCAAGCATTAATTCTGCATATTACAATCTATTATAGAGATCTGAATAGCTGATTTCTTCTGTGGGAAAACATCTGGAGAGAAAGAGAGTACTTCAATGAGACTATTGTATAAAAAAGGCACTCGTCTGTTGGGGTGAAATGCAAATCTTTATGTTACAACACAGCCAAAGAGCTAGGAGAGACAGTGGTACTAGTGCAGTTAGAATGGCTGAGCAGGAGTCTCAAATCCCTGATTGATGCTATTATATATACAGCAGTGGGAGAGGTACACACAATACACACACAACTACAAACATAAGCCCTACACACACACAAACACACACACACACACACACACACACAGGTAAGGGTCATTTCTGAAACCCTACCTCTGAGTATATTGAATAACTCCTATGGCGCCCCCTCCCCCAAAACAAGGCACTTATTTTTTCCAACTAGCCCCGAGTGATGATAAATACTTTGAGAGAAGATAGCTAGGTGAGACAGCTACATAAGACAAAATGCATCAAATTGTAAGTCGCTCTGGATAACTGTGTCTGATAAAATGACTAAAATGTTCACGTGACATGTAAAGTGGGGACTCTCGTTGGCACACAGTTCCTGCTGTCTCCCCCCTTAAGCCGTTCCTGTCCTGCGCTTACACCGAAGCCCTGAATGAACTGTATACGCTTCATCTGTTCCGCGGCGCTGCACCGTCTGTCTCCATCGTTATTTACCAAGAATGCCCCTACCCTCTAGTCTCTCTGCCTCCAGCCCACATACTCGAACACATCCTCTTACGCTATCACCTTTATCAATTCATCATGACCACGGCTCTACTCACCTACTCTTCCATCTCCCTGGTGGAATGATCATGCCCATCTATCTTATTGACATCATGAATGCCCTGGGTCTCCTGTTTGTGTGTGTGTGTGTGTGTGTGTGTGTGTGTGTGTGTGTGTGTGTGTGTGTGTGTGTGTGTGTGTGTGTGTGTGTGTGTGTGTGTGTGTGTGTGTGTGTGTTGTGTACGTGGGCCTGTGTGTGCCAACCCTCTGGTCAGTCATGTCTCCTTCACGCTCCAGTGTTCAATAATGAAAGCGACAGGGTAGTGACCGGCGCTGAGCCTTGTCCCTGCCCCCGTTTCTGTCTGGGTCTTCTGGGAGAACAGTGCATTAAGGAAAGCTTTTTACAGACCTGGGCCGTGTGAGAACCAAGCCCTTCACCGGTCCTTCCCCCCAAAACGAAACACGGAGGCCCAGATGTATTCATAAAGTACCAAACGGAAGAAAACGGACTGAAATAGGGAGACACTACATGGACTTTTCCAAGGCTTTTTTTTGTGTTTTGCTGGGGGAAAAAGGTTTGTCCCAATGAACACAACCCTGGCAGTATCTACTATCTATAAATCTATGCTGAACAAAAATATAAAACACAACATGCAGCAACTTCAAAGACTTTACTGAGTTACAGTTCATATAAGGAAATAAATCAATTCAAATATATTCATTAGGCTCTAATCTATGGATTTCACATGACTGGGCAGGGGAGCATCCATGGGTGTCCGGGGAGGGCATAGGCCCACCCACTTGGGAGCCAGAGCCACCCACTGTGGAGCCAGGCCCAGACAATCAGAATTTGATTTCCCCCACAAAAGGGCTTTATTACAGACAGAAATACTCCTTAGCACCTCCTCAGGTGAAGAGCTGGATGTGGAAATTCTCTAAAATTACATTGGAAGTGGCTTATGGTAGAGAAATTAACATTAAAAGCCCTGGCAACTGCTCTGGTGGACATTCCTGCAGTCAGCATGTCAATTGCAAGCTCCCTCAACTTGAGACATCTGTGGTACTGCGTTGTGACAAAACTGCACATTTTAAAATTGAGTTTTATTGTCCCCAGTACAAGGTGCACCTGTGTAATGATCATGCTGTTTAAATCAGCCTCTTGATATGCCACACCTGTCAGGTGGATGGATTATCTTGGCAAAGCAGAAATGCTCACTAACAGGAATGTAAACAAATTGGTCGTCAAAATTATAGAGAAACACTTTTTCCGTGTGTACGGAAAATGTCAGAGGTCTTTTTTTTTTTCAGCTCATGAAACATGGGACCAACGCTTTACATATTGCGTTTATATTGTTGTTCAGTATATCTATCCATCTATCTCCACTCATCTGGAGCCTAGCAGGGAACAGGGCTGTCAACACAGCCTAGGAAAGTTGCGCTTTCCCCCCCTCACAGGGCTCTCTAGGGAGTTCGAGCTGGAGGAACTTTAAGTCTGGTCGGATGTGATGGACTATTTGTGAAACACAGGAACACAGGGAAAGAAAGGAGAAGGTGGTCTCCCCACATGGTCTCAGTGCAATTCCTACCTGCGCTCGCATAATGTAAAGACATATGCACACGCATGTGCACACACAGGCACGTGCACCCTCCTCGTCTCACTGCGGACAGGAGGAACACTCCCGCCACATCATCTCAGAGTGCTTTTCATCATAGTGTGACAAGAGTGTCAGCTCCAGTCCCAATCACATTGATATTCAATACCCTGAGCTCTGGACTGGGAGAGACGTTACAATGCCCCAAAAAAGAAGACATTAGAATAACTTTCTCCTGCATCTGTTCACACTCACACACACGTATGGTTACACAAACACTGTATATTGACAGGAGCACACTCACAGAAAGAAGAAATGCAGTATTTCATTCCACACGATGTATGCACACACACACACACACACAAACACAGCATATCATTCCCGTTAATGAGCAGATTTGATTGGTTATGCTCAATGATGCTGCGTGAAGATCTCTGCACTTTCAGAGATCACTCGATCCTCCCTGTAGGCCACCTGCCAACCACACATATTCAGACTGACTGACTGATTGACAGTTCTGCACACGTCAGTCTAAATGCCTACTCCAGCGACAGTAAAAAAAAAAAGACTATTCCACATTATACAGCACCCACTCACATGTACGCCCCCGAGCCAAATATGAGGAAGGTAGGGGGGGCGACGAAGATTGGGTTCACGCATTGGAATGCCATGTTGTGATTAAACTCCATCCATTTGTATCTGTCATTTGAAGAAAAGAAAAAAATTGCATTAAGGGCTAAACAAAGACATAATGTCGTCTGGTAAACAGTTTTATTACTTTGCCCATAACGTGTAGATATTCAAGAGTTTTATGAAGAGATTTACATTGATGTAAAATGTGAATTATTGATGACTTACATAGACGTTTGAGGGAATCAAAGTGACAGCAAATCAATCAAGCTCTACGCCACCTAGATACTTTTCCCAGTGTTGTCTGAAAGGGAACAAAGCTCCTAGTTATGAATCATCATTCTCACAACAACCTTCTTTTGACTTGAGTCTAGTCTCGTGTGACTGTCTATCTGTCTGTGTGTTTGTACCTCAGACTGTTCCTGACAATCCTGGAACAGAGGAGTCAGCCCAAGTTAGCCTAGAATCCTACCCTAGCCGCAGGTTTTTCTGTCCATTTAATAGCAACTGGTTCGTTCATAAGAATACTCGGTTACTGCAGAATTCAATATAATTCCAATGCATGAACTTCGTATTGATATGTTTAATCTTAGAGATAGATACATTCTATTATGGTTTTCTTGGTAGCCGATTGGTTTCCGTGGCTGTAAGAGGAACTGTACGTATTGGAAACGTGTTTATGGTAGGCTGGCATTGCGTAATTGATTACGTGGGTCGAATTTGATCCACAGAAGTCTATTGTGCCAAATCAAAAGTCACAACTCATGACTGTCCATGTTTGATTGGTCGATTTGTTTGTCAAGACATCCGTGTATGGCTGCGTCTCACTGTAGTAGGCCGCAGGCTATGTTTTGGTTATTTTTATCTCCATTCTCCTTTTAGTTTACTGCGTTTGTTTACTGTTACTGTAACTAGGCTAAATACAGGTTGTGTCATGCCTTTACATTTACAATTATATCATTTAGCAGACGCTCTTATCCAGAGCGACTTACAGTAAGTAGTGAGTTCATTCATTTTCATACTTGTTTCATACTAGTCCCCCGTGGGATTTGAACCCACAACCATGGCGTTGCAAGCGCTTCAAAAGCACTCAATGGTCTCAGAGTCTCAGCATCTGAACTTTGTTTTTTTGTGGCATTGCGTGATATAAGCGGAATTCAAAATAATTCCAACGCCAGAACTCCCCAAAAATGTGCCCCCTCATTGATTTCAACTGCCCCCATTGTCACTTTATCCTAGCGCCAGATGTACCTCTGATGCCTGTGTACCTGCGGTGTGTGTGCGCGCCAGCAGGTCCACGTGTGTTAGCGACTCAGCCTCTCCACTCCTCTCCCAGATGTCTGATCAGGAAGGCAATCAGACAAATTGGAATCCACAGGTATCCTTCAAGGTGTTTTAATCAAACCACTGTGACTACCATGACTAGAGCCACAGGCCAGGTAGTAGAATGGGTTTGTTCCATTTGGTTTATTAGTCCTCTGTGTAATCGGGCTTCCCAGGCAATGCAAAGTCGACCGTATTGACCCACTGAATGTGAATAGAGTACATATTCACCTCACCGGCTAGGTGGCTACATCACCACCTCCTGTTTCCCAGGATCCAACAGTAACCCTGTCTCACCTGGAATCACTCCTAAATCAGATGTGTGAATTGAAAGAGTGTGTGGGGGGGGGGGGGGGTTTGTTGTTTTTTTCCCCCTCCTCCACTCCTCAATTACAATGAAGTCTGGCAGTTACCTCTTCCCCCAAGGGGGGAATCCTGCAGTCATTTGCAGATGGTGTTGTGGAGGGGACACACACACAGAGACACACACAGACACATAAACATACAGCGTGAGGGGTGTGTGTGTGGGAGTGAACTGCGGTAAAGGCAGTTAAGCTCTATCACTTTACCTCTCCCTGAGCCGAGAGGAGATAGAGGAACTGAGGCAGAGACAAAAGACTAACACGGCTCCTCCAGATCGAGCCTGACAGACAGATGCAGCCCAGTCTGCTGATCAAAGAACAATCCCTCCATGGAGACACATTTAAGGGAGAAAAAACCCTACCCAACACTCCTGTAAAGTAGTGAATTACCTCCAAACATTTGCTTCTATCCCCAAAACGCACACGGGCAGACACACACGCACACAATCAAAATACACTGCTCAAAAAAATAAAAGGAACACTAAAATAACATCCTAGATCTGAATGAATGAAATATTCTTATTAAATACTTTTTTCTTTACATAGTTGAATGTATGTCAACAAAATCACACAAAAATTATCAATGAAAATGAAATTTATCAACCCATGGAGGTCTGGATTTGGAGTCACACTCAAAATTAAAGTGGAAAACCACACTACAGGCTGATCCAACTTTGATGTAATGTCCTTAAAACAAGTCAAAATGAGGCTCAGTAGTGTGTGTGGCCTCCACGTGCCTGTATGACCTCCCTACAACGCCTGGGCATGCTCCTGATGAGTTGAGTGATGGTCTCCTGAGGCATCTCCTCCCAGACCTGGACTAAAGCGAGAAATGATGTCTCAGATGTGCTCAATTGGATTCAGGTCTGGGGAACGGGCGGGCCA
Source organism: Salvelinus fontinalis (assembly GCF_029448725.1). Classification (NCBI taxonomy): domain Eukaryota; kingdom Metazoa; phylum Chordata; class Actinopteri; order Salmoniformes; family Salmonidae; genus Salvelinus; species Salvelinus fontinalis. The sequence goes on from NC_074693.1 coordinate 44,738,311, forward strand.
GTCCATAGCATCGATGCCTTCCTCTTGCAGGAACTGCTGACACACTCCAGCCACATGAGGTCTAGCATTGTCCTGCATTAGGAGGAACCCAGGGCCAACCGCACCAGCATATGGTCTCACAAGGGGTCTGAGGATCTCATCTCGGTACCTAATGGCAGTCAGGCTACCTCTGGCGAGCACATGGAGGGCTGTGAGGCCCCCCAAATAATTGCCACCCCACACCATGACTGACCCACCACCAAACCGGTCATGCTGGAGGATGTTGCAGGCAGCAGAACGTTCTCCACGGCGTCTCCAGACTCTGTCACGTCTGTCACGTGCTCAGTGTGAACTTGCTTTCATCTGTGAAGATCACAGGGCGCCAGTGGCGAATTTGACAATCTTGGTGTTCTCTGGCAAATGCCAAACGTCCTGCACGGTGTTGGGCTCTAAGCACAACCCCCACCTGTGGACGTCGGGCCCTCTTACCACCCTCATGGAGTCTGTTTCTGACCGTTTGAGCAGACACATGCACATTTGTGGCCTGCTGGAGGTCATTTTGCAGGGCTCTGGCAGTGCTCCTCCTGCTCAAAGGCGGAGGTAGCGGTCCTGCTGCTGTGTTGTTGCCCTCGTTGTTGCCCACATCTCCTGATGTACTGGCCTGTCTCCTGGTAGTGCCTGAATGCTCTGGACACTACGCTGACAGACACAGCAAACCTTCTTGCCCCAACTCGCATTGATGTGCCATCCTGGATGAGCTGCACTACCTGAGCCACTTGTGTGGGTTGTAGAATCCGTCTCATGCTACCACTAGAGTGAAAGCACCGCCAGCATTCAAAAGTGACCAAAACATCAGCCAGGAAGCATAGGAACTGAGAAGTGGTCTGTGGTCACCACCTGCAGAACCACTCCTTTATTGGGGGTGTCTTGCTAATTCCCTATAATTTCCACCTGTTGTCTATTCCATTTGCACAACAGCATGTGAAATGTATTGTTAATCAGTGTTGCTTCCTAAGTGGACAGTTTGATTTCACAGAAGTGCGATTGACTTGGAGTTACATTGTGTTGTTTAAGTGTTCCCTTTATTTTTTTGAGCAGTGTATTAAAATAAGATTTACAACCGACCAGAGTCTTGTGGGACCAATTTTTTGAGGGAAAAAAAAGGAAAAAACGATTTCCTTATTTTGGCTGCTATTTGTAAAGAAAAACTCTCTCGTTCCAACTCAATCAGAGCTGCCTGTGTGATGGGTTGAACATAAAACAGCCGTAACTCACTGAAACTAGAGATCACAGGAAAGATGCAGTGCTGGAAAATGTATCCCACTCCCATCTTGTTCCCCTCTCCACAATCCCCTATTCACCTCGCAATCTGTTTTGCAAACTAAACAACCCACAGATGGACAAATAGAGCCGAATCCTTCAATCACAAGGGAGCTCTGCATAACGTCACACAGACACGTTTCACCGGTAACCACTCGAGTTTTGATCAACAAACGCTTTGTTTTTCATGTTTCGCCATCCATCTCCTTGTGACGTCTCAAACGGCTGCGATCGGAGTTAGCGGATGAAGATGAGGGCTGGCCGCTCCCAGACGCTTTGGCTGAGGGAGAGAAAGTAAAAAATTTGATATTTTGAGACCTTTCAACAACCCAAAAGCATGGGATATTGTGGAAAGATATGATAAATATTTCATTGCCTAGCAGACTAGCGCCACATGGTCAACAAAGAAGAAAGACGAAGAGCGGAGGGAGAATATTCCAAAACAACAACAAACGTCCCAAAGGTTCTTCAGGCCTGTCAATTTCCGCATGTTTGCGTGCCATCACTTGTGGAATGGTATGTTTTTCTCTCCACACTTATGAATTCTCAGAGATCGATACAGTTTTCTTTCATCTCTATGTGCCCATTTACGCCATGCTGTCAACATGAAACCCGTCAAGTCAGTCATCGCAATTGCACGAGGATACCGACTGAAGACACAACCGACAGGCACTAGCCGGCATGTACCCCCCCCCCTCCACCACCACACACACAGACCATAATACTACAGTAGCCCTGGGTAAGACAACCTTGTACAGAGTCATCTCAAAGTCATGGGTCTGCGAGGAGGGGAGGAATAATAAAGGACTAATAAAAGTGCTCATTAAAACTGTCGTTAACTCTCATCTCTGGGTGCACCCTGCAGGAAGACATGGACCTTCACATTACATTACATCCTGAAGTATTTCAATGGCCGGTACAGCAGTAAAGACTTACTTTTTTTATTTAGCTTGACAGATTGCCAACATTTTTGGTTGAAAGAATAGGAAGCGTTACTTTTTCCACCATGACCGGCAATCAGATTTTACCAACTATTTTTTTCATCACTACATTACTGCCTGGGCCTAATTAAAAAAAAATATATATATTATTTAACCTTTATTTAACCAGGTAGGCCAGTTGAGAACAAGTTCTCATTTCCAACTGCGACCTGGCCAAGATAAAGCAAAGCAGTGCGACAAAAACAACTACACAGAGTTACACACGGGATAAACAAACGTACAGTCAATAACACAATAGAAAAATCGATCGTCGAAAATCGTCACTTCCTCTTGAACTTGCAGACGTGTTGCTGTGCGTTTTGTTGCTGTGCGTTTTGTTGCCAACCTTACTTTACTAGCTGACAACTTTACGTTTGTTTTTTTTTCTTTTTAATTACCGTTTATATTTTAATTTTTTCCATCACAACTTTTTTCCCTCCGGACGCTTTATCTGGACATGGTTCGTCAGCACTTTCAACAGACCTGCTGTTTTCAACTCTTAATGATCAGCTATGAAAAGCCAACTGACATTTATTCCTGATTAATATTTGACCATGCTTGTCACTTATGAACATTTTGAACATCTTGGCCATGTTCTGTTATAATCTCCACCCGGCACAGCCAGAAGAGGACTGGCCACCCCTCAAAGCCTGGTTCCTCTCTAGGTTTCTTCCTAGGTTTTGGCCTTTCTAGGGAGTTTTTCCGAGCCACCGTGCTTCTACACCTGCATTGCTTGATGTTTGGGGTTTTAGGCTGGGTTTCTGTACAGCACTTCGAGATATTAGCTGATGTACGAAGGGCTATATAAAATAAACTTGATTTGATTTTGACTTGATATACAGTGTGTGCAAATGTCGTAAGATTATGGAGGTAAGGCAATAAATAGGCCATAGTGGCGAAATAATTACAATTTAGCATTAACACTGGAGTGATAGATGTGCAGAAGATGAATGTGCAAGTAGAGATACTGAGGTGCAAAGGAGCAAAGAAATATAAAAAAATATGTGGATGAGATAGTTGGGTGGGCTATTTACAGATGGGCTGTGTATAGGTGCAATGATCGGTAAGCTGCTCTGACAGCTGATGCTTAAAGTTAGTGAGGGAGATATAAGTCTCTAGCTTCAGTGATTTTTGCAATTCGTTCCAGTCATTGGCAGCAGAGAACTGGAAGGAAAGGTGGCCAAAGTAGGAGTTGGCTTTGGGGATGACCAGTGAAATATACCTGCTGGAGCGTGTGCTACGGGTGGGTGCTGCTATGTTGACCAGTGAGCTGAGATAAGGCGGGGCTTTACCTAGCAACGACTTATAGATTACTTAGAATCAGTGGGTTTGGCGACGGATATGAAGCGAGGGCCAGCCAACGAGCATATACAGGTCGCAGTGGTGACTACGGATGGCACTGTGAGACTACATCCAATGCTTAATGTGAGTCTGGAAGGAGAGTTTAAAGTTTAACCAGACACCTAGGAATTTGTAGTTGTCCACAAATTCTAAGTCAGAACCATACAGAGTAGTGATGCTAGACGGACGGGCGGGTGCGGGCAGCGATCGGTTGAAGAGCATGCATTTAGTTTTACTTGCATTTAAGAGCAGTTGGAGGCAACAGAATGAGTGTTGTATAGCATTGAAGCTCGTCAGGAGGTTTGTTAACACAGTGTCCAAAGAAGGGCCAGATGTATACAGAATGGTGTTGTCTGCATAGAGGTAGATCAGAGAATCACCAGCAGCAAATTGCTGTGAGGGGTGCAGAGCTGTTTACCGGGAAAGGGGTAGCAAGGTGGAAAGCAAGGCCAACCATAGAAAAATGCTTATTGAAATTCTCGATTTTCGTAGATTTATCGGTGGTGACAGTGTTTCCTAGCCTCTGAGCAGGGAATTTAAACATTAGCTTTTTTACATGGCACATATTGCACTTTTACTTTCTTCTCCAACACTGTGTTTTTGCATTATTTAAACCAAATTGAACATGTTTCATTATTTATTTGAGACTAAATTGATTTTATTTATGTATTATATTAAGTTAAAATAAAAGTGTTCATTGTTCATTCAGTATTGCTGTAATTGTCATTTATTAATTCGAAGTGTCCTGTTTGTTAGAAGCGCATGACCAGAAAGCTAGCTACAGTTGGTTTTAATCCTGTATTGAACACAGATCATCCCGTCTTCAATTTTATCGATTATTTACGTAAAAAAAATACCTTAAGTTGTATTACAAAAGTAGTTTGTAATTTTTGGGCAAAGTTTACAGGTAACCTTTGAGATATTTTGTAGTCACGTTTCACAATTTGGAACCGGTGTTTTGCTGGATCAAACGCGCCAAATAAATGGACATTTTGGATATATATCGACGGAATTAACCGAACAAAAGGACCATTTGTGATGTTTATGTGACATATTGGAGTGCCAACAACAGAAGCTCGTCAAAGGTAAGGCATGAATTATATTTTTATTTCTGCGTTTTGTGTCGCGCCTGCAGGGTTGAAATATGCTTCTCTCTCTTTGTTTACAATGGTGCTATACTCAGATTATAGCATCGTTTGCTTTCGCCGAAAAGCCTATTTGAATTCTGACATGTTGGCTGGATTCACAACCAGTGTAGCTTTAATTTGGTAACTTTCATGTGTAATTTAATGAAAGTTTGATTTTTATAGTAATTTTTATAGTAATTAATTTGAATTTGGCGCTCTGCATTTTCTCAGGCTTTTTGCCAAGTGAGACAGTAGCGTCCCGCCTAAACTCCGATTTTTGGATATAAATATTAACTTTACCGAACAAAACATACATGTATTGTGTAACATGAAGTCATAGGAGTGTCATCTGATGAAGATCATCAAAGATTAGTGATTAATTCTATCTCTATTTCTGCTTTTTGTTACTCCTCTCTTTGGCTGGAAAAATGGCTGTCTTTTTCTGTGACTTGGCTCTAACCTAACATAATGGTTTGGTGTGCTTTCGTCGTAAAACCTTTTTGAAATCGGACACTTTGGCTGGATTTACAACAAGTGTATATTTAAAATGGTGTTAAATACTTGTATGTTTGAGGAATTTAAATTATGGGATTTCTGTTGTTTTGAATTTGGCGCCCTGCAGTTTCACTGGCTGTTGACGAGGTGGGACGCTACCGTCCCACATACCCTAGTGAGGTTAATCGATATCGGATTTTTTGGGTCCTCCAAATATCGGTATCGATGTTGAAAAATCATAATCGGTCGACCTCTAGAAAGAATACGGTGCATCACTCAGCTAACACTTAACAGAGTGCTAATTGCGAGACACACATTGCAATCTAGATCAACACTGAACATACTTATAGAACAGCTCAAGAAGCTCAACAACATCCTTTCGAATTTCACAGACAAAACAGTACTGAACTTTGTAGGAAATCAACTAAATGTATGGAACTTATTAGAACAATACTTACATTTGGCCAAGTAAATCATGACATGAACAAATTACATCAGTGATTCTTAATGTTCCTTCAACTTTCTAAAGCAACGGCACAGGAATGCCCCTATCTGTTTGTGCGCTTGTCTACCACTTTGTGTAGCCGTTAGCAATGATGCTAATAACCACGTCTTCTGGTAGATGGAAAGGCTTTCACAAAAACCTTCTCAATTAAATGTTAACAACAGAGTATTCTACCTGGCAGAACGATATCATGTTTACTTGCATCAAAGAAGTGGCAATTTGTTAAGCAATCTCTACAATCACATGTACGCTACAGAAACACCGCTAACCATATAATTCTTGCTGGTGCACACTTGAATTAAAGGGTATCTACATCCAAAAATACAGTGCATCACTCAAGGTATCTACGCCCAAGAATACAGTGCATCACTCAATTAACACCGAACAGAGCACAAATTGCAAGATATAGATGAACTATATCTGGTTCTTTCTTAAATGTAATATTCATACATTGCAATCTAAATTAACAAAGAACATCCTTACAGAACATCTAAAGAAGCTCAAGGACTTTCAACGAGAGACTCTCTCTCCCAGACTCCTACATATTCCATACAGTGTAGTGCTGCTGAGGCCCAAAAAACTATGCCACAGTCATTATCCCTCCACTGTGGTTGATAGTCAAAGAGGTTTTAATTACAGAGGACATGGAGTTGAACAAAACTGCTATGGATGGGGTAAGCATCAATTAACCCACCCAGGCTCTCTCCTTCCCTTTCTCTCTGCCAGACGGCACAGTAAAGCAGTTTATAAACAACCACCCCTTTCGGTTTCTATTCCAATGGCCACGAGCGTTGTAATACAATAAATAAAGAGAAAAAAGCAGTACCTCAGAAACCCTAACTGGTTTGATTAGCATAAATCTCAGCCCCTAATATGCTAAGTTTAATTTTAGGAAATGAACTCTCGCCTGCAGGGCTCCTCCGAGCCTAAATTAATTGTGTGTCAATGAACGCCGTTACCGCCAGTGCTTTAACTCGCTCTGCGACGGCAAGCAGTGGGCACAGCTATCGAAAAAAGCCTCGATGTGTATGTAAATGTCCCCCTAATTGCAGTTGGCAAGCAAGTGTAACGATGCAATTTAAAAAATATATATTCTCACTTTCTCCTGGTGGAACTTTCAACTTGAAAAGGGAAACCGCGTCAGAGTGCAAAACTGGGATCGGTTAATTACCAGGCGGCAGATTGGTGGAATTTGGCCTGACTGATAAACTGAGAGGCTGATGTGGCTTTTGGTTTTAAATGGAAAGATTAAAAAAAGGGATCATGTGGCAAATTCCACCATTGGCTAGATAGCAAGTGAAGAACGACAGAAGGAGACAAGAAAAAAGACAATTAATCTATATTTGAAACCCTATATGGTCTCATTACAGTAAGTGGCAGAAAACACTATATGCTCTATTAATACAATCTCTTGGAGAGCATACCACACAGAGAAAGGGGCTAAAAGTGAAGCACAAACATTGTAAATACAGTAAAACCCATATTTATGTACATTTTCCCCTTTGTACATAGCCATAATTGAACATTTGAAATGCCTCTATTCTTGTGAAACTTTTGCGAGTGTAATGTTTACTGTTCATTTCTGATTGTTTATTTCACTTTTGTCTACTATTTATTTCACTTGCTTTGGCAATGTAAACATTTGTTTAAAAATGCCAATAAAGCCCATTGAATTGAGAGAGAAAGAGGGAACGACAGAGAGAAAGATAGTCTCTTTGACTCTGAAAGATAGTCAGAGTCAAAGAGAGAGACAGTGCCCCCACCATGAGAGAGAGAGACAGTGAGAGAGAGACAGTGCCCCCACCATGAGTTTACACCATGATGCAAAGAATTAATAAACTCCTTCAGTGAAGTGGATATTAACATGAGTTGCTGGGGTGTTTTTTCTCTCCCTGAGTATCAGCACTCGCTGTGCTACAGCCACACCTAATTATCAAGTGCAAGTGATTTTCTTCACAGCTTCTCTACAAAACTTTTCAACTTTTCTCACGGTTTCCTCCCAGATTACACAAACTCACTCAACGCGGTCTCTACACTCTCTCTCTATCTCTCAATCCATTGTTCCACATGAATCAACCATCTTTTATAGACTCTTTCAGCAATTAATGTGAAGTGTATTTCACGCAATGTTGATGTTTTTTGTGCGAGAATCACTTCACGAGGCAACATCCTTCCAGTCATTAGTTCAGTTCGGGCTACCGATTGTTTGGAGCAAAACCTTTTAATGCATCATAAATGTGCCACTCAGTCTGTCGCTGTGATGAAACCCTGTGATATGCCTAATCAAACAGAATACACTAACATAAAGCCTATGCAACCAAACTGAAAAAGCCTTTAAAGTGGGGGGAGGAGTATGTCACAGTGTGTCAGGAGTCTGGAATTAAATCAAACCAGGGTCATTTCATTAGTGCTTACCGTAGGTAAACCTTTGTCCAAGTGTCTCATTGGACAAAATCAGGTAGGTCTCTCCCCATTTCAGCACGTTTACTTTAATTTTGTTCCTAGTGAATACTACCCAGGACTTCAGGTTGATATCTTTACTCCTGCACCGTGAATATGACCATGTGAAGTACTATGATTAAATAGTTTGGGCGGTGAAGAAACACTCAAATGGCAGATTGAATCCAGTTCCGGTGAACCCGGCCCTTGGTTCTTCAAGCCTCCCTTCAGTGTACTTGTTACCAATTTGAACTCGACACTCGAGATGATTGCATTCCATTTGGATTCCAGGAACAAGGTTATTTCTACAGATTGTGTTTGATGTTTGATAAAATTCAGTCCTCGAGCTAAACCCTTCAGAATCCTCTCTACCTAGCACTGACGTGAGATGGTACAGCAGATACTGTAGTATGGGTAGGGTGGGGTAGGGTAGTGGCTGCTGATGCTACTCCACAGAAAATGATCATCTCTGGTCGGGGGTCAAGAGGGGTCATCCAACGGAGAAGGGTCCTTGATCAATTTAACAGCCAACACAGTCTAATGAGAGAGGAGCATCCGCCCTCAAACGCACACCCAGGTTCAAAGAGAAGAGGCTTCTATGCATGATTTAGTGATTGTCTGTCAGGGCGAAGTCCCCACCGTCTGCTCCCTCTACTGCCTGTCTTCCCCTGGGTGTCATTCTGCAATCCACCGCCAAATAAATATTGATACAGGGGGCCTTCAGCTGCAACAGTGGCATGCAGAAAGGGAGAGGAAGAGAGGGAGAGGGAGGGAGAGAGAGCGAAAGAGAAAAGGTACAGGAAGAAAGAGAGTTGGATAGAGAGGAATTGACAGTGAAAAAAGAGGGACCCAGAGGTGGAATGAAGAGAACGGAAAGAGAGAAAAGACAATGGGGAAATAGGAGAGAGGTATGACAAAGAGAGAGAGATATGTAGAGAGAAAAGGAGGTGCCCTCCCCAACCAACATATCCCAGGTATACCTCTCGGCAGGAACAACTAATGTAACCCTGTGTAACTCGAGCAGACCTTCTCGAGCAGGCATTCAGGGATCCTGAGTGGCATAGCCGTCTAAGGCACTGTATCGCAGTGCTAGCGGCGTCACAACAGACCCGGGTTAAATCCCGGGTTTGAATGTGGACACTTGCTCGTTAAACATCTCATTCCAAAATCATGGGCATTTATAGGGAGTTGGTCCCCCATTTGCTGCCATTACAGCCTCCACTCTTCTGGAAAGGCTTTCCACAAGATGTTGGAACATTGCAGCGGGGATTTCCTTCCCTTCAGCCACAAGAGCATTAGTGAGGTTGGCCGATTAGGCCTGGCTCACAGTCTGCGTTCCAATTCATCCCAAAGGTGTTCGATGGGGTTGAGGTCAGGACTCTGTGCAGGCAAATCATGTTCTTCCACACCGATCTCGACAAACCATTTGTGCATGGACTTCGCTTTGTGCACGGGGGCATTGTCATGCTGAAACAGGAAAGGGCCTTCCTCAAACATTGCCACAAAGTTGGAAGCACAGCATTAATATTACCCTTCACTGGAACTAAGGGGCCTAGCCAGAACCATGAAAAACAGCCTCAGACCATTATTCCTCATCCACCAAACTTTACAGTTGGTACAATACAATCGGGCAGGTAGCGTTCTCTTGGCATCCACCATAACCAGATTAGTCAGTCGGACTGTCAGATGGTAAAGCGTGATTCATCATTCCAGAGAACACATTTCGACTGCCCCAGAGTCCAATGGCGGCAAGCTTTACACAACTCCAGCCGACCCGTGGCATTGCGCATGGTGATCTTAGTCTTGTGTCTGGCTGCTCGGCCATGGAAACTCATTTCATGAAGCTCCCGACGAAGAGTTATTGTGCTGACGTTGCTTCCAGAGGCAGTTTGGAACGCAGTAGTGAGTATTGCAACCGAGGACAGACAATTTTTACGTGCTACGGACTTCAGCACTTGGCAGTCCCGTTCTGTGCGCTTGTGTGGCCTAACACGTCAAGGCTGAGCCGTTGTTGTTCCTAGATGTTTCCACTTCACAATAACGTCACTAACAGTTGACCGGGGCAGCTCTAGCAGGGCAGAAATTTGATGAACTGACTTGTTGGAAAGGTGGCATCCTATGACAATGCCACGTTGAACGTCACTGAGCTCTTCAGTAAGGCCATTCTATTGCCAATTTTTGTCTATGGAGATTGCATGGCTGTGTGCTCGATTGTATACACCTGTCAGCAACGGGTATGGCTGAAATAGCCGAATCCACTCATTTGAAGGGGTGTCCACATGCACTATATGTACAAGAGTATCTTTGTTAAATCAGCTTTCTGCGCCAATGTGTTCAACACATTGTTCCACAGATGCCGAACATTCCATGGCACCAAAGGGACAAAGGGAGAGGCTGTTTAATTTTAGCTGCTGAGCCTTGATAACTTGGAGAGTAATGGATTTATCTCGGAGGAGTCGGCCTGCGATTGATACACGCTGGTTTTAATCTGCTTAGTTCCCTCTGACTAGAATCTAATAAAGATAGGTCAGGCATTTTTCATATTCCTTGTTCCCCCCCTCATTCTCTGACACTGGGCTAATAGGATTGAGGAAGGAGGGGTCGCTGTTAATTGTATTGGCGCACGTACCCGAGTATAGTTTTAATCCGCCTGCTTATAGCAGAGCGCTGCTCCCTCATGAACGACCCCCCTTTTCTCTCTCCCCTCCCTTCTCCCTACTCCCTCCCTCACTCATTCTCTGCCTCTCTCACCTCTCACTCACTAACTCCTCTCACTCAACTCTCCACTCCCATCGCCATTAACAAGAACAGGTCTTATCCTACGCACTGAATGATGGGATCGTCAGTTATATGAGTCATCCATTATATAAATGTACAAATGTGTCAATGCCATGTTATTCCACTCAATCCCAAGGTTTTCTATATAAAAGGTATGCACAAATCGGGACTAGAAAAGGCAACAGCCAGCCAAATACAAAAGGCACAGGTGCATGAGAAATTAGTGGACTTGTCAAAAAGACAATGTGCATGTGAAATCTAGGTATTTTCATTGAATGAACGTCAAAATTTGAGATTTGCGTATGTGCAATTGAATTATGTAGTTCGATTGAATGATAAAATAATTTATCATGCTAGCTACAAGAGCGGCCTTGGGCAAAGTGCTCTCAAGTATGAAATAAAAGCTGAGTAAAAAGGAAAAAAAGTCCACACAAGTTGTTGCAAACCATTTCCAATGAGTGAGTGAGTGCAGAACTGCAGAAAGCATTTTTCGACCAATAATGAAACAATATAACTCTCTAATTCAATATAGACAAGGTTGAGAACATAAACTGAGCGATATAACAGATTGAGAAAAGCCTTGTTGGAGATGAGACAGATGCCTTGTACAGATACAGTAGAGGAAAGCGGGGTAATTTAGCAATTTTTTACATTAGCATCACTCTGTCAAGGGAAATAGAGTATTCTTCCTAACAAAGATATCCGCATATACAGTTGAAGTCGGAAGTTTACAGGTTGGAGACATTAAAACGTTTTTTTTTCAACCACTCCACAAATTTCTTGTTAACAAACAATAGTTTGGGCAAGTTGGTTAGAACATCTACTTTGCGCATGACACAAATCATTTTTCCAACAATTGTTCACAGAGAGATTATTTCAGAAGTTTACATACACTAAATTGAATGTGCCTTTAAGAATTCCATAAAATTATGTCATGGCTTTAGAAGCTTCTGATAGGCTAATTGACATCATTTGAGTCAATTGGAGGTGTACCTCTGGATGTATTTCAAGGCCTACCTTCAAACTCAATGCCTCTTTGCGTGACATCATGGGAAAATTAAAGAAAACAACCAAAGATTGTAGACCTCCACAAGTCTGGTTCATCCTTGGGAGCAATTTCCAAAACTGAAGGTACCACGTTCATTTGTACAAACAATAGTACGCAAGTATAAACACAATGGGACCACGCAGCCGTCATATCGCTCAGGAAGGAGACGCGTTCTGTCTCCTAGAGATGAATGTACTTTGGTGCTAAAAGTGCAAATCAATCCCAGAACAACAGCAAAGTACCTTGTGAAGATGCTGGAGGAAACAGGTACAAATGTATCTATATCCACAGTAAAACAAGTCCTATATCGACATAACCTGAAAGGCCGCGCAGCAAGGCAGAAGCCACTGCTCCAAAACCGCCATAAAAAAGCCAGACTAAGGTTTGCAACTGCACAGGGGGACAAAGATCATACTTTTTGGAGAAATGTCCTCTGGTCTGATGAAACAAAAATAGAACTGTTTGGCCATAATGACCATCGTTATGTTTTGAGGAAAAAGGGGGAGGCTTGCAAGCCGAAGAACACCATCCCAACCGTGAAGCACCGGGATGGCAGCATCATGTTATGTGGGTGCTTTGCTGCAGGAGGGACTGGTGCACTTCACAAAATAGATGGCATCATGAGGCAGGAAAATTGTGGATATATTGAAGCAACATCTCAAGACATCAGTCGGGAAGTTAAAGCTTGGTCGCAAATGGGTCTTCCAAATGGACAATGACCCCAAGCATACATCCAAAGTTGTGACAAAATGGCTTAAGGACAACAAAGTCAAGGTATTGGAGTGGCCATCACAAAGCCCTGACCTCAATCCCTAGAAACTGTGTGGGTAGAACTGAAAAAGTGTGTGAGAGCAAGGAGGACTACAAACCTGACTCAGTTACACCAGCTCTGTCAGGAGGAATGGGCCAAAATTCACTCAACTTATTGTTGGAAGCTTGTGGAAGGCTACCCAAAAAGTTTGACCCAAGTTAAACAATTTAAAGGCAATGCAACCAAATACTAATTGAGTGTATGTAAACTTACGACTTCAACTGTATTTGAGGATAATGTGTATTCTGGAAAATAATCTGAATTTATATTATTATAGTTTTGAAAACATAGCTTGTCCAAAAAAAGTGTTCTCTTGGCACAAATTGCCCAGGTATGGGGTTAGTTGAGCCGCGGGACTGGGTAAGTTAAGCCGCCTACAAATTTCTGTACTGAAATAAATATTACCACTACCTTTTTAAAACCATGTCTATCTTTATTTCTCAAACACAATTCAACAAATTCGCAATTGCTTTTTGTCTTTTAATCATTTTAACACACGCTTAACCGCTTTGCAGCGTTTTGCAGTTTTCTAAACACTTAAAGTAAGCCAGACCCTGTTGTTACCTCATATCCCAGCGGTAATGCCTTGCATTACGCCTGAGAAGAGAAAACGTATATTTGCTCAACTTACCCAAAAGGAAACATAGCCCGCACAGCTACAACCAAATATAATTTGTTCAGAAGTAGCTAGCTAGTTATGCTAAAGTTGGCTAGCTAGCTAACCAAAATAATGTTGACAATGCCATGGCTGAATGCCTCTTGATTCAACTTCCCACAATGATTTTAAATCAGAACAGGACATCCATTCCATCTAGTTACTTTTTCGTTGTAGTTCTCAGGTCAAATGATTCCAAATTGAGAAGAAGCAGCTTGTGACTAGTTCATGTTGAAGAAGAATATGAATAAGTAGCCTGCTAGATCTAATATATGTATTATATCTTACATGAACATACCTGGCTGATCTGTTGTTATTGTCTTCTGTGGAAATCCTAACATTGTTGGACAGGTTAAAACACTATTGGCTCTTTGTATCCATAGAGCCAGTTCTTTTTTCTTATCGTCAACCATCCAATCGGCAATTGGGAGAACACTCATTTGGAATGCCTGTGTACACTTCAAGAACATTGATAATAGGGAGTAGGCCTACTTAAACACTGGGAGTATTAATATCTGTATGTTACAGTGACTTTTGTGTTGTTCATGGTGAAAATTACATTAAAAACATTCTGATACAGATTATTTTGTGTTCATTCCCTTACAATCAAAACATTGTATGCCTGTAACACGATGCACTGCTTTTTAAATATTTATTTTATTTTATTTAGGGCCAAATTTGAGCAAATTCTAAAACTGCGATTAATCCCGATTAAATAATGCCATTAACTCGTTTGATTATTTTAATCATTTAACAACAAGCTTCATGAAACCTTTAACAGAATACATTCATTTGACTTCATTTGTTTTACCTAATTTGCTTACCACTTCATCCATGTGGGTTCTTCCTTCACAGACTCCATGAAATGATAACCTGTTCCTAAATATTTGGTCAAATTATACATTTTGGGTATGGTTTCCTAGAAACAAGGGTGGCTCAACCCACCCCTTTAGCTCAACTTACCCCACTCTCTCATACATGTGAATATGTTCAAGGGGGCTTTAGCTCATATGTTGTGGGGCCTTTGTATCTGACTGTGGTTTGTGAGTGATTACAGTAGTCCTTTACAGTGCCTATATCGTGTGTGATTCACAGCAGACACAAATCCCTTCACTGTACCAATTGTTAGTCGGACTTCACATTCTGTTTGAGAGAGTTCAATATTTACTGCTTTCAGCACAGGGGGCCCTCTAAATATGATACATGTCCAACCAAACATCGCCAAGACCACAAATCTGTGACAAATTTGATCTTAAACGTTTCCCTCTGTCTGTTTTCAGCAGTTAGCCTCCTTGGAGGAAAATGACAAGGTGGTCACCAGCCATGACAAGTGCAGAAACGTAATTAGTAAGTTTTCTTCCGCCTCTGTTGATTCAATACATAAACAGAAAACACTGCCGACATACAGAATGCTTCCAGTGTTACTTAGGACCACCAATGTGCTCTACAAGACAGAAGAGTTGAAACTGCCGAACTGAGTTTCCCACCCAAATGGAAGCAATGCAAGAAGCTTCCGGTTTTCTGACCACCATACTCTTAACATCCATCATCAAACCTAAGCAAACGTAGCATGACAAGGACCGTGCGCAAAAAACATCAGTTATTTGAAAAATGTATCTGCTTTAATTAATTTGTTTGTTTCCTGGAAACAGCGTCCCCGATCTATAGCATGGGAGCCAACCGGTTTTGAGGGATGTTGTGGATATCACTATGATAATTTCAAATATTAAGCTCCACTTTATCTGCAAATGCAATCTGACCTAGCGACTGCACGTCGTTTATATTCCTTAGGACCGGCTGACAAGATGAATATTTTCTAATAAAACCCTGCTTCTCCAGGGCATGATTCCTCATCCCTAAGAATAATATCACTCTATCGAACTGTTTATTGAGTGCCGAGGGAAAAAAGCCACTGTGCTTTGTTCACGGTAGAAAACAAAAAAGTGATAGGTGACAATCAAGAGAACCCCAGAAAAAGACGAGACAAACTCGCTCATCTTCCTACTACTAAACTTAGGCCCAGCAAAATCGAGGCAGAGGGGCAGAAAATCCTCAACAGAAGTTTGGCTACTTCTGTAAGTCTCGCTCCCCTGTGTCTCTTTCTTTCCGAGCTCAAACGGCCGGCAGCAGCACCGCGTCTGACCAGCATATTAAAAACGCCTATTTTAACGTTTGCTGCAGGGAATATTCAATTCAGTTTCTTGATAATGAAGTAAAGCTTCCTCAAATGGAATATTTCTCAGGTCCTATACTACATTTTTTATTCATCTTTGCGTTCCTCCCTTTCTCTTCTCTTACCTAACCAGACGGAATCCTATTTTGCCTCAATGCACACACTGATCACACAGCTGTATTCCTAAGGTTTCCTGTAGCTTTGTGTGTAAAAACTCAAATCTAAATGCCTGCCCTTTTTTCACCCCCTGTTGGCGATTAGAGCCGTACAGGAGCCATGGTTTTACAGGGGAGAGCGTCATACCATGGAAATGGAACCCGCTCAGTCAACAACCCTATCGGCTGTGAGGGAAGAGACAGTGTTGAAAAGGCCACTACAGTGGCTGACATCTTTTTAGCACTAGAACTGCTAAATCAGTCATTTAGACTGCTCGTGATTTTATTCATTTTTTTTTTACAGTAGGGCCTGCTCTGCTCCTTCTTCCAACAGTTGAAAGTGCAGTGCCCAGCTGATAATCACTCGATAATTGCCTCGAAATGGAACCGAAACTATACCGAAACTAATTTCACACAGATAACAAAAGATGAAATAAATAAAGTCAAGTTTGATAGGGAGAAAGGGGTGAGTTGATGAGCGAGGGGACACGGACTATGCATAATTATGTAATCACCAATTGTGAATGAAGAACAGGGCGGGATCATTCTATTGTACTGATCTATTCTAATTATAATCTCAAAATGTTATGTACCCTATATCAGTCCACTGAATCCAAGTAGTCTTATCAGTCTACTCTAGCCTACTTGGAGTAGGATACACAGTAAGGACTTGCATAATTGTACATGGGTGAATGGCTTTCAATATCTGGGTGAATGGCTTTCAATATCTGGGAAAAGTACCACATCGGGCAGCAGGAGAGCGAGTGTCGGAGAATGTGGCGATGAAGCTTGTGGAACCTTGGAGAAATGTCAACCATGGACAACATTGGCGAACATGTTGCTTGCAAAGAAAACAACTCTGTCTGGCACCATGAACAAAGTGAGACAGGAGCTCCCTCCCTCGACGGTGCTGAAGAATGACAAGATGACGGGGACACAATAAAGAGAAAACCGGAAACTATTAAGCACTATAACCAAACAAAGATGTGTTCAAGTTTGTCAACCAAGTGAAAGTTACAAAACCAGTTAGGACAAGGGATAACGGATACATGAAATCCAACTGATACCATTACGTGAAGACTCACACGAGCAGGAGCTGACAATAAATTTACTATTTTTGATTGCTGTCATATAGACACATATTCATTATAATGCCATTATTAGTTTCACCATTTATCAAGGCCACTTGGTGCTTACAATGATGTTTAGGATACTGATGTTTTCATCATTTTGCTGCACAACTTGACCGTGCATCTTGGTGGTTGGGGTATTTAAAAAAAATAAAACTAAATGTCATAAAAAGACGCTGTTACCATGTTTCAGCACATATGCTTTTTGAATGCTTGAATGCTAGAATATGTTTTTTTTGTTTTTACATATAGCCTACAGTAACATAAACTAATGAAAATGCTATTGTGTCATTTGAAATACCAAAACAGAATTGGTCTAATGCCTTTAAAAACACAACCAAATAATTATTTTTGTGATAGCATTTATGAATGTTGCAGTAAGAATGACTGCTCATTAGCTTGAAGCGAGCTCCGTCGGGGACCAGCGGTTCTGGTGTTAAAATGATAGCTGGGTACTACTTCCTGTATGTAGCTTAACCTGTCACTCGACCCTACATTTTCTTACTCATACTCATACCAATGGCCATGCTTTCCTTGTAATATGCAATAATATGCTGTACTGCTAGTCCTGAACGGCTGCCATTCTAAGGAGTCCCAAACTTCCTACCAGCTTACTCCCATACGCCTCACAGCAAACAACGCGTACTGAATGCTGGCAAACCCAATGGGAAACATCTCCAATTGGATGTTAGGATACAGGGCAAAAGGGAAACGACCCAATAAGGTAGCCTCAAGGTAAGAGCGGGCGCTGTGTTCATGCAAGCTACACGCTGACGCAGGATGTGTACACCGCTCCAAAGTAGACCATGTGTGTGGCATGCCAGTGCCAGCTGATTGCTGTGCCATTGCCACTCACCGATTGAGGGTGTGAAGGCGGCTAGGGTAAACAGACACACAGACAGGGTGTGTATGGGTGTGTCTCAGTGTGTGTAGAGACACAAAAAAAGCACGCTGACAACAGTACAGAGGTTCCACAACATGCAGCCAAACTGACACAGGGCCAGATGTAGATCTCTTGATAACTACCTCCTAATATGGTATGACGTGTCTCACACAAAACACACACGAGACACATCAATAGGCCTAAAGAAAAAAACTAAGCCAAGAAGCACGTACCATAGGTAGCGTGCACGCTCTCACTCTGAATCCCAGCCAAGTGGCCTCCTAAGTGGGCACGTGGGAGTCGACACACAGTGGGAGAGCTGGTTGTGTTCAGCACACATACCCTATGTAGTGTGCTTCTTTCGACAAGGATTCCTAGGGCTCTGGTCACTATATTAAATGTATAGTAGTGCACTATACAGGTAATAGGACGCCATTTTGGACGCATCCAATGTCTCAGCTGGGGATACACAACTTAAAATATGACAGAACATCTTTAGATGCAAACATGATCTGCATAATATACCACCCTCTGATGAGGTTGTGTACAGTTGAAGTCGGAAGTTTACAAAAACTGAGTTTAAATGCGTGTGGCTAAGGTGTTTCACAATTCCTGACATTTACTCAGAGTAAAAATTCCCTGTCTTCGGTCAGTTAGTATCGCCACTTTATTTTAAGAATGTGAAATGTCAGAATAATAGTAGAGAGAATGATTTATTTCATCTTTTATTTCTTTCATCACATTCCCAGTGGGTCAGAAGTTTACATACACTAAATTAGAATTTGGTAGCATTGCCTTTAAATTGTTTAACTTGGGTCAAATATTTCAGGTAGCCTTCCACAAGCTTCCCATGTGCAGTTGCAAACAGTAGTCTGGCTTTTTTAAGGCGGTTTTGGAGCAGTGGCTTCTTCCTTGCCGAGCGGCCTTTCAGGTATTGTCGATATAGGACTTGTTTTACTGTGGATATAGATACTTGTACCGGTTTCCTCCATCTTCACAAGGTCCTTTGTTGTTGTTCTGGGATTGATTTGCACTTTTCGCACCAAAGTACGTTCATCTCTAGGAGACAAAATGCGTCTCCTTCCTGAGTTGTATGACGGCTGCGTGGTCCCATGGTGTTTATACTTGCGTACTATTGTTTGTATAGATGAACGTGGTACCTTCAGGTGTTTGGAAATTACTCCAAAGGATGAACCAGACTTGTGGAGGTCTACAATTGTTTTTCTGAGGTATTGGTTGATTTCTTTTGATTTTCCCATGATGTCAAGCAAAGAGGCATTGAGTTTGAAGGTTGGCCTTGAAATACATCCAGAGGTACACCTCCAATTGACTCAAATTATGTCAATTAGCCTATCAGAAGCTTCTAAAGCCATGACATAATTTTCTGGAATCGTCCAAGCTGTTTAAAGGCACAGTCAACTTCTGACGCACTGGAATTGTGATACAGTGAATTATAAGTGAAAACAATCGTTGGAAAAAATACTTGTGTCATGCACAAAGTAGATGTCCTAACCGACTTGCCAAAACTATAGTTTGTTAACAAGACATTTGTGGAGTGGTTGAAAAACAAGTTTTAATGACTCCAACCTAAGAGCATGTAAACTTCGACTTCAACTGTATGTATGCCATCTTTATCAAGCAAATTGAAAACCTCTTCATTTTATGGAAGGCGTGTTTCAACAGGAAACACTTAGTATCACATGTTCTAAAACAAATATTAGAGATATATTGCAGTGAGGTATACACTGAGGATACCACATATTAGGAACACTTTCCTAATATTGAGTTGCACCACAGAGCATGGTCTCTACAAGGCGTCGAAAGCGTTCCACAGGGATGCTGGCCTATGTTGACTCCAATGCTTCCCACAGTTGTGTCAAGTTGGCTGGATGTCCTTTGGGTGGTGGACCATTGTTGGACCACAGGAAACTGTTGAGCGTGAAAAACCCAGCAGTGTTGCAGTTGTTGACACAAACCGGTGCGCCTGGCACCTACTACAATACCCTGTTCAAAAGGCACTTAAAATAACCCTCTGAATGGCACACATTCACAATACATGTCCAATTGTCTCAAGGCTTAAAAATCCTTCTTTAACCTGTCTCCTCCCCTTCATCTACACAGATTGAAGTGCATTTAACAAGTGACATCAATACGGGATCACAGCTTTCACCTGGATAGGTTAAGGGCTTGTAAGTAAGCATTTCACTGTAAGGTCTACACCTGTTGTATTCGGCGCATGTGACAAATACAATTTGATTAGGATTTGATTTACCTGGTCAGTCTATGAGCAGGTGTTCTTATTCTTCTGTACACTCGGTGTATATCATAACATTGAGGAGCATCGTTGAAAGCACACCACCAGTCCAAAGTGGTGGCTTTGTCCCAGATCTGTCATTGTTTGGCATGACAATGAGTAACAAGGAGTCGGCATGAGAGCCCAAACAGACTGGCACTCAGCCAACAAAAGTAGGTCCTAAGCATCAACTCCTATAGGACTGTCTATGTGAGGCTAGGTCTAATTCAACACTACTGAACACCACGCCTGTTGAAAGGGCACAGGAGGAGTTATGTGCTGAAAAGCCCCCCCCCCCCTCTTTTTGGTGTGACACCTGCTTCATACCTGCATTAAGAGACAGAGCCATTCAGAGTTTCCCTTGCTTAGTTCCACTTACCAACGTCAAGGCGATGGAACTGGAGATGTGTTAACCCTACAAAGTACATACGTCTCGGGCTGGCGGGCTGGCGTGTTGGCGCCAGGCAGAGTTTAGGAAAGAGAGTGATAGAAGAAGGGCAGAGGGAGGGAGGGGTGGATGACAGGCATGTGAAGAAGCGCACCTCTGAAGTGTCAGAAGATTCAGACGACGGGCTCGGCTGATGAGGGAGAAGAGGAAAAGAAAGCGGGTGGACTGACGGCAAATCTGAGACGTCGGAGACGGTGGCAAGGCCTTAATGTCATAAACGTCACGTTGTCACATCAGGACGAGGTCACCTCGTTGGGCGACTGTGGAGTTGAAGGCGTGTGAGAACAGTGTGGTTAGACGGTAAGACATTAAACGTACGTGTGTACACAGGTGTGTTTCTGTGAGCGGGTGTTTGTGTTAAACAGAGAGGGGTGTGTGTGGGGGGTTGGGCAGATGGGTACGGCACGATAGGGGTGGGAGTTGTTTAAAAAAAAACACAAACCATGTGTTAGCCAACGCCTGAGAAATTAATCAATTATGTATCCGCACTCTTAATCAATGTGACACTCTTGATAAAACACCAGCCAGAGTAATTAGTAAAAGTAATAGAAATGTAAGACCGCCATCCCTGAAAACTTGGCCCTGCAAAATCAATGTCCGGACTGGGCGTTGCGGCATTGAAAATTGCTGCAAAGCGATCAATCCCGCTTAAGTTTTATCAATCCACTCCGCTAGCTTAGCCCAGAGGAATCTAGCCAGGGGCTTCAACTGCGGGCACCAGCGGAGACGCGCCTGTAGACAAAGACAAAGCCTTGTCAATAGGAGTTAGTATTTCATCAACTTTGTTCCTTAAATCCCCATGATCTTTCACATGCCAGTACTATCTGACACCTCTCGGGAGGAGCCAAAGGGAAACATCTTGTCTTGTTTCAACTGAAGTAACTGGTATGTGTGCGTGCATTCCTCCCTCCCTGATGACGTCACCCTTAGGATTCTCCCGCCATTTGATGGCAATTACTTGGAAGCAACCTTTGGCACACATGCCAAAGTATTGATTGTACTTTTGAATTTAGTTAAGATAAGATGGAAAAAACTTCCAGGGAAAAGTAATCACTTCTTTAGACGTGCGGAAATGAATGATGTCTTACTGTGAGTAGAGAGAGATTTGGGGGACCCGTTTCCTCTTCTGCTGTCCGTGGGGGTGGAGGGGGGTGGGGGGGGGGGCGAGAAGGCGTCTCCAGTGCATATCACTAGCCAAATGAGACTCTTCATATAAATCTAGACATATTATATTATATTATAGCTGGAGGGTTCCCCGTCTTCGAGAAACATTAACGCAAATGTTCGGATTTATAGAAGTTGCGTTGACATTAATTTCGGACGCGGGGAAATGACAATGGTGTGATTTGTTATCAGAGTAGTCAAAAGAAGGTCAATCTGACCCGACAACAAAACGACGCCCTCTCAATACCGAAACGGGCAACTTCCATTTTCAATGAAGTCTCATTGTAGTTAGTATTTAGCCAAACAAATGTTAGTTAAACATTATCTGGTTGCTCCAGAGGAATCGGCAGCATCGTAAACACCACTTTAGCAGTTACGTAACAAGCCCAATATTGTAGCAATGTGTTTGTATCACACTAACAACCTGCCTTGCCACATGCCTTAACCCTGTTCCCTCAAGCCGGTAAAACATCTCAGCCCTGAAACCTTGCAGATTGAGTTGACAAATGCGTCACACCCTTCATGCTCACCGCCACGGCAGACATAGTTTCTGCATCTGATTTGGTTAGTTTTGACTTAATTCAAAAGGCAGACTTGTCAACCTATCATTTACACTGAAACTGTCACCTTTGAGAAAAACTGTGATTGGGGGCGGAGGGGATCTCTCTAGTCGACGCTCCCTGACTCAAAATGACAGTTACAAGGCTAATAGTCGAGTTCTCTGCCACTCTCTCTTGCCTTTACAACCTTGTAAACATGCAGCCAATATCTGCCTGTGTCACCAGGTGAACTTGGGAGACTTTTTGACTCTTTAGAAAGGTTTCTGAAACGTAGTGCACCATGTGACAATGTTTGCAATTTGATCGTTTTCAAAGTGAATAAATATAGCTCACCTTCAATGAACTCAAAGACACCGCTACACATCCCAGAACAGTTCAAGATGGAGGTCATATTGAGGTGGTGATTGGCAAGCTTTGTGTACATGAGGTCGAGTAATGTTTTCCAATGGACACATAATGACTTCCTGGAATTCCAAACATATGAGTGGTGACTCAATGATGTATTTAATCGAGGTTGTGTAAAAAAGAAGGTGTCACCATGTCAGAATAAATAAGACTTGAATAAGTATGACTAGACATACGACACGATTCATGGATGGACTGACAATTGACTGACAGCAGCCACAAACGGGTTTGAAGAAGAGGAAGGGGAGGAAGTGTACAAAGGACTACAAAGCACCCAAGGAGTGGCAGTGCTAAGATAGTTATTTATAAAGAGCGGGACTTAAGCGCTACTCATGACAGGCATCTGCTCTGATCCCGCAGCGACTTTCATATACACACACACACACACACACACACACACACACACACACACACACACACACACACACACACACACACACACACACACACACACACACACACACAATCCAAACATCATCCCCAGCAGCACAGAGCGTGAGTGCGTTCTACAATGATTAGAATGAGCCACACAAAGACTCCCAGGGTGCCTTGGGCTCAAACCTAACAGGCCTATACACGTCTCTATAGGAGGCAGCTCTACTGTACTGCTTGGTTGACAAGCAGGGTGATTGACAGTAGCTATAAATGTACAGTAGCTACAAAGCACCCCCACACCATCACACCTCCTCCTCCATGCTTCATGGCGAGAACCACGCATGTGGAGATCATCCGTTCACCTACTCTGCGTCTCACCAAGACAGGGCGGTTGAAAACAAAAATCTAAAGTTTGGACTCATCAGACCAAAGAACAGATTTCCACCGGTCGAATGTCCATTGCTCGTGTTTCTTTATCCAAACAAGTCTCTTCTTCTTCTTGGTGTCCTTTCGTAGTGGTTTCTTTGCAGCAATTCAACCATGAAGGCCTGATTCACGCAGTCTCCTCTGAACAGTTGATTTTGAGGTGTGTCTGTTACTTGAACTCTGAATAATTTATTTGGGCTGCAATTTCTGAGGCTGGCAACTCTAATGAACTTATCCTCTTTAGCAGCGGTAACTCTGGGTCTTCCTTTCCTGTGCCGGTCCTCATGAGAGCCAGTTTCATCATAGCGCTTAATGGTTTTTGCGATTGCACTTGAAGAAACTTTCAGAGTTCTTGAAATTTTCCAGATTGACTGTGTGTCTTAAAGTAATGATGGACTGTTGTTGGTTTTCGTTGCTTATTTGAGCTGTTCTTGCCATAATATGGACTTGGTATTTTACCAAATAGGGCTATATTCTGTATACCACCCCTACCTTGTCACAACACAACTTATTAGCTCAAACGCATTAAGAAGAAAATAAATTCCACAAATGAACAAGGCACACCTGTTAATTGAAATGCCTTCCAGGTGACTACCTCATGAAGCTGGTTGAGAAAATGCCAAGAGTGTGCAAAGCTGTCAAGGCAAAGGGTGGCTACTTTGAAGAATCTCAAAAATTAAATATATTTTGATTTGTTTAACACTTTTTTGCTTACTACATGATTCCATATGTGTTATTGCATAGTTTGACGTCTTCACTGTTATTCTACAATGTAGAAAATAGTACAAATAAAGAAAAACCTTGGAATGAGTAGGTGTGTCCAAACGTTTGGCTGGTAGCGTACATCTACTTACAGTCAGTTGGTGACTGCAAGAAAGCAACACTAGGAAGACGCCTTTACCGAGTCTAGAAAAAGCAGGGTAATCGTTTGTAGCGGTGCTCAAGGAAGGAAAACAACAAACAACCACCGATTGGAAGAGCTGACGGGATCTATTCAAGCTGAAGTATCACTCTTTACCAGTGACACCTGTCAGATACCTCAACCTAGCATGCTAATCATGTCAACAACAACTGTCACCATGGGATGAAACAGTAACGGAAATAGTGCTCGCAATCTTAGGTCGTGTATCACGAACTTCCTCGACAAAACAGGAAATGACACATCAATAACACACATGGAAGATTGTTCGATATAAGACAAAACCGTATTTTTAAGACTATGAACGTGGCTGCAGACACCTTCGTAACAAAGTCATCACATCATATTTAGCACCAGTTAACTTGTGGCCAAAAGCCAAGAAGTGAGCCGCGGCGGAACTGACAGTAGCCTCCAGTCCTAATTATGAAAAGTAAGAGAATGATTAAGTTGAGTGTTGTTTAATGACTTCTAACACATTAGTTTGGAAGCCGCTGTAGGCGCGTGAGGATGCACCAAATGACTAGCGACTTGGGGTTTCATTTACTCCCACGTGGATGAGGTAATCAGGATGGTCCTAATATGTCAAATAGTCAAATAACACATGCGCGTATACAAACACACGGAAATAGACATTGGCACACATACACCACACACAACAAACACACAAACACTTAGACAAAGACATTATGCACAAAGAAAATCACAGACACCGTCATTTTTACTAGCCTTGACGACTTGATTACTTTTGGCCAGAGCCTACAAGGATTTAACATTCGATCAGCCATCGCTACCTGTACGTCCAAATCTGAACCTACAGGCACCCACAGAATAAAAAAATAAAAAACATCTTTTTTTCCCAAGGCTTTCCAAACATAATTAAGGTTCTCTATTCAAATGTTTCATCCCTTCCCTTTGCTGAAGCCCTCGGTGAATAGCCCAACTTCACATTCATCTCAGTGCAATGAGAAATTATCATAATGATCGTAATTGCTCCAGTCAAACAATGAGACAAGGACAGAATCACAGATGATAGAAAGACAAATGAAAGACAAATGAGTCTGGGCTGTCTTTATTGCGCAAGGAGCACAGCAAGTTGTTACAACACCTGTGTGTGTGTGTGTGTGTGTGTGTGTGTGTGTGTGTGTGTGTGTGTGTGTGTGTGTGTGTGTGTGTGTGTGTGTGTGTGTGTGTGTGTGTGTGTGTGTGTGTGTGTGTGTGTGAGAGAGAGTGTGTCCTTGGAGCCAAACCGCTCTAAGTATTACTCTGTTTCAGCACTGAACTCTATCTTTAATGTTGTTTTAACAGGGAGCTGTCCACTCGCCCTGTGGTGCTAAAACTAGTTTGTTGTTGAGCACAATATAGTGACATGCTAGTGCTTTAGGCTCGTACCAAAACACCCACATAGGGTACAGGTTACCTACACGTTTGCTCAATATCTACATGTTTAGTGGGTAGTGTAATCATGAGTAGCTTAATTGGTGCTTCCTTTGCAAGCAATTTAGCCAATAAGCCTAGTCAGCACTGAGCAAAACCGGGCTCCCTGGGGCTCTCACTCAATCAGAGAGGCCCGATGCCGCTTTCTGATTCCTCGGCAGCACCTGGATGTACAGGTGTCTATGAAAAAGCATGTATTGGATTACACTCTTACAGTGATAGTGCAGGAGTAGGGGAGTTGTAGGGTTGGGGGCTAGAGTTTTGTGGGAGGGGAGAGTCTATTGGCTGCCAATTATACCCGAGGTGAGGTAAGAGGATTAGAGACAGCGGCTGAGGCCCAAATGGCACCCTATCACCTATATAGTGCACTACCTTTGACAAGGACCCTGGTAAAAAAAAGTAGTACACTATATAGGGAACAGGGTGCCATTTGAGATGCAGGCACAGACGAAAACGGATCCACCTGGGCAGCTCTCCCTTCAAGCCTCCGGGCCCCTCCTCTGCCCTCATCTGGGGGGGCCCCAGCCCAGGGCCTAATCTACACACAGGTGTTAGAAGAAGAGAAGCCAGGTTGGGCCTGCAGTCTGGCTTCCGCTGGGATGCCCACACCTGGCTGTGCGTCTGGCTACAGAGGGACTGTGGAAGTTAAGTTTTCATTGAGATGGATAATTACTTGTGTGCTGCAGCTGTGGACATGTGGGTTAGAATTGAAACAAACCCAACCTTCATTTACGTTGTGATGCAGTCAAAATTCCCCTTTTTACACTTTGTAGTCATTTCTGACACTAGAATAAATGTTTCTGACTCATATCGATGCCACATAGGTTGTTTTCTAAATGAGAAGTTGTTTTTTTCGGGGCAGTTGCTCTTTAAATGATTCCTCATTATCTTTCACAATTAGTGGGCTCAGCGATGTGCTGAACGACGTAAACTGTAAGGGCAAGTACCTGAAGGATTTGATTCGCTCCCTCCCTCCTCGTCTCTATGTCTCTCCCACTCTCCCCTTCCCTACAGGTGGAAATGTTACATTCCAGTGCTTATCAAACCATCAGACTGTTTACCCAGCTGTGTGTGGGTTATATCCCCCTAACCCTGCATGTCCTCAGATATCATTCATATATGATCATACACACCAAATTCTATCTATTTCTCTTTCAGAAAAAGAAAAAGCTTCATTTTCCTATTTCCATTAATGGAATGCAAATAATAAGGTTGTGGGTGGGAAAGAAAGAAAAAGAGATGATTATCTTGTGCTGCTATTTTGCCACTGCGTAAATGGCTTGCACGGTCTCCTGTGCCTGGGCTATTCCAGGGTGTATCAATCAGTGTGGCAGAGATTTGAAATGCATGAAATGAGCAGGGCCAATCAGCAGTTTTTTTTTCCAAACAGAGAGGGTCAGCAGAAATGCTACTCAGCAACACGGTTTCTCTTTCTCCCTTCAACCATGCAGAAAGGGACAAGGCCCAATTGATAGACTTAGGCCATCTGTCTGCTAGTTAAATCTTTCCATTTTCATATATTTATATACATAAATAATTCAGTTATATTAATATCTACACCCCGAGATACTACATCCTGAATAAGTTGAAGACGGCCACTAGTAATTATAATTATATATTTTTTTATTATAATATAGTGGGCTTGTCGGTTGTGTTTAAGAGGGTTAGTCAACATTAGCATGTTTTGAATGAGTAAATACAAACGATGTGATACACTTATTTTGAGCAACGGATTTAGTGGTAAAAAGGTAGAAACAACACTTCCATTGTTATCCACTCATCTGAATTTTGAGGTTACGCCGATAATAAATCATATAAAAAAAAATCATATTTAAATTAGGACTAATCTAGTGAAACTCCTACCGGCATTAGAAAAATACAAAACTTTGCAATTATCTGAATTAATTGGTGCAAACAGTTACCTTGAGTGGATGTGTGTATCATATAAACAAGATAACGTAAAACAATGCATTAACTTATATAGCCTGATAACATAAAGTTAGACAGCATAATATCGATAGATGATTAACCGACCAAGACAAACAATGTGATTAAAGAAACGTAGGAGGTTGTTTGTTTTCATCGAGTCAATAAAAATAGACAAACAATAAGAAAATATATAAATAAATATGAAACATAGAAGCCTTCTTCAAAAGCATATTAGATTACATCTGTGTGACATGTAGGATTGAGCGATATACTGTTTATACCGTATACCTGGGTATAATGGGTTGGGGGCACCCCCGCCACTCAAGAAAACTGCTTATAACTATTAAGATGAAGATAAGTATAACCATAAGAAATCTAAGATGTGTCAAATAAATGATATCCAGCTCAGGGATCCAGCTATGCTTTTGGTTTGCTAACTTGCTAGTTAGGTGGCTAGATGTAAAGATCAAGCTTCTTGGTTACAGCGGTGACATTCAATCCACTCCTGGATTTCCATTGACCCAGGTTTACTCGACAAAAGCAATGTCGCAAAAAAATCTTTGCGACATGGGTATTGGAAACGGCTGATAGGAGAGATTTTCCAAAGATCGAAAACATTTTGATCCATTAGACAGGGGTGGATTTAAATGTTTTCCAATTTCCTTTATTGTGACAAATGATGATGAAAATGGTGTTTTCCAAATAAATTACGATTACTGAATAATTGTGAAGGTACACGGGGCCTGTGATGTTAACACATAACTCTGAAGCTCCAATCCACATTTCATTTTAAATTCCAACTGCCTGCTAAATCTATTTTTCAACTATGAAAACAATGTTTCTTTGCAGGATCATTGTCCTGGCGTTCAAGAGTGGCTGAATTGTTTGGCCTTGCTTTTCTGGTTGGCTGGATGCAAGTTTCACCATCCAATTACTTCAGATCTAGAGGAGTGCAAGTTTCACCATGGCACGGACCATGCAAGCACATGATAATTATTAGAATATGGCAAATATTAGTAACTTCTTGCATTCCATGCTGGCTTTTGTGGGCTACCTGAGACATGAAACCGATAGGTGGTAGGGCAAACAGACTGTCACCTATTTATTAGTGCACAATTTGTCTGAATGGGTAATGGAAAAACTTTAAGTACTATTTTTATTCAACACTTTTTAGGTGTGAAGTCATTACATCCACGTCCAGTTGTTTTTAATCGACACAAGATTGTTAAATGGAAACACCGTAGAAGGCAATTGTCTCATTAATTTTCAATGTGAACGTTCTAAATGTCGACATTGGACAAGTTAATGGAAACATACAGTACTGTGCCTTCAGAAAGTATTCAGACTGTTTCCACATTTTGTTACGTTACAGCATTATTCTAAAATTGATTAAATAAACACTGCTCAAAAAGATAAAGGGAACACTAAAATAACACATCCTAGATCTGAATGAATGAAATATTCTTATTAAATACTTTTTTCTTTACATAGTTGAATGTGCTGACAACAAAATCACACAAAAATGATCAATGGAAA
Source organism: Salvelinus fontinalis (assembly GCF_029448725.1). Classification (NCBI taxonomy): domain Eukaryota; kingdom Metazoa; phylum Chordata; class Actinopteri; order Salmoniformes; family Salmonidae; genus Salvelinus; species Salvelinus fontinalis. The sequence goes on from NC_074693.1 coordinate 44,767,619, forward strand.
TGAAATTTATCAACCCATGGAGGTCTGGATTTGGAGTCGCACTCAAAATTAAAGTGGAAAACCACACTACAGGCTGATCCAACTTTGATGTAATGTCCTTAAAACAAGTCAAAATGAGGCTCAGTAGTGTGTGTGGCCTCCACGTGCCTGTATGACCTCCCTACAACGCCTGGGCATGCTCCTGATGAGGTGGCGAATGGTCTCCTGAGGGATCTCCTCCGAGGCCTGGACTAAAGCATCCGCCAACTCCTGGACAGTCTGTGGTGCAACGTGGCGTTGGTGGATGGAGCGAGACATGATGTCCCAGATGTGCTCAATTGGATTCAGGACTGGGGAACGGGCGGGCCAGTCCCTAGCATCAATGCCTTCCTCTTGCAGGAACTGCTGACACACTGCAGCCACATGAGGTCTAGCATTGTCTTGCATTAGGAGGAACCCAGGGCCAACCGCACCAGCAAATGGTCTCACAAGGGGTCTGAGGATCTCATCTCGGTACCTAATGGCAGTCAGGCTACCTCTGGCGAGCACATGGAGGGCTGTGCGGTCCCCCAAATAAATGCCACCCCACACCATGACTGACCCACCGCCAAACCGGTCATGCTGGAGGATGTTGCAGGCAGCAGAACGTTCTCCATGGCGTTTCCAGACTCTGTCACGTCTGTCACATGTGCTCAGTGTGAACCTGCTTTCATCTGTGAAGAGCACAGTGTGCCAGTGGCGAATTTGCCAATCTTGGTGTTCTCTGGCAAATGCCAAACGTCCTGCACAGTGTTGGGCTGTAAGCACAACCCCCACCTGTGGACGTCGGGCCCTCATACCACCCTCATGGAGTCTGTTTCTGACCGTTTGAGCAGACACATGCACATTTGTGGCCTGCTGGAAGTCATTTTGCAGGGCTCTGGCAGTGCTTCTCCTGCTCCTCCTTGCACAAAGGCGGAGGTAGCGGTCCCGCTGCTGGGTTGTTGCCCTCCTACGGCCTCCTCCACGTCTCCTGATGTACTGGCCTGTCTCCTGGTAGCGCCTCCATGCTCTGGACACTACGCTGACAGACACAGCAAACCTTCTTGCCACAGCTCGCATTGATGTGCCATCCTCGATGAGCTGCACTACCTGAGCCACTTGTGTGGGTTGTAGACTCCGTCTCATGCTACCACTAGAGTGAGAGCACCGCCAGCATTTAAAAGTGACCAAAACATCAGCCAGGAAGCATAGGAACTGAGAAGTGGTCTGTGGTCACCACCTGCAGAACCACTCCTTTATTGGGGGTGTCTTGCAGATTGCCTATAATTTCCACCTGTTGTCTATTCCATTTGCACAACAGCATGTGAAATTTATTGTCAATCAGTGTTGCTTCCTAAGTGGACAGTTTGATTTCACAGAAGTGTGATTGACTTGGAGTTACATTGTGTTGTTTAAGTGTTCCCTTTATTTTTTTGAGGAGTGTATATATTTCCTTAGCAATCACCAGTGGTGTAAAGTACTAAAGTAAAACTACTTTAAAGTACTACTTAAGGAGTTTTTTGGGGTATCTGTACTTTTCTATTTATATTTTTGACAACTTTTACATTTACTTCACTACATTCCTAAAGAAAATAATGTACTTTTTACTCCATAAAATTTTCCCTGACACCAAAAAGTATGCGTTACATTTCGAATGCTTAGCTGGACAGGAAAATGGTCCAATTCACGCACTTCTAAAGAGAACATCCCTGGTCATCCCTACTGCCTCTGATCTGACGGACTCACTAAACACAAATGCTTCGCTTGTAAATTATGTCTGAGTGTTGGAGTGTGCCCCTGGCTATCCCTAAAAAAATAATACAATTATCCAGTCTGGTTTGCTTAATATAGGAATGTGAAGTGATTTATACTTTTACTTTTACTTTTGAAACTTAAGAATTTTTAAAACCAAATACTTTTAGACTTTTACTCAAGTAAGATTTTACTCGGTGACTTTCACTTTTATTTCAGTCATCTTCTCTTAAGGTATCTTTACTTTTACTCAAGTATGACAATTGGGTACTTTTTACACAACTGGCAATCTACACACAATAACCCATAATGACCAAGCAAAATAATTTTTTTGCAAAATCAGAAATACCTTATTTACATAAGTATTCAGACCCTTCAATATGAGACTCGAAATTGAGCTCAGGTACATCCTGTTTCCATTGATCATCATTAAGATGTTTCTACAACTTGAATGGAGTCCACCTGTGGTAAATTCAATTGATTGGACATGATTTGGAACAGCACACACCTGTCTATATAAGGTCCCACAGTTGACAGTGCATGTCAGAGCAAAAACCAAGCCATGATAATGAAGGAATTGTCCGTAGAGCTCAAACACAGGCTTGTGTTGAGGCACAGATCTGGGGAAGAGTACCAAAACATTTGTGCAGTATTGAAGGTTCTTAAATTGAAGAAACTAAGCAACCAGGGGGAGAGAAGGGCCTTGGTTAGGGACGTGACCAAGAACCCGATGGTCACTCTGACATAGCTCTACAGTTCCTCTGTGGATATGGGAGAACCTTCTCTGCAGCATTCCATCAATCATGCCTTTATGGTAGAGTGGCCAGACGAAAGCCACTCCTCAGTAAAAGGCACCGGACAGCCCGCTTGGAGTTTGCCAAAAGGCACCTAAAGACTCTCAGACCATGATAAACAACATTTACCGGTCTGATGAAACCAAGATTGAACTCTGTGGCCTGAATGCCAAGTGTCACATCTAGAGGAAACCTGGCACCATCCCTACGGTGAATCATGGTGGTGGCAACATCATGCTGTGGGGATGTTTTTCAGCGGCAGGGATTGGGAGACTAGTCAGGATCGAGGCAAAGATGAACGGAGCAAAGTACAAAGAGATCCTTGATGAAAACCTGCTCCAGAGCACTCAGGACCTCAGACTGGGTTTCCAACAGGACAACGACCCAAAGCACACAGCCTAGACAACGCAGAAGTGGTTTCAAGACAAGTCTCTGGATGACCTTGAGTGGCCCAGCCAGAGCTCGGACTTGAACCCGATCGAACATCTCTAGAGAGACCTGAAAATCTGTGCAACAACGCTCCCCATCCAACCAGACAGAGCTTGAGAGGATCTGCAGAGAAGAATGGGAGAAACTCAGCAAATGCAGGTGTGCCAAGCTTGTAGTGTCATACCCAAGAAGACTCGATGATTTAATCACTGCCAAAGGTGCTTCAACGAAGTACTGAGTATAGGTTGTGATACCGTTTTTATTTTTAATAAATTAACACATTTCGAAAACAAAAACGTTTTTGCTTTGTCATTACGGGGTATTGCGAGGATACTTTTTTTTTTTTTTAATAAGGCTGTAACGTAACAAAATGTGGAAAAAGTCAAGGGGTCTGAATACTTTCCGAAGGCAATGTACCTATTGAGAGAAGGTGCCCACAAATTCTCCCAATATAACAAAAAACTGATCTTGAGCACACTGACAAAGTCCTTCAGACGGGCAAGACAATAACACATGTTCATCATCCCCATCTAAATGCACAGGCTGGTTTGTTTTTAACCAATTCTTATGTCATTGTTAGGTCGGAAAACACCTTGGCTGTCCTCTCTCTCACCAGCAATTTTTTTTGAACCTTTATTTAACTAGGCAAGTCAGTTGAGAACCAATTCTTATTTTCAATGACGGCCTAGGAACAGTGGATTAACTGCCTTGTTCAGGGGCAGAACGACAGATTTTTACTTTGTCAGCTCAGGGATTTGATCTTGCAACCTTTATGGTTACTAGTCCAACGCTCTAACCACTAGGCTACCAGCCTACTGTACACACAAATATTTGTGCCGTATTCAAATGTCAGCCAATGAAGTCCGCAGCAGTGGCGGATGGCAAATGGAAAAGGAATTACAATGATTTAACTAGTACACTTGAAAAGACTCGTGTTAACTATGCATGGCGAATGGTGCCCGGGCACCCAAAGTGAGGGCATCATCTTTAATCGGTGGGTAATTTATTGACTCCCATTTACACCGCCCTGTAATATGAGTGATCAAGGCCCCCATCCGTAAAAATGCAATAAACCAGGGAAGTGTTTTGTGAACAAAAGCAAATAACAAAGTCCACACATCATTATGTTGCCTTCATAAGCTATTAGAATGGCTCCAAATGGTGGGGTGGATGGGTGGGGGAGCAACAATGGATGCCAAATAGGGCCGTCGGTTCATAAGCCATTAGAATGAGTAAATGGTAGAGGGGGAAGGGGGTCACAATGCCTGCCAAATAGGGACTCGGGTTCAAGTTGTGGTTAAGCATGTCAAACATGGAGACACTAAAGTGGCTGACACTTCATCACATGGCTATTTTCAATTAGAAAAATTACTCCCTGCCTGCGTCTCAAATGGAACCTTATGCCATATATAGAGCACTACTTTTTACCAGAGCCCATATGGAATAGGGGTGTCATTTTGGATCAGCTTCCCTTACCCCAATCCTCACCTTAACCATATAATCAGCATCTAGGGGTAACTTCACCCTTCACTGATCAGTCACGAAAAACACCATCTAGCTGCTATAAGTGTATCTTCTTCGTCCATCTCCCTGTTGTATAAAATTGTTTGGCGGGGTGAAGGGGGGGGGGGGGGGGGGGGGTTTCAATCCCTCCTGAATTCATACGAGATTTCTCAAACTCACAAGGAAACAACAAACACTTGTCCGTCAAGGAGAATAAAGCTGTGTAATATCCAACCACTAGGCAAGTGTCTTATAAACGGATGCTTCTGTTTTCAGTACGTTTTCCAGAGAATACCGAATAAAATGAAGACGGAGAGACAAAGACGGATGCAATTAAGCGTCACGCTTGTCGTTTCGCTCAATTGACTTTTGAAGTGCGAAAGTCGGCTATCATCCTACTGATACAGGGAACATGTGTGGAGACGGAGGGGAGTCAGAGACGTGGTGCGTTCATTGTGTTACCACCCCTACCTTGTCACAACACAACTGATTGTCTGAAACTCATAAAGGAAATAAATTCCACAGATTCACTTTTAACAAGGCACACCTGCTAACTGAAATGCATTCCTTATGAAGCTAGTTGAGAGAATGCCAAGAGTGTGCAAAGCTGCCATCGAGTCAAAGGGTGGCTACTTTGAAGAATCTCAGATATAAAATATATTTTGGTTACTTCATGATTCCATGTGTTATTTCATAGTGTTGATGTCTTCACTGTCATTCTACAATGTAGAAAATAGTAGTTGTGGTCAAACTTTTGACTGGTACTGTACATCTAACTACAGTAGTGTATTGTGATGCAGCAGGTACCACTATACTGTACATTGATGTAAGGAAATATCAGCCTTGTGAAGATTAGATGCACTACAGTGTGATGAGAGGGAGAACAATAGGAAAGCCCACCTCTCTCTGTCTCTCTGTTTTATCTCTCTCCCTCTCAATCTGTTGTCTGTGCTCGCTCATCTCTCCCTCTCTGCTTCTCTTTGTCTCTCTCCCCCTCTCCCCTCTTTTCCCATCTCGGAGTGAATGGGCGCAGGATGCCTCGGTGGCTACAGAAGTTCCACAAAACCCGGTGGAGGTTCGGAGGCCAGGCACAGAGAGAGAAAAAGAGAGGAGTGAAACCCAGCGTTCTCCTCTCCTCTCTCTACTGCAGAGGGGGAGGGAGAGAGCAGCTCTGTCCACAGACTATGGAGCTGGCAAGGCAAAACTTTGAATTAGGGCTACAGTTATAAAAATCCAGAAAATAGCTGTTAAATTCTACAACCACCTAAAAGGAATCAATGCCCACAAAATGAAGTGTAAACTGAGCTGCACTTCCTAACCTCCTGACAAATGTCCGACCACATTAGAGATACATATTTCCCACAGATCACACAGACCCACAAAGAATTGGAAAACAAAATCAAACATCGACAAACTCCCATTTCCGTGAAAAACTACAGTGTGCAATCACAGCAGCAAGACTTGTGGCCCATTGCCATGAGAAAAGGGCAACCGAATCGTTGTGCTTTGACCCCTAAAACCATTAGGATGATCAATTCCATTCTAATAAGAAAACATCTGGAACAAAGGCCCCTAATAGCAGACAGCTGCTGGGCAAAGTGGGATAATTAGGGTTGGGCTAAGAGATGCTGACTGATGCAGGCAATTTTGGACATGCACTGTCAATCCCTGAAAGAAAACACACTGAATATTTTATATATATTTCATATCTCTTCTATTAATTATGACAGAGTGATATCAGTAATAGCTGTGGGTGAGTGCGAGAGTGTGAGCATGCGGATGCCACACAGAGACAGAACACTACTTGTGTCAAGGTTTGCTATGACAAATGCTTATTGAGCAGCATCAAAATTGGTCAATTAAGGGGGGGGGGGGGGGGGGGGAGCTGCTTTCAGGTAACGTTTCATCTTATTAAATAAGGTATAAATCAATCTTCAGGGACGTGAGGCGTTCGTGGCTTTTAATGACCGTGTGTGCGCTTGCATGGGTGGGTGGCAGAGAAAGATAGGGACACACGTTCATTTATGGACACGGATACAGTACACTTACCATTCAGATATTCATGTGACATAGAGACCATTGTGTGTCCTTGTGCACCGCACATCTTTCAAGCCTATACACCATTGATTAGAAAGTCTAAACAAAAGCAGTGGAGTCCACCTCCTAAAAGTCGATGCGAGAGGCAGACAATTAAGGCCCAAGCATACAAAAAGGAAGAATAGAGGATAGGCAGCAGGAAAACTTGGTAATTCACTGGCTATACAAGTCTTTGGTAATCATTAATAAATATAATTTACCTGAACAAAGTATACGGTGCGGTATACAGTCGGCTTCTCAGAGAAACCCAATTTGCATTACCGCGAACCATTCATTATATTTAATGTGAATACGGCGAGGAAATCCTTCTCGCTCTCCCTCAAAGACGACCTTTTCAATGTTGATACAAGTACGCCTTCTCTTCTCCCACACAACAGACGTAATGTTCGCTTGCTTTCGTGTTCTAGTATTTTAGCATGATTCAATGTAACGCAACATCTCAATTCACCTGTGGGAAATAGAAGAGGGAATAGCACGTCTAGCCCTACTCAGACGCTCAACAGCGAAGGTAGAGGTCATACTGACTAGACTTTACCACAACTATCTTCATTCAATATGATGTGTAACCTTTGCAGCTTTGCCCGTATTTTGACATATTATGTATTTTTTGGTTTAGTATACAAATATGGCAAACAGTTTCAGTCATTCATTAACTTTGCTCTAATTCCTGGAGATCAGGCTCCCTTGAGAGGTTCTGTTTAAAAAGGGGAGGTATCTGAATACCAAAAGAGATGCATTAGCATAGAATAGACAGTTTGGGGAATAGGAGAAAATAGCAAGTTTGACAGCAGCAGCAGACAGCAGCAGATATGACAGAACATTATTCCACAGAGAACATGACAATGTTGGTAAAGAAGCCTCCCAACTAACAGTAATTGGTTTTAAAATAATATCCTTCATTATCGTTATGGAGGCTTGTTCAGAAATGCAAACAGAGGGGGAAAACATTTCACTAGAGGCTTGGGCTGAACTGCTTAACCAAAAACCACGAGGAGATGAAAGAAGCAATTTTGGTTTGTTTTTTTATCAGAATAAGCTTTTGAGATGTTGCTGTTATGCTCGGCGACAAGATTTTTCTTCTTCGTTTTTTTTGGCGGAAATGCAAGCTTATACCTGACACTGGGCTCCTAGAGGGGATCTACAAACAATTTGGCAAACAACATGATATAGCATGACTCATAGGTGAGGGGCTACAGATGAGAAAACTCTGAGAGGGGCTGACTATAAGCTCAATGTGATTGATGTCCATTTACCTGCTAAGTCTACATCCCACATCAAGGACATCGCTATTTCATGAAACACTTAAATAACCTTATGGGCAATATTCAGTAATTGGTTCCCATTCTAAAGAAATGCGCTGTACGTTTTTTTACACCAACTAGTGGAGTAGTATGACGGCCCTATTCTGTCTGTCAAGCTTCGACCGAAAAAGACAAGATGGATATTTTTTGAAGTTTTTTAACTCATATTCCATTTGGCACAGACGCCTGAAGAAAACAGAATTGCCATATGGCTGTGTTTTAAAAATGTATGTGGCATGATGGTGGTGGGCACCTGAGCAGAGGGGGGCTTTGGCGGGTGAGGCGGCATCTGCGCCATTGTGTCCCCGTTTGAGGAGAAACACATGACATCCACAAACAACCCTGCTGCCAGGCTCCGCCAAGCCTTACCTACCCACCTATTGCACGGCTCTACTACACACTCATATGTGGCTCTGAATCAGTCCTGTATTTATTTATTTGGACATTTATTTAACCAGGCAAGTTAGTTAAGAACAAATTCTTATTTACAATTACGGCCTACCAAAAGGCAAAAGGCCTCCTGCGGGAACGGGGAATGGGATAAAAAATATTTAAAAAAAATATATATTAATATAGGACTAAACACACATCAAGACAAGAGAGACAACGCGACATAAAGTCAGAAAACAACATAGCAAGGCAGCAACACATGACAACACACCACGGTAGAAACACAACATGACAACAACATGGTAGCAGCAGAAAACATGTAACAAATATTATTGGCCAATATCAGGAGCCTCAATACCCAAATACAGACAGATGAACGGAGGGACAGATAGATTAGATTAATTGATTAGATAGATTAATATATAAAAGATGGGTAGATACTACAGATAGATATAGACCACAGATAGATATATACCATAGATATATACCACAGATAGATATATAGAAAGAGAGTAGTGCCCTCTGCCATGCTGTGCCAGCCACGTCTCCACTACACTCGTGTGACACTGAATTAGTCCTGTATCAGGAACATTCAACACCCAAACACAGGGTGGAACGAGATACATAGAGATGACAGAAGCTATGTGCCCAGAAAAACATAGTTTGATCAGTGGGCTCAACACCCAGATACAGGGATTCGATGGAATGGATATATAGGTGGATATAGAGACATGAGATTTTGAGTTGTGCAGCTATGAGACCACTAACATGTTTTTATAGTGAGGAGTGGGTTTTCTTCATTCGTCACACCGGCGCCACAGATCAATTATTCAGGTCCGATTACATAAATGTCTGGTAAATATGTGGGGAATTGTCGATAACAGCCGAGGTTGTGTTACGTTGAGCTTCCTCACTGTCGTGCCATTGTGTTTGAGACTTGTGAGGCTTAAGAACAAAAGCAGAGCAGAACATATCTGTCTGCAATGTTAGAGGCCATCGTGGTTGTGGAGTTTTCAGAGAACAAAAATTAAGCGGTGAAGAATCTGTTTTCTTGTTGTTGTTTCTTCAACCGCAAAGTGAGGCTGATCGGTGTATCGATCGGTGAAAGATGGATCCATTTGAATGCCTTTGAGGCGTTTCACACTTATTCTCCTCTTTAAAGATCAGACAACGTCTTACAAATGGCATAAGGGAGCCAGACATAGTGGTGCGGGGTGTGTGTGTGTGTGTGTGTGTGTGTGTGTGTGTGTGTGTGTGTGTGTGTGTAGGCTGCTAGGTAGAACAAAACCTATTTTGTCAATTCCATAGCAACATTGGGACTTTTCCCCTACCTTTTTTCCTCTCTTTTGCACCATGGAGAGTTCAATAGACTTCTATTGCCATCTTGCGGCAACCTCCGGTACTTCACCTCAGAGACAGAAAGCTGTCGATGCTGCTGACCACCATCAACACTCTAATGTGAAGAAGTATCTAAAGACAGTGTTTATAGCAAAGGCGAGCGATACAGACAAAACGTCGCCGGCATGCGTACACAGACAGAGACCAATGTGAAAGCATCTTTGTCATATTTAAAAATGGCGCCGACAGAGGGATGCCGTGCTCCTAGCTCTTAGGAAACTTTGCAGTATTTTATTTTAAAAGGATTTCGCTACACCCGCAATAACATCTGCTAAACACGTGTGTATGTGACCAATACAATTTGATTTGATTTGATAAATACCTCCAATGTCAAAACAGTGTGCTGTTTTGTCTTGGTATGTACACCTGAAAGTTATGCGGAAGGGCGGACTCCCAGCTCTTCAGGCTCTCTTGCTAGGCGGACGACACAAAGGGAGAAGTCGTAAAACTTCAAAGCGGACATTTTAACCGTGCGACCCATCTCTCTCGGGCGCCCTTAAAAGGGAAAACTGCAAAGGAAGAAATTAAAGCGCTGAGTCACCCAGCCTTGATCAGATCACCGATCATTACAGCCAACCAGGGAACTGTCTGGGAATCAGTGGAAGCAGTGCTGTTGATGAGGCGATTATGGGGCTTACTTACTTCCTGTCCGGAGAGTATGACAGCAGTGGAGCATGTTGGAGGAGACTGGAAGTGAGTAGGCAAGGTACACCTTGCTAGAGATGTGCCGGGTGGGCTTATTGACTGCGGCGGGGGCAAATAAGGGAAGCTCCAAGAAGAGTCGGGAGGGGTTAAGAGGGGAGATTATGATATATCAGCCAGCATAGCTGTGGCTCTTTCCACCTCCACCTTTTTCCACCCAAGAGCTGGAGTGACTTTGGTTTAGCCCAGAAATGTCCTTATGACCTGATGCCTCTCGGTCAGTGAGTCAAACAAACAACAACTAAGTGTCTCTCTAGGATGATGTAAAGTATCTACTTCGGGTGGAAAGTAGCTACCTCCTCCTCCACGCAACTGGCTGGACTCAGATGTTTTGAACTGCTGCCCAGTGCACACGCACACATGCGCACACACGCGCACTCCTGTGACCGCTGCCCGCAGTCGAAGGCAAAGCCAAATATGCACCGCCATAGTGGAGTTGTACTGAGTTTGGCACGGGCAACAGAGCATCACGGGAGGGTGTGGAGTCCGACAAGGTTAGGGAAAGGACTACTCAGTTATCACACACCGACAAACCATACCCGCCGACACACCGACACACACACAGGCAACGTGATATACTAAGAGAGACATCTCTAGTAATCACCCACCACCTTGCATAAAAAAAACATGGCCGTAAAACACAAAACAAATAACTTACTAAATATAAACATTTGTGGCGGGGGAGGGAAGGAGCCGATCCTTCCCTCCACCGGGGGGCACCAACTGAATCAAGCCCGTCCAAACGACCATAAAAAAAGCGAAGGGGTACACTGAATTTCACAGCTGTGTGAACAGTTAAAGCAGAGGAGGCCGGGGATGCTGTGGTGGAATCGCAGACAGAGAGACGAGTTGTAAAAATATGCCATAAAGTTTATGGAACCTAATTCAGCCTGCAGGAGCACCCTGTGGAGCCGGCGTGCCGTGTAGTGTGTTAGAGAGAGCCATGGGGAGATGAACCACTGAGCGCGTAGGCAGTGTTCACCCAGCCCCATTACTGACAGCCCCAATATCACAGAAACACACACACACACACACACACAAACAAAGCTAAACTCAAACACAGCGGAAGACACACAGGCAAGCAGGCGTGCCAAACACACACAGAAAAAGCAGGCACATACACACACACACAATTCTTTTTTTCCCTGTGTTTCTGTCTCAATATAGTCAATATTGCTCTCTCCCTCTATCTTTGGCTCTGGCTCTTTCTCTCCATCACACTCTCTCTTCCTCTTCTCCTTAATATCCAAATCTGAGAGTAGAGGACATGACATGTTCAAGTCATGATGTTGCTGCAGGGCCAATGACAGTGCTACTTACAAACACAAGGACAAGGTCATCAAAACACACACACACACACACACACACACACACACACACTCCATATGCTTTCAATATCAGCATACCATGTCCACTCCAGACGCCCTTTCATGTTCCCTTCAAAATAATGAGATCCAGCTCTCTACCTTTGAAAGCACGAAGCCTGATTGTCTCTCTTCCTTTGAAAAGAGATGTACTTTGCCTTCAGAAAGTATTCATACCCCTTCACTTATTCCACCTTCTGTTACAGCCTGAATTCAAAATGGATTTGAAAAAAAACAGGGAAACATGTTATTAGACATTTTTGCAAATGTACTGAAAGTGAAATACAGAAATATCTCATTACCATAAGTATACACCCCTGAGTCAATACATGTTAGAATCAAATTTGGCAGTGATTACAGCTGTGAGCCTTTCTGGGTACGTCTCGAAGAGCTTTGCACACCTGGATTGCACAATATTTGCACATTATCATTTTTTAAAGCTCTGTCAAGTTGGCTGTTGATCATTGCCGGACAGCCATTTTCAAGTCTTCAAGACAGACTGAACCAGGTTTTCCTCTAGGATTTTACCTGTGCTTAGCTCTTTTCCGTTTATTTTTATCCTAGTTCTTGCCCATGACAAGCATACCCATAACATTATGCAGCCACTACCATGCTTCAAAAGATGAGCACTCAGTGGTACTCTGTGATGTGTTGTTTTGGAATTGCCCCAAACATAACTCTTTGTATTCAGGACAAAAATAATATTTATTTGACACATCTTTTTGCAGTTTTACTTTAGTGCCTTATTGCAAACAAGGTGCAAGTTTCAATGTAATGGAAGAAGTCAAGGTGTGCGAATATTTTCCGAAGGCCCTGTATTTAGTATAATGCAGTGGTGGGGAGAGGAGAGTAGAGATGAGAGAACAGGGGTATGGAGAGAAAAGAAGAGGAGAGGGGAGAAGAGATAAGAAGAAAAAAGATCATCACACTTAAAAGAGAAGGGACTTCTCCGCTTTTTCCTCTGCTGTGGGAGTTGGGGAGTGTGTTCACTCAGAGGTTCCTCCCACGAGTTAGAAATCATGTTCTATATTTGTTGCACTTTACCTCTCCCACAGTAACACTCATCTTACGACCAAGGTGGGCGTTTGAAGACAGGAACATTTCAGTTGAATCTAGTGAAAGGTTAGCCAAGCCAAGCATGGAAAAATAATCTAGGAGAAATGCTGCAAATATGTTGCAAACAATAGTATTGTAATAGTGTAGTAGTAATACAGTATACAACATTAGAATAGAGTACATTCAGAACATATACAGCCCCCTTGCCTTTTTCCACATTATCTTATATTACAGCCTTATTCTAAAATTGATTAAATACATTTTCTTCCTCATCGATACACACAATAACCTAGAATGACAAAGTGAAAACAGTTTTTTATTTTAGAAGTGTTTCAAATGTATTAAAAATAAAAAACAGAAATACCTTATTTATGTAAGTATTCAGACCCTTTGCCATGAGACTGAATAGAGCTCAGGTGCATCCTGTTCCCATTGATCATCCTTGAGAGGTTTCTATAACTCGATTGAAGTCCACCTGTGATAAATTCAGTTGATTGGACATGATTTGGAAAGACACATACTGTACCTGTCTATATAAAGGTCTCACAGTCGACAGTGCATTTCAGAGCAAAAACCCAAGCCATGTAGTTGAACGAATTGTACGTAGAGCTCAGAGACAGGATTGTTCAACTAGTTGTGCAAATATGCTCCCCGTTCAACCTGACAGAGCTTGAGAGGATCAGCAGAGAGGAATGGGAGAAACAACCCAAATACAGGTGTGCCGATCTTGTAGCGTCATACCCAAGAAAACTCAAGTCTTTAATCGATGCCAAAAGTGCTTCAACAAAGTACTGAGTTAAGGGTCTGAATACTTATGCAAATGGTATATCAGTTGTTAAATTTTTTATACATTTGCAAACATTTCTAAAAACCTGTTTTTGCTTTGTCATGATGGGGTATTGTGTGTAGATTGATGAGGGGGAAAAAACAATTTAATCCATTTTAGAACAGAAAAGTCATGGGGTCTGAATACTTTCTGAATGCACTGTACATTGGAAGAATAAACAGGCACTGAATTGTTTGTTTTTTGTTCGGTTGAAACATCCAACTTGGAGTGACAGAACAGCTACAATGCCATGTATACAAGAGAGGAAGTTAATAAATAGCATGTCTCGTCAAGAGGCAGAAATGCAAACTCCTGCACAATGCGGTTTAATTCAATTCATGAGCACTATATTTAAATCCCTTTGCTCTCTCAAAACCAATATGCTGCCGAATTCCGACAGACTCAACAGACGTAGAAATAACCTAGAAAAGGTCTCCGAATTGTATAACGCATGAATCAATCAGATCTACACTTGACATTTCTGAATTAGAGTTGGACTGAAAGACATTAAAATTGTATGCCAAAAGGTGTCTGCGTACCAAGTTTCTATATTGAAGTATTAATAAAGGGCTTGGGGGAAGAGCGAGGGGACAAATGAAAATTAATATTGTTTTACTGTCAATCCATGCTGAGCCCTGGGAAACTTGAATATGATTGATGGCCTAGCGCACAACACAAACACCACTGATCTACAGACTCAATATAGGCCTAATGGCGCTGCATTGCTGATGTTATAGCAGGGAATCATAGGCTTATAGACAGTACAATATGGCTTGAAGAAGATAGATGTGTTGTTTGTAATGACTGAAATGATCCCAGTAGAGCAGTGGTTCCCAAACTTTTTATAGTCTCGTACCTATTCAAAACATTCAACCTCCAGCTGCGTACCCCCTCTAGCACCAGGGTCAGCGCACTCTCAAATGTTGTTTTTTACCAACATTGTAAGCCTGCAGCACACACACTATACAATGCATTTATTAAACTTAAGAATGAGTGTGAGTTGTCACAACACAGCTCTTAGAGCTCTTATAGGACCAGGGCACAAATAATCATATAATAATAATTAAGAATTTTGCTCTTTATTTAACCATCTTATGTATAAAACCTTATTTGTTCATTGAAAATTGTGAATAACTCACCACAGGTTAATGAGAAGGCTGCGCTTGAAAGGATGCACATAACTCTGCAATGTTGGGTTGTACTGGAGAGACTCTCAGTCTTAAATCATTTTCCACACAGTCTGTGTCTGTATTTAGTTGTCATGCAGTGAGGTCCGAGAATCCACTCTCACATAGGTACGTGGTTGCAAAGGGCATCAGTATCTTGACAGCGTGATTTGCCAAGGCATAATACTCTGAGCGCAGCCCAATCCAGAAATCTGTCAGTGGCTTCTGATTAAATTCAATTGTCATAGAACCACTTGTTGCAATTTCGATGAGGCTCTCTTGATCAGATATCAGTAACTGGACTGGAGGCAGGGCATGAAAGGGAAAACTAATCCAGTTTTTTATGTCATGCGTTTCGGAAAAGTACCTGCGTAATTGCGTACCCAACTCACTCAGGTGCTTCGCTTTATCACAATTGACATTGTCCGTAAGATTGAGTTCATTTGCACACAAAGAAATCATACAATGATGGAAAGACCTGTGGGTTGTCCTTGTTAGAGCTCCAACTTCTTAATCATAGCTTCAATTTTGTCCCACACGTTGAATATAGTTGCGAAGAGTCCCTGTAAGCCTAGATTCAGATCATTCAGGTGAGGGAAAAAAAAATCACCCAGATAGGCCAGTTGTATGAAAAACCCGTCATCATGCAAGCCGTCAGACAAGTGAAAATTATGGTCAGTAAAGAAAACTTTAAGCTCATCCCTTGATAACCAGCGCACTTCTGTATGTTGTAAAATAGTTACATGGTCGCTGCCCATATCATTGCATAGTGCAGAAAATACACGAGAGTTCAGAGGCCTTGCTTTAACAAAGTTAACCATTTTCACTGTAGTGTACAAAACGTCTTTCAAGCTGTCAGGCATTCCTTTGGCAGCAAGAGCCTCTCGGTTGATGTTGCAGCGTACCCAAGTGGCGTCGGGAGCAACTGCTTGCACGCGTGTTACCACTCCACTATGTCTCCCTGTCATGGCTTTGCGTCATCAGTACAGATACCAACATGAGTAGCAGCTACGTTTGGCTACATACGGACCGGGAATTCCCGCGAGAGAGTAACGGTTAATGTGATTGGATGTTCATTATTTCACTAGGCTACCTGTATTTGACATTGTGTTGTTATTTCGCAGAACACTAGATGGTTTAATTTTATTTTTGTTAGTGAAACAAGGCTACTCAAGCGAGAGAAAAACCTCACCCAAATGTATAGCCCCGTTGGAAAATATAAATGGACTGTTTGAAAACGTGAAGAATAAAAATAAAAATAAATATTTTTATGTGAATCACATTTCTATTGGCGTACCCCCGACTGAGGCACACGGGACCACAAACTCAGTGCCTCTTTGCTTGACATCATGGGAAAATCAAAAGAAATCAGCCAAGACCTCAGAAAAACAATTGTAGACCTCCACAAGTCTGGTTCATCCTCGGGAGCAATTTCCAAATTCCTGAACGTGCCACGTTCATCTGTACAAACAATAGTACATAAGTTTTAACACTGTGGGACCATGCAGCCGTCATTCAGCTCAGGAAGGAGACGCGTTCTGTCTCCTAGAGATGAACGTACTTTGGTGCGAAAAGTGCAAATCAATCCCAGAACAACAGCAAAGGACCTTGTGAAGATGCTGGAGGAAACAGGTACAAAAGTATCTATATCCACAGTAAAACAAGTCTTATATCGACATAACCTGAAAGGCCGCTCAGCAAGGAAGAAGCCACTGCTCCAAAACCGCCATAAAAAAGCCAGACTACGGTTTGCAACAAAGATCGTACTTTTTGGAGAAATGTCCTCTGGTCTGATGAAACAAAAATAGAACGGTTTGGCCATAATGACCATCGTTATGTTTGGAGGAAAAAGGGGGAGGCTTGCAAGCCGAACAACACCATCCCAACTGTGAAGCACGGGAGTGGCAGCATCATGTTGTAGGGGTGCTTTGCTGCAGGAGGGACTGGTGCACTTCACAAAATAGATGGCATCATGAGGGAGGGAAATTATGTGGATATATTGAAGCAACATCTCAAGACATCAGTCAGGAAGTTAAAGCTTGGTCGCAAATGGGTCTTCCAAATGAACAGTGACCCCAAGCATACTTCCAAAGTTGTGGAAAAATGGCTTAAGGATAACAAAGTCAAGATATTGGATTGGCCATCACAAAGCCCTGACCTCAATCCCATAGAAATTTTGTGGGCAGAACTGAAAAAGCGTGTGTGAGCAAGGAGGCCTAAAAACCTGACTCAGTTACACCAGCTCTGTCAGGAGGAATGGGACAAAATTCACCCAACTTATTGTGGGAAGCTTGTGGAAGGCTACCCAAAACGTTTGACCCAAGTTAAACAATTTAAAAGGCAATGCTACCAATTACTAATTGAGTGTATGTAAACTTCTGACCCACTGGGAATGTGATGAAAGAACTAAAATATGAAATAAATCATTCTCTCTACCATTATTCTGACATTTCGCATTCTTAAAATAAAGTGGTGATCCTAACTGACCGAAGACAGGGAATTTTTACTCTGATTAAATGTTAGGAATTGTGAAAAACTGTATGTATGTAAACTTTCGACTTCAACTGTACAAGTAGATAGAGTTATTAAAGTGACTATGCATAGATAATAAGAGTAGCAGCAGCGTTCCAGAGGGGGGTGGGGGCAGCAATGGAAATAGTCTGGGTAGCCATTTGATTAGCTGTTCAGGAGTCTTAAGGCTTGGGGGTAGAAGCTATTTAGGAGCCTCTTGGACCTAGACTTGGTGCTCTGGTACCGCTTGCCGTGCGGTAGCAGAGACAACAGTCTATGATTAGGGTGGATGGAGTCTTTGACCATTTTTAGGGCCTTCCTCTGAAAACCGCCTACTATAGAGGTCCTGGATGGCAGGAAGCTTGGCCCGGTGATGTACTGGGCCGTACTCACTACCCTCTGTAGTGCCTTGCGGTCAGAGGCTGAGCAGTTGCCATACCAGAAAGTGATGCAACCCGTCAGGATGCTCTCGATGGTGCAGCTGTAAAACCTTTTGAGGATCTGAGGACCCTTGCCAAATCTTTTCAGCCTCTTGAGAGGGAATAGGTTTTGTCCCTCTTCATGACTGTCTTGGTGTGCTTGGACCATGTTAGTTTGTTGGTGATGTGGACACCAAGGAACTTGAAGCTCTCAACCTGCTCCACCACAGTCCCGTCGAAGAGAATGGGGGCGTGCGCGGTCCTCCTTTAGATCCTGTAGTCCACAATCATCACCTTTGTCTTGATCACGTTGAGGGAGAGGTTGTTGTCCTTGCACCACACAGTCAGGTCTCTGACCTCCTCCCTATAGCCTGTCTCATCGTTGTCGGTGATCAGGCCTACCACTGTGGTGTCATCACCAAACTTAATGATGGTGTTGGAGTCGTGCCTGGCCGTGCAGTCTTGAGTGAACAAGGAGTATAGGAGGGGACTGAGCACGCACCCCTGAGAGGCACCCCGTGTTGAGGATCAGCATGGCGGATGTTTTGTTACTTACCCTTACCACCTGGGGGCGGCCCGTCAGGAAGTCCAGGATCCAGTTGCAGAGGGAGGTGTTAAGTCCCAGGGTCCTTAGCTTGGTGATGAGCTTTGAGGGCACTATGGGGTTGAACGCTGAGCTGTAGTCAATAAATAGCATTCTCACATAGGTGTTCCTTTTGTCCAGGTGTGAAAGAGCAGTTTGGTGTGCAATAAAGATTGCGTCATCTGTGGATCTGTTGGTGCGGTATATCCAAATTGGAGTGGGTCTAGGGTTTCTGGGATAATTGTGTTGATGTGAAACAAATACGTATTTTCAGATGTGTGGGGCTTGGAAAGAAGAGGGGTTTCATTCAGATTTTGTTCTTACAAAAGGCCCACCAAAAACCATTGCTGCTGGTAGCGAGGAAGGGTAGTGAGTGAAATAAGTGGTGGCAGTTGATGATCCTCTAACTCTGTCTTTGCAGCCATCCCTCCCTCTATCCATCGAGGCCTTAAACAGGCCTTAAACACAATGAGCAGGAGTGCATCAGGTGACGAAAAGCCTTGGAGTGCGTGCCGCGCTTGATATGTCACTGGCCAATTAAATGAGCGGAACAGGCAAAACAAATGCCAAGGTTATCGATTTGCCTGGGAATACAGCCTTCCTCTGGAATACACAGGAACAAAGAGGCGGAATCGGGAGAGAAGCATACCATTTCAGCTTAAATGAGAATTGTTCCAAGTGCCTCTCCTCAAACATTGGAACAAAAGACGCTAGAAAGCATTGGCCATTCTCCGTGTTCAATGGTACCTACCTCAAAGTGTCTGAGCGCGCTCAATAAATAGATACTGTGCGTCCTCAACCACAGGATAATTAATCGAATACCATTTCATTAAAAGGTTACATGTTAAAAGATTCAAGTTCATGGAAGAATAATCTGTTAAATTGTATAATACACTCAATACACTCAAGCCAATGCCAATCATTAAATATGCTGTCGGCAATATTTTTATGTCCTGTTCTTCCTACATTCGTTGAATGTCCTTCGCCACTACTTTTGGGGGAAAACTAACTACTCTCTCCAATCACTTCAAAGCTCTATTCTGTCACTAAACTGTTCTAGCGCTCCTTGGGGAGGTCTTGTCAGCCGATACATACAGCTCACTTTCGCACCACTAAAAGAGGTCATCCTTAAAAACCGGCCTCGGCCATTTTATACAAGTGAAGAGGTTAGGCCTGCGTCCCAAGGGTGAGCCAGATGTAATTCATTTTTTAAACAACAAGCTTTGTCCATTACTCTGGCAGACGAAAAAAAAACATGATTCTCTGAAATAGACCCATTCAGCCATCACCAATCCAACAGACTCCTCCAGTCCCCAAGGTCTGAGGTGTTTTAGGATCCCTCCTCCCCTCCCCCTTTCTCACCCCTTGACATATTTTAGGCTGACCAGTATGTTATCTTGGAAATGTGCTCAGTCTCAGGGACGGCTGGTCATGTGGATATCGATCTCCGCCAGTTGATCAGCTCCTGAAGGGCAAGGGCGTGTAACCCCTTAAAATCCATCTCTCTGGAAACAGCGGTATAGGGTACTTCAAGAGCTGCATTCCGACTGGGGCTGCCCTGCCCCTGCCTGCGTGTAACTGGTGGGTCGCAGGCAGCTCGCACTAACGCACCACAGGACCAATTGAAACACTGTTGTTCCAGCGTGGCAGTTGAGTAGTGATGTAAATCATCCTTGTTTTAAAAAGAGACGACCTATGAAGTCATCAAGCTGGTCGATAAGACGCTAGAACTGCAACCAGCCTGTCCGCCTGCCTGTCTATTTACAAGTCTAGTTTGCCTGCAGGCAACTTGACATTCGTCTACTTTGTGGTCCTCATCTTCCCCCGTTAGCTCGATCAACAAGGTGTAAAGGCAGATGAGACACACTTCAGCAGTGGCAAAGGTGAATGTGGACACACTGGCCAGACAGAATTAGAGGCAATTCACACCGCCCGCTCCTCCGCCTCCCATCGCGCCCTTACCTGGGGAAGGTGCCAGATAGATTTCATGGTTGAGACAGAGGAATAAGTGTTGCAGGCTCCCTACAGACCACACAGTACCTTCAGTTCCCCCCCCCCAACCACCCCGACTGCACAAGGATCCCTCAGAGGCGCCACAATGACAGTGTGAAAATGGGAATCTTCCAGCCCAATCCGAAGCCACACCAGGCTAACTGAGCTAAACTCCTCTCTTGACTGGTTCTTTAGGTTCTGAGTGGAGCTTTTTAAGTCTCTTCAGACTGACAGCTCCCTGCTTTCTCAGTGTTAGCTCTGTGTTAGCCCGCTCCACGAGGCACTGATGTGAGTCTGACTGAGGGAGAGGTTAAAGGTCAGAGACTTCAGGGGAAATCTTACTAGCATCCTCAGATTTTTGAGAAACTTCTTCAAAGTGAGAGCTGTCTAAGTGGCACACTGAGACAGTTCAAAACTTCAAACTAGGCCTTTGCTGCTCTCGGATAAACAGTCTTCGTACACCTCTATCACAACCTATTTCCTCAGCACAATGAACTCTGTTCCTGCTGATCAAGACAACACATTTCGGTTCGTAACAATGTCTTAAATAATCTACTTTTGCAACAGAAATAACCTGGTAAAAAATAACAGTTTGTCAAAGAATCAACACCAAAAAACTTCTGTCTGTAGAGAGAGTCAAAAAACAAGAAGGTTTGTCTGGGCCCATCAGTAGACCACAGACCAGGTCTTCTTCATCCAAAATGGCACCCTAATCACTAGGTAATGCACTAGATTTAACCAGGGCCCATAGGGGTCTCAAAAGTATTGCACTACATAGGGAAAATGGTGTCATTTGGGACTCAGCCCAGGTCACAGTGTACTGGTTGGTTTACCTTGTCCTCATTCCCTCTAAGCCTCTGGGCCTCCTTAATCCTGAAGGAGGCTTATGAAAGCAATAAAACGCCATTAAAGGTGACAATTCACACTAGCAAAAAGCAATAAGAGAGCTTTTTTCCCCCCCAAAAGCCCTGCCCCCCCAAAAACGGAATGGCGTTCTCACAATAGGAAATAGGGCTTTACCTTGTGAGAAATTGCCAGAGCAGATCTACAATTACCGTATTACAGTGGCGGAGAAATGAAGAAACTTCGGCAGCCTCCTTGGACAGTGTATATTTATAAATATTACTAGGGTTGTTTGCGAGCTAGTGGGGGAGAAAAGTGACAGCAACAACACAAACAACGGTGAACATTTCGGAGACATAGGAGATATGCCTTAATGTCGTGGGATTGAGACAGGGGGTGTTGACAACAAATTCAGATGTATTGCGGGGAATACCCCACCGCTAAATTAAACCGGGCTGACATTTCTGGAAGGTTGAGGAATAATGCACTCAATATATTTTCCACTGTTCAATCAGCAAACGCATTGTGTGCATGTGTGCATGTGTGTGTGTGTGTGTGTGTGTGTGTGTGTGTGTGTGTGTGTGTGTGTGTGTGTGTGTGTGTGTGTGTGTGTGTGTGTGTGTGTGTGTGTGTGTGTGTGTGTGTAATGCAATCTAATCAAGTGATCGTTTCTCCAGTGTGCTGTCTCAAGGAAAGAACACAATGAAAGTCATTTAGATGCAAAACGTTCCCCAAAAAAAACAGATTAGACGGCAGATTATTATTATTTGCCTAAAAACTATTGCTCATCCCTGGTATTACAATATTTAAATGCTAATATGGGTTAGTCTGCAATCCATTTCAAAAAGAGAAACGACTTAGACCAACAAAAGAGCCCCCAGTTCATTTGCAAGGCTGTATAATTTAGAAATCCTTCATTGGAAAAGTGTTCCAATTTGCATGCGAGAATTGTGTCAACAACGTATAGCCTTTCCAAATCACAGCCTATTAGCGATGACATTGCTGGGGAAAAAAAATATGTAAGCCATAATAAAATGACCTTACTTGTAGATTCGGGGACAAACTGACTAGACTAGAATCTTTTAAAAGGGAAAGGAGAAGAAAGGGGAGGGAGGAGAGGGAGAGACGCATGAGAGGAACACGACTCACAAAGCGTAATAATATAAAGGGCGTACTTACCGTGACTTTGCTCCCAGTGATCTGCATGCAGCGGTCAGCGGAGAGGAGTTAATGTGCAAAAAGACAACAAACGGCACCAATCATTAGTAGGCCGAGAATGTCCTCTCAAATATAAGAGGTATCAAGCGCACCTTATTCTGACATTACATAGGCTACACACTGCGCTCACACGGCTACATTCACTACTAAACACTTATAGGGTAACATAGCTGAACTAAAAGTTGAGGGTGCATCATGGTAAGACAGTGTCTGTTCGTTTGGCAGCCATTTTGAAAGAATACGGAGTCTCCTGTTCACTTGGCCTCTATGTGAGTCGGTTCCTATTTTAATATTTTTTTTATCTGGGGACTGTTTTTATATTTGTAGACTTTAATTAGCCTGTACAGGAGCTCAACGTTAATGACAATATAATATAATATCAAAAAAGACAGTTCAAATGATCTGTATCATGATGATTTAACAAACATTTTCAGATCAGTTTATTCCATTTGTTCACAGTCTAACAAACTGTCATTTTGAAAAACGTCAAAATTTGACACAAATCCAATTGTCTTTGCGCTTGATTGATTTCCCATGGAATTAACCCCTAAAATGGCAGTTTTTCCACAGTAAAACAA
This sequence comes from Salvelinus fontinalis, assembly GCF_029448725.1. NCBI lineage: Eukaryota > Metazoa > Chordata > Actinopteri > Salmoniformes > Salmonidae > Salvelinus > Salvelinus fontinalis. The sequence continues at coordinate 44,790,541 of NC_074693.1, forward strand.
ACAGGTTGCTCTCATCTCCCAAAGGCCAAAATCAATCAGCTGCCATCTGTGCTTGACTTCAGGTGTCAGATTTAGCGACGCCGCGTAGCACCTTGGAGCTCATGCAGTCAGCATGATTTCTGGAGTTTAACCTTGTTATCTGTCAATAGTGGCGGGCAGTGGGGAGGGTTTTCTCTATTACGGCAGCGTGTCTCGCAGTGGGTGGGTGTCTGTCAGCCTAGTAAATGTATTCTAATCTGCAGCTGAGCACAACCCTCTCTCTCGCCCGCCAGCTGCACTCCGAGAAGCACCGTGCAGTGTACACTGATCACAGGAAGTTACAAAGTCACTGCACATCAAGACAGCGAAGACATACTCTCTCTCTCCATCGCTTGATCTCTCCGTCTGCCTCTCATTCCATCTTTCTCTCTCTTTCTCTCAATCACTCGCTCTATCACACTTTCTGCCTTCTCTGCATTCCTTCACTCACTCACTCACTCTCCTCGCTCCCTTCTTTCTCTTTCTGCCTCCCTGGCTCTCTGTAGTCGACTGTAATTCCCTTGCTCTCATTCTTTCTCTCGCTCTCTTTATCAATCTCTCTCTCCATCTCCCTCTCCCACTCTCCCATTTGACGCTCGGCTTCCCTCTCCTCTATCAGAGTTTATGGCGGCAATAAAGTCAGTTTTAACTGTGTTGCCGCTTGATCATGTGCACTGTGCTTTTCACCATAAATCCACATTTCCCCAGTCGTCCTCTGATGAATCTAGCGTATCATTGTCTAACTTTGAGGATATCTTCACACGGTCTGGTTATTATCGGGAGAATCGGGACCTTGAATCACATAGAGGTGAGTGACTACTGTCTCCAGCATTGTTCTGGTGTTGTTTCAGTGTTGATAAGACTACACGGCGAGAACATTAAAACATGTCTCTTTTCTGAGTTATTGTTTTGGCGGCTTGACCAAAAAGATCAGACATTGTCCTGAAAAACCCCAAGGAGCATCACTGTCAGGGAGGAGCTTGAGGGAGAATTGCACTTTATGTGCTAACATCCATTTCCCCACGCAAGGTATCACCTCATTCTCGCTAAAACCGTGACGTTATTCCTGTCAATTCTAAGAGAAAAAAACGACCTAAAGGTAGACCTAATAATAATTGGACTAATGCTTGGTTATTGCTGGATGTGTGTATGCTAATGAGCATCTCTAGTGCTCCATTATAGAACAACTCCCTAGTAAACAAACGTCTGAAGAAAATGTCATCAGGAGCGGTGGCATTTATTGATATTCTCCCCTCACTATCATTAGCATTAGCATCATTTCTCATATGGTGTGGGGAAAATAAAGTTATTTATTCATTAGAGAAGATAACAATGTGACAGGTGGAGAATAACAAGGCCTTCGTTCTCTGACGAATTGTCAGGCTTCACTGCGAGAACGGGGTGGCACATTGGTGATTGGTCAAATTACTCTTTGAAATACCAGGGTATTGATGGGGCACGTTGGCAATTGGTCAAATCCATTTTAAATACCAGCATGTTCATTTCAAATTGTGTTAGTACAAAAGCAGGAAAATGGCTGCTCAATACATTTGACCAGTTGCCTCTCAAGACCCGGCCGTCGCACTCATCCTCATCGCATCATGAACATTTGAATTGGAACAGGGAAATCATTTGCAAGGTGAGAGAGAAGCAAAGGTTTTTCCATCCCACTCGTAAGGAAAGATAAATGATTGCGTTAGTGTGAAAGGCATGCATTTGGCACATTTTATGACAATGGCATACATTTGTCAGAAATAATTGAAGAGAGAACAAAAGAGAAAAGAGCGGGGGGGAAAAAGCACCTCGTGCAAAGTTAATGGCAAAGGACATGCAAACTTGCTGCAAGAGCCATGCTGGATTTCATTGTACAGAGCTCATATTCAAATAAACAGGGTCAATGGCAATATTACAAATATTCTCCTTTGAAAAGACATTGGCTGTATTCCAAATGGCACCCTATTTCCTAAGGTCTTCTTTGTCTTCTTTGGTCTAAGGTCTTCTTTGTATGCCTGAATGCTTTCAAGGGACACAGACAGTCTGTGTTTTGTGTTGGGGGATAACTTGAAAGACCCCCACAGATGCATACTGGTAGTAAATGGGAAGAGTTCTCTATCTTGCCCGGTGATAAACTAGAGAGGTGGCAAGACGTGAAAAATACAACTCTCAAGAGGAGCCATGTTTGGAGAGAATTCACACACTAATAATCAGCCCCACGCTCCCATTAGCTAGCTAGTATTTTTTGGCCTAATAGCCTCAGGGAAATATAATACGAGTTAATGGCCATATTTTTCATAGTAGAATGATAATAACCATATATTGGATGAATAGATTTGCCTAGTTAAATAAAGGTTACATTTTTTTCTTAAATACAAAAATAAATAAAAATTGGGGGAATAAATATAAACAATATAAATGACATTATCCGGAACAATAAAGGATAATAACTCTAAATCTCTCTATATATGAACACAAAAAAGATCTCAAAAAGGGTGCATTTGGTTTGGTAGTTAAATATAAAATTGTGATCCCCTCCCTGAGACTGACAGTCAAGCAAAAAGGTCAAGGACGTTGGGGACACGTTTGTCACTCTACTAATATTTGCACTTTATACCTCCATGCCTAATCATTCTGTGAATTAGCTCAAGCTACATTTTCGGTAGAGGGAGAGCTGATGGAATTCCCTATTGCCTTACAATATAGATAATAAACAGACAGGTCCCATTGCTTTGATGACATTCTCTTTTTGCCATTCTACTTTATATATTTCTATGATCTCTGTTAGTTGGTGGCGATGATCTAGTCGAGAACAGAAAGACACACAGGAAAGAGGAAAGAGGTGACTTGGTGTGAGTGAGTGCACGTTGTTAGTCCATTTTTTCCTGCAGAAGGAAAATTCCCTTGAGAGCATTCAGGCATACAAAGAAGACTTTAAAACTGTTAGAGGAAGAGACCACACAAAGATTTAATCAAGGCACATTAGTTGTGAAAACACCCCACCACAACTTCCCAAAAATGAACCCAAAAACTAAATGCAGATATTGGCAGACCATACCATGGTAATATCCAATTCTGTACCATGTCTCAATTTCCCTCTATCACGTGTCAATTGCTTGTCAATTACGGATTATTAGTAGCGAGCAAGTACTTAAATCAATAAAAAAATGTATTACATTTTTTTTTGCCTTAGTCCTTCAAGCATGAACAAAAACCATCCTTGAAAAGTCACACAATCACACTGCGCTCACCCAAAACACATGAATCCAAAATGGGAACTCTATTCCCTATATAGTGCACTACTTTTGACCAAGGCCCATAGGGCTCTGGTGAAACGTAGAGCACAAGATAGGGAAAAGGGTGCCATTTGAGACATAGACTAACCTACAGCATACTCTTCACCTACAGGAGCCTAATTGGCCAGAGTAATGTTATGTCTTATCATTATTTACAGAAACCAGTAGGGATGGATTGGGTTTCTAACAGGAGGCGGGGATTTGCTCTGCCATGTTGAAGACAGGCACTTATCACACAGAAACACATCTGTCCCCTGGACGGCTAAGCTGCGCTACCCTGTCATAGTGGTGTAAGTCAGTGTGTCACTGTGTGTGCGTGTGTGTGTGTGTGCTAGGCATGTGCGTGTGTGTGCGCGCAAGTGTCTGTGTCTCTTTATTCTATTCTGAAATCCATCCAACGGGCTCCCACCTACAGGGCCTATAGAATGTGAGGGGTAGGGAGGACGCTGAAAGACAGCCGAGCCCTACTCCCTTTCACCCAGACAGAGGATACTGTTCATTTGAATAATATTCCAGTGCTCACAAAGCATAATGGGCCCAGTGAAGAATTCAATCATCTCTGATCATCATCATTATTATTAATAATGCCGCCTAATTACCATAACAATGAGAGGGGTAATAAATGATCGTGTCAAAGGCCGGCGAGTGACTTGATAGGAGTCTATGAGTAAATGTGAGCCTACCCTCAGTAGGGGCCTTAAACTTCCTAAAGAGAATTCACCTTATAACCCTGGGATTACGCTCCTCAAACGTGCTGGGTTTACCACTCTTATTGGCTTAGATTGTTGAAAGTGTAAAGCGATGCGTTTCAAATTCAAATGAAAACTCGTTCCCTCCCCAATATAAAGCAACTGAGAGTTACGGCTGCGCCACAACGAAAGCGGTTTGATAAGCACTCGGGTGGGTGGGGGGGGGGGGGGGGGGGAAAAAATGTAATGGAAGCAGTAATCAGAGATTGGGGGCTCAAGCAAGGAGAGTGAGACGGAGGGAGAGTGTGAAAGAGTGGTAGAAAGAGAGGGGCACAGAAAGAAAGTAGATCGGGTTAAGCTCATTATTCTGCAGTGTCTTGGCATTGTAGAATGTCATATTTCTCAGCCCACTCACTACTACTACTACTACACTGGGTGAGAGTAGCTGAGACACCCGTTTGGTTACAATAAAATGCAGAAAGCCCATTAGTTTCATTACAGATATATAATACAGAAAGACCATTGGTTCACAACGACGACTTACAGATTTGGCGGTGGTGGAGATGTACTGGACGACCATCTCTCGCTTGGTGCTCAGGTCCTTCCCACGCAGTGGGGCTTTACGCTCCTCATTCAGGTTCATGTCCTCCTGAGGAAACAAACAACGAAAGTGAGGAGAAACGACTACTACACACCGTGGGGAAATTATGGTCATTTTAAATCCATTAAGACTCTACCAACTGCACTTAAAGGATGTCAACACTCTTTACCTAAAATGGAAACGGTCAATTATTATCCCGCTGTTTGCTGCTGCCAAAGATGCAATCCTAACAAGGGTATCAAGTGTATGTTACACTAGAAAAGGTCACTCTTGGGTCATAGCACTTTATGTCCAGCTTCTGTACTTGAGGGTACACAGTCCCTCTTTCTCTCTCTAGGCAATGTGACAGACAGGCATAGCAACAGGAGGTAATGGAGACGATCCCACAGCTAGTGACATTAATAACTACCCCTGGAAACAGAAGTGATGCCAAAGTATGATACATCACCCTCTGTTATACCGCAGAGTGGATATCATATCAACACCGCCTGTAAAGTGGAAGGGTAAGGTTGATTACCATACAACAATTTCATTAAACAGTGCCTGGGTGGACAGTAGCTTATGCCTCTTTAGCTATTATCATCGGCGTACATTGTACGTTTTATTCTGCACCACAAAAAAGGCCCCTTTCTTGTCAAAGAGATGAGGGGAGGGAGGGAGGGACGCGAGGAGTGAGGGAGGGATGGAAAGAAGAGAACTAAAAGCAGGGGAATGACACGGTGAGGATAGCAGGAGGATCGGGGGATGTTTATTCGGAGCACTCTCAGACAAAGGTATGGACTGAATGACACAGAGAGACACGTGGCTGAAGTCATGTGGCTGAGTGGAGCTGCTGTGAAACAATGCTGCCATCTAGTGGGAGAAAGTATGGTGCATTTTTATTTTGCTGTACGGTGAAGGTGTTGAGTGTATAGCCTAGAATGTAAAATTGAGATAGGCCTCATCCTAAATGGCGACATATTCCCTACCTATATGGTGCACTACTTTTGACCAGAGTCATATGGACCCTTGTCAAAAGTTGTGCACTATGAAGGAAATAGGGTGCCATTTTTGGACACAACCCATAGATAAATCAACCATGTGTTACCTATATCTCCACTGTATGATCTAACATTTGGTGAAAAGATTTACATTCCCGTTCCTTAATTTTCTTTAGTTCAGTTTGTGGACTGGTACAGTATATAGTCTGTGGCAGTTGAAAGACACTAGGTACAGCATCATGGATATTACCATTAAGGGTATCATGACCCAATGTCCTCCTCCCCCTCCACCTCCTCCTCTTCCCTCTACATTTTGTCTCAGTAAATACACCAAGATTTGGGGCGCACTCGTAGAGGGACACTTTACCAACTGGCCGTTTTCTAAATACCCGGAACCGGAATACTTTTTAATTAACCTCTGAACTCTGCTAATTTGGCCGGTTAAATGGCATTCAATAAACGAGGCAAAACGCGGAGCGGAGAATATAGGGGGGAATGTGGGGGAGAGACAGCAGGGCCTGAGGGGTACACGTCCGGGTCGACGAGAAGAGAGAGAGAGAGGACTCTGTGTTCTGCCACCCAAAAATGATTAATTATGCTATTATTAATTATATCCTCGCAGGTCTACATGGAAGAATCCCAACATATCCCTGGCAGCAGACTCAGGTAATTGAAACGTTTACACAGGCACCCTACAAACTGTGTGTGGAGTTATTTGACGGTGGTGGAGGCGTGTGTGTGTGTGTGTGTGTGTGTGTGTGTGTGTGTGTGTGTGTGTGTGTGTGTGTGTGTGTGTGTGTGTGTGTGTGTGTGTGTGTGTGTGTGTGTGTGTGTGTGTGTGTGTGTGTGTGTGTGTGTGTGTGTGTGTGTGTGTGTGTGTTGCCTGACAGTTCTATCCACCTCTGCTTGGCTGGCCTAACAAGTCAAACGGCCTGGGTCTTAACTCTGTATCACCTGATTCAGCATTCAGAGCTACTACTGTAGGAAACAACGGGAGACGGACAAAAGAACTGCCTTGGATACGTCAGAAATCACAAAGCAATGTGGAGAGATGTGCTGCCCGTGAACACAGCGTGGGGCTTCCATTGGCTTCCATTGCCAGGGATAATGAACGGGGTGCAGCCATATCTGTCTGCTATGGACAAGGGAAAAGGTTGAGTACGAGAGAAGTAAGTTGAGCAGGAGAGAAAACATTGTTTTAATTTGCTTCGACCGTGACAAATCTGTGACAAAATGATTTTCTCCGGTGCACCCCAAGTTTAATTCATGGAGTTTAGGGCCACATCTTGGCTCTCCTCCTCTGTGGTTTAAGTGCCCGTCTTGTGCAGACAGAGAAATTGTAACTGCAATGGAGGAGCACAGCGGCTGTTATTACGGAGAATGCTGCTCCCGGCAATGAGGCATAGGCACATAAAGGCTCAAACTAGCCTCATCAGCACAGTAATGGTCACTTTCGCTCACTCAGTCTCTCTCTCGCAGTCTCTCGCTCTCTCTCTCTCTCTCTCTCTCTCTCTCTCTCTCTCTCTCTCTCTCTCTCTCACACACACACACCAACTATATCTCTCTCTGTAGTAGTCAGTGACAACTAGGAGGGAAGATCACCTTTTGGATGTATTCCCTGCCAAATCTGTAGATATGAATCCTACATAGCTCATAAAACTACAACGGCAGGTGGAGGCATATTGATGGCAAGAGTTCACAGATTGTAAGTCAATTCCAGGTTCTCTCTCTGTAGAATACCTGGAATATGACAGAGAGGCAATATAACAGACAGCCATAGCAATAGGAGGTGATGTCGACGAGCCCACAGGTAGTGACAGTAGTAACTACCGCTGGAAACAGAAGAGTGGGGGTGGAGTATGATGTATCAATTGGCCCTGGTCAAAAGTAGTGCACCTCATACAGGCCCATTTTGGATGCAGAAATGGAAATGATCATCCCCAATACAGACACAGTTGTATGATATGCACACTGCTGTATAACAGAGCGTGATAGGGTGCCATTTGCGACACATCCGTGCGACACGTGTAGGAGAGTGGCTTGACAAATGTGTACGCATGTGTGATGCTGGGTAGTGATGGGTAAAAAAAAATAATAATATCCATACAGTTACATATTGCAATATTATTTGGGGATATTATATCTATCGTTTTTGTTTTAAAAAAGCGAGGGCCAGTCGGCTGTACCTGAGCCAAAACTCCAGTATTTTTCATCCTATAGCTTGTTCTCCAACTTTAAATAGTGTTTTCAGCACTTTTATTTCCCCGTCTGATCAAAACGTGTTTTCTCATGCGCTCATGTCTCTCTGCAGCAGACATATAGTAAGCCATATGTTTGGAATATCAAATCTCAAAAAAATTGCAGCATCGAACTGCAATACAAAGAATCATAAGAATTGTGAGAATCGCAATACATATCGTATCGGCACCTAAGTATAGTTAGAATATCGTATCATGAGGTCCCTGGCAATTCACAGCCCTAATGCTTCTGCCTATGGCTCATCCCCCTCACTGTTTGTCTGCATCTAATGTGCTTCACAGCGGTCGGCCAGGCGAGAGACGATCGTTCCAATGACAAAATTCACACACAGAGATACGTGTGGTCTAAAGGGCATGGTCGTGACCTGTCCGTCTATCCATTCATGTGTCATGGCACGTCCTCGCCGGTCGTAACAACCCCTTACTTCTCCCTCCTAGTCCTACCCTTGTACAGGACAAATGTGTCTGAATATTAATGGTAAATGGAGCGATGGAGATGATGGCGAAGGGTACAGATTCATAGAGGGGAGTTTGCCGCTGGCTAAACGAGGATGTAAACGTGTGTGTCACATCGCGGCTCGCTGTTTTCCCAGCACCACGTCCCGCATTAAGAATTCTGCCACCGCGCCTCCTCCACGCGAAAGAATCTCCCCCCAATGGGAAGATTTCAGAGGATTTACCACTGTGAATTTATATCAGGGGCTCCAACTCCGGGGTCCAGCTGTGCACATCTAAAGAACCCAAGGACGCCGCACAAGACTGCACACAATCTCCTTGTGGCAGAGTGGAAGCCACAGCAGCCGTAATGTGGCTCTCAGGCAGGCAGCAGCTACTGGTTTAACATGACCAATACTGTGACACTAACATTAGCACTAGCACAAACACAAATACACAACACTACCACTTCCAAAAACACTACAGTAACACTAACACAAACATGACACCCTACAGTACACACTCCCACCTCTGTAACACTGACACAAACACTACACCCTACAGTACACACTACCACAACTAATACTAACACAAACACTACACCCTACAGTACACACTACCACTACTAACACTAACACAAACACTACACCCCACAGTACACACTACCACTACTAATACTAACACAAACACTACACCCCACAGTACACACTACCACTACTAACACTAACACAAGCATGACACTCTACAGTACACACTACCACTACTAACACTAACACAAACACTACACCCCACAGTACACACTCCCACTACTAACACTAACACAAACACTACACCCCACAGTACACACTACCACTACTAATACTAAGACAAACACTACACCCTACAGTACACACTACCACTACTGTTACACTAACACTACACCCTACAGTACACACTACCACTACTAACACTAACACAAACACTACACCCCACAGTACACACTACCACTACTAATACTAACACAAACACTACACCCTACAGTACACCCTACCACTACTAACACTAACACAAACACTACACCCCACAGTACACACTACCACTACTAATACTAACACAAACACTACACCCCACAGTACACACGACCACTACTAATACTAACTCAACCACTACACCCCACAGTACACACTACCACTACCAATACTAACACAAACACTACACCCTACAGTACACACTACCACTACTAACACTAACACAAACACTACACCCTACCACTACTAATACTAACACAAACACTACACCCCACAGTACACACTACCACTACTAATACTAACACAAACACTACACCCTACAGTACACACTACCACTACTAATACTAACACAAACACTACACCCTACAGTACACACTACCACTACTAACACTAACACAAACACTACACCCCACAGTACACACTACCACTACTAATACTAACACAAACACTACACCCCACAGTACAAACTACCACTACTAATACTAACACAAACACTACACCCTACAGTACACACTACCACTACTAACACTAACACAAACACTACACCCTACAGTACACACTACCACTACTAACACTAACACAAACACTACACCCCACAGTACACACTACCACTACTAATACTAACACAAGCACTACACCCCACAGTACACACTACCACTACTAATACTAACACAAACACTACACCCTACAGTACACCCTACCACTACTAATACTAACACAAACACTACACCCTACAGTACACACTACCACTACTAATACTAACACAAACACTACACCCCACAGTACACACTACCACTACTAATACTACCACAAACACTACACCCTACAGTACACACTAGCACTACTAATACTAACACTACACCCCACAGTACACACTACCACTACTAATACTAACACAAGCACTACACCCCACAGTACACACTACCACTACTAATACTAACACAAACACTACACCCTACAGTATACACTAGCACTACTGTTACACTAACACTACACCCTACAGTACACACTACCACTACTAATACTAACACAAACACTACACCTTACAGTACACACTAGCACTACTGTTACACTAACACTACACCCTACAGTACACACTACCACTACTAATACTAACACAAACACTACACCCTACAGTACACACTACCACTACTGTTACACTAACACTACACCCTACAGTACACACTACCACTACTAACACTAACACAAACACTACACCCCACAGTACACACTACCACTACTAATACTAACACAAACACTACACCCTACAGTACACCCTACCACTACTAACACTAACACAAACACTACACCCCACAGTACACACTACCACTACTAATACTAACACAAACACTACACCCCACAGTACACACGACCACTACTAATACTAACTCAACCACTACACCCCACAGTACACACTACCACTACCAATACTAACACAAACACTACACCCTACAGTACACACTACCACTACTAACACTAACACAAACACTACACCCTACCACTACTAATACTAACACAAACACTACACCCCACAGTACACACTACCACTACTAATACTAACACAAACACTACACCCTACAGTACACACTACCACTACTAATACTAACACAAACACTACACCCTACAGTACACACTACCACTACTAACACTAACACAAACACTACACCCCACAGTACACACTACCACTACTAATACTAACACAAACACTACACCCCACAGTACAAACTACCACTACTAATACTAACACAAACACTACACCCTACAGTACACACTACCACTACTAACACTAACACAAACACTACACCCTACAGTACACACTACCACTACTAACACTAACACAAACACTACACCCCACAGTACACACTACCACTACTAATACTAACACAAGCACTACACCCCACAGTACACACTACCACTACTAATACTAACACAAACACTACACCCTACAGTACACCCTACCACTACTAATACTAACACAAACACTACACCCTACAGTACACACTACCACTACTAATACTAACACAAACACTACACCCCACAGTACACACTACCACTACTAATACTACCACAAACACTACACCCTACAGTACACACTAGCACTACTAATACTAACACTACACCCCACAGTACACACTACCACTACTAATACTAACACAAGCACTACACCCCACAGTACACACTACCACTACTAATACTAACACAAACACTACACCCTACAGTATACACTAGCACTACTGTTACACTAACACTACACCCTACAGTACACACTACCACTACTAATACTAACACAAACACTACACCCTACAGTACACACTAGCACTACTGTTACACTAACACTACACCCTACAGTACACACTACCACTACTAATACTAACACAAACACTACACCCTACAGTACACACTACCACTACTGTTACACTAACACTACACCCTACAGTACACACTAGCACTACTGTTACACTAACACTACACCCTACAGTACACACTACTACTACTAATACTAACACAAACACTACACCCTACAGTACACCTTACCACTACTAATACTAACACAAACACTACACCCCACAGTACACACTACCACTACTAATACTAACACAAACACTACACACTACAGTACACACTACCACTACTAATACTAACACAAACACTACACCCTACAGTACACCCTACCACTACTAATACTAACACAAACACTACACCCTACAGTACACACTACCACTACTAATACTAACACAAACACTACACCCCACAGTACACCCTACCACTACTAACACTAACACAAACACTACACCATACAGTACACACTACCACTACTAACACTAACACAAACACTACACCCTACAGTACACACTACCACTACTAACACTAACACAAACACTACACCATACAGTACACACTACCACTACTAACACTAACACAAACACTACACTCTACAGTACACACTACCACTACTAATACTAACACAAACACTACACCCCACAGTACACACTACCACTACTAATACTAACACAAACACTACACCCTACAGTACACACTACCACTACTAATACTAACACAAACACTACACCCTACAGTACACACTAGAACTACTGTTACTAACACAAACACTACACGCTACAGTGCACACTACAACTTCTAATACTAACACAAACACTACACCCTACAGTACACACTACCACTACTAATACTAACACAAGCACTACACCCCACAGTACACACTACCACTACTAATACTAACACAAACACTACACCCTACAGTACACACTACCACTACTAATACTAACACAAACACTACACCCTACCACTACTAATACTAACACAAACACTACACCCCACAGTACACACTACCACTACTAATACTAACACAAACACTACACCCTACAGTACACACTACCACTACTAATACTAACACAAACACAACACCCTACAGTACACACTACCACTACTAACACTAACACAAACACTACACCCCACAGTACACACTACCACTACTAATACTAACACAAACACTACACCCCACAGTACAAACTACCACTACTAATACTAACACAAACACTACACCCTACAGTACACACTACCACTACTAACACTAACACAAACACTACACCCTACAGTACACACTACCACTACTAACACTAACACAAACACTACACCCCACAGTACACACTACCACTACTAATACTAACACAAGCACTACACCCCACAGTACACACTACCACTACTAACACTAACACAAACACTACACTCTACAGTACACACTACCACTACTAATACTAACACAAACACTACACCCTACAGTACACCCTACCACTACTAATACTAACACAAACACTACACCCTACAGTACACACTACCACAAACACTACACCCCACAGTACACACTACCACTACTAATACTAACACAAACACTACACCCTACAGTACACACTAGCACTACTAATACTAACACTACACCCCACAGTACACACTACCACTACTAATACTAACACAAGCACTACACCCCACAGTACACACTACCACTACTAATACTAACACAAACACTACACCCTACAGTACACACTAGCACTACTGTTACACTAACACTACACCCTACAGTACACACTACCACTACTAATACTAACACAAACACTACACCCTACAGTACACACTACCACTACTGTTACACTAACACTACACCCTACAGTACACACTAGCACTACTGTTACACTAACACTACACCCTACAGTACACACTACTACTACTAATACTAACACAAACACTACACCCTACAGTACATACCTACCACTACTAATACTAACACAAACACTACACCCCACAGTACACACTACCACTACTAATACTAACACAAACACTACACACTACAGTACACACTACCACTGCTAATACTAACACAAACACTACACCCTACAGTACACCCTACCACTACTAATACTAACACAAACACTACACCCTACAGTACACACTACCACTACTAATACTAACACAAACACTACACCCCACAGTACACCCTACCACTACTAACACTAACACAAACACTACACCATACAGTACACACTACCACTACTAACACTAACACAAACACTACACCCTACAGTACACACTACCACTACTAACACTAACACAAACACTACACCATACAGTACACACTACCACTACTAACACTAACACAAACACTACACTCTACAGTACACACTACCACTACTAATACTAACACAAACACTACACCCCACAGTACACACTACCACTACTAATACTAACACAAACACTACACCCTACAGTACACCCTACCACTACTAATACTAACACAAACACTACACCCTACAGTACACACTAGAACTACTGTTACACTAACACTACACCCTACAGTACACCCTACCACTACTAATACTAACACAAACACTACACCCTACAGTACACACTACCACTACTAATACTAACAAACACTACACCCTACAGTACACCCTACCACTACTAATACTAACACAAACACTACACCCTACAGTACACACTACCACTACTAATACTAACACAAACACTACACCCTACAGTACACACTACCACTACTAATACTAACACAAACACTACACTCTACAGTACACCCTACCACTACTAATACTAACACAAACACTACACCCTACAGTACACACTAGCACTACTGTTACACTAACACTACACCCTACAGTACACCCTACCACTACTAATACTAACACAAACACTACACCCTACAGTACACACTACCACTACTAATACTAACACAAACACTACACCCTACAGTACACCCTACCACTACTAATACTAACACAAACACTACACCCTACAGTACACACTACCACTACTAATACTAACACAAACACTACACCCTACAGTACACCCTACCACTACTAATACTAACACAAACACTACACCCTACAGTACACACTACCACTACTAATACTAACACAAACACTACACCCCACAGTACACACTACCACTACTAATACTAACACAAACACTACACCCCACAGTACACACTACCACTACTAATACTAACACAAACACTACACCCTACAGTACACACTACCATTACTAATACTAACACAAACACTACACCCTACCACTACTAATACTAACACAAACACTACACCCTACAGTACACACTACCACTACTAATACTAACACAAACAATACACCCTACAGTACACACTACCACTACTAATACTAACACAAACACTACACCCCACAGTACACACTACCACTACTAATACTAACACAAACACTACACCCCACAGTATTAGTAGTGGTAGTGTGTACTGTAGGGTGTAGTGTTTGTGTTAGTATTAGTAGTGGTAGTGTGTACTAACACAAACACTACACCCTACAGTACACACTACCACTACTAACACTAACACAAACACTACACCCCACAGTACACACTACCACTACTAATACTAACACAAACACTACACACTACAGTACACACTACCACTACTAACACTAACACAAACACTACACCCCACAGTACACACTACCACTACTAATACTAACACAAACACTACACACTACAGTACACACTACCACTACTAACACTAACACAAACACTACACCCCACAGTACACACTACCACTACTAATACTAACACAAACACTACACCCTACAGTACACACTACCACTACTAACACTAACACAAACACTACACCCCACAGTACACACTACCACTACTAATACTAACACAAGCACTACACCCCACAGTACACACTACCACTACTAATACTAACACAAACACTACACCCTACAGTACACCCTACCACTACTAACACTAACACAAACACTACACTAACAGTCCTCCAATGATGTCTTAACAGGTCAGGAGGAGCTCATCTGTCCGTATCTACCAACCCAGGGCTGCTCTTCTTCCCAGAACCTTTTGATGACCTGGTAGCATTATGGGCTTCTCTAGCTTTGAATTTTTTGGGGAGGGCAAAACATGCAGACTACGTGCTGTCATGACTGTCCTGTGAGGATTTGAATGGGTCAGATCAGCTTGGCAATGGATGACAGTAAGCAGACCTTCTCTCAACCACAGAAGAGGAGAGGAGGGAACTGGGCCGGGTTTGACAGCTCACACCTTTTCGTAAATTAAAGGAGAGGAGATCCAGACAGTTCTCCTTCTCCAAAATCCACCAAGGAATGTACTTTGTTAAACAACTGCTCTCGTGGTGCCCCAAATTCCTAATGAGTTAATAGTTACACGATTAACTTAAAATCGGGTAACAATTAAAGTTAGTTGATTTGATAAATAACATTGCTCAGATTATTGAAAGTAAAGTCATGATAACGCTGAAGGAAAAACACATTTGGATTTCTCTTAGTCATTTAAAGCACAACACGGGGGCTCCTTGGTCAACCCCCTAACACCCTTACTTGAAACTAGAGTTTTAAAGCAGCAGTGCATGCCATGTTTTCAATCAATAAGAGCATGGGGATACGAAACAGATACACAGAGAACAACAAAATGCTACGTTTTTTTAAAGCAACGGCAAACCTTCTTTATTGAGTATTGAGTATTGAGACTACGATTACGCAGTTTGAATATCATTTGATTTAGCTACTCCAATTCAAGCTAATATACATAAAGTTCCATTTCTGTATTGTAATTTCAACATAGGCTGCCGTTAGTACTTTAGCTGTGAAAATGGTCTACAATCTATAGATAGGGGCGTGTTGGTGCTGGCAGCTTTCAAAGCACGTAAAGGTAAAGCAAATCCCTTCACTTCATTGTAATTAAGCTTTCAGTGAAGGATTCTCAGCGCAACACGTTTTCAGCCGCCGAGAAACATGCCTTTCCTGTCATCGGAGCCGGAGTTTAATGTCACAGCGTGGTGAGCACAAACACAGTAATTGAGAGGTGAGCTGGATGAGACGAGGTGAGGCGAAAAAAAAAAAACCGGACTGATCGTGATAAAAAAACAGAAGAGAATCGGCATCACTTCGGCTCCCGCAACAAGAACCATTGTATGAAAAAAGGTACACAGAGTGACACACACACACACAGGCCTATGCAATGAAGCCTGGGTCATTTAGCATTGCGGTTAAAAAAGTGATGGGCTGAAAGCTTTTTGTTACATTTTCAATCCGGCGGCATACACAGAGAGCCAGCCAGAGCCAATTCCTGTGGAATCAAAAGGAAGGGGTTGCAAAAGAAAGTTTGACCTTGGAGATGGGCATGAGTTGAACTTCAAATTCAACATTCAACAAAGTCCGTCGTCATCAACAAGGGGAAACGTTTTCACCTGTAAAGCCATTCAGTTGACATAACCTATGGGTTGTTATGAAAGGTCCACGGTAGCTATTACTTATGAGTCTGGCAAGCGAGACTAGTCAGACTACCTAGTACTAGTACCTAGTACGAGTCTAACAACAAGGCCAACAAAGCGTAAAGATGGGGGTTAGGTCATGCCTTCTTTTCCCTCTCCGTTCATCAAGTCAAGCAAAACCCCACAAGGGGGCAATACTGCGCTTTGAACAGAGAGTTCCATGGGAATGCTCATCGATCAACCCATCATCTCCTCCTACAACCATGTCACGTGTGTATATGCGGGACCACAACTACCCTTGCCTCACACCTAGCAAGGACAGGACACCGTGGAAAGTTTGCGTGCCATGTGTAATTACATGTAACCGCAAGGTGATCAGAAGCTACAATTATTTCAAATTCAAGTATCGTTTTATGATGTAGGCTGTCAGTTGTTATTAGTGGAGTAATCTTCTCTTCTCGATGATGGAGATTGACAGACTGCTGGGCTGGCAGGCTAAAGGCTTGACTTCTTCTCACTTGGATATGAACTGCTACTCACACTCAACAGAGGCGTGGAAGACACGCGGCAACAGGTTGAACTGATACAAACTCTCGGTTTATTACCACACTACGCTAGATAGGCACACTCTTATCATTCGTAACACAAAGGGAGGAGCTCGAACATCATGTTAAAGCCATACGAGGGTTACACCATTTTCTACTGACTATCACCAGGTATCAGACAGGCCTTTATAGTGCATCTTTACTGGTAACAGGAAGTTGTAACACTGTAATGACAGTAACCAAACTCTTTGTACCACCCTCGCTATTTTATGGTTGTCTAGTAGTTACCAGTGATGTGGATACACCTTGGATGACAGACATGGGATCGCTGTAATGAAGCCACCGTGCAGTCATCTTGGTACTCCTCCAATGTAAAAACTATTTTGGTAGCAATATCAATGCATTTGCCCATCGGTTTATAGACCAATAAGACGGCCCCGAATGTGTTCAAATTCGGTGAAGGGTCGGAGAGGTACTCAGATCCAGACTCATTGCGGAAAATAAACTAAAATGTGTGGGCGTGGCGTAGCGTTTGGCCGGAGCAAGGAGTCTGGGTAGCCAGGCAAGCTCTCTGTAGCTCTGATGAAGCTCTCTGTAGCTCTCTGATGGAGCTCTCTGATGGGGTTCTCTGTAGCTCTGATAGAGCACTCTGTAGCTCTCTGATAGAGCACTCTGTAGCTCTCTGATAGAGCACTCTGTAGCTCTGGTGGAGCACTCTGTAGCTCTGATAGAGCACTCTGTAGCTCTCTGGTGGAGCACTCTGTAGCTCTCTGATAGAGCACTCTGTAGCTCTCTGGTGGGGCACTCTGTAGCTCTCTGGTGGAGCACTCTGTAGCTCTGATAGAGCACTTTGAAGCTCTGATGGAGCACTCTGTAGCTCTCTGATGGAGCACTCTGTAGCTCTCTGATGGAGCACTCTGTAGCTCTCTGATGGAGCACTCTGTAGCTCTCTGATGGAGCACTCTGTAGCTCTCTGATGGAGCACTCTGTAGCTCTCTGATGGGGCACTCTGTAGCTCTCTGATGGGGCACTCTGTAGCTCTCTGATGGGGCACTCTGTAGCTCTCTGATGGGGCACTCTGTAGCTCTCTGATAGAGCACTCTGTAGCTCTCTGATAGAGCACTCTGTAGCTCTCTGGTGGAGCACTCTGTAGCTCTGATAGAGCACTCTGTAGCTCTGATGGAGCACTCTGTAGCTCTGATGGAGCACTCTGTAGCTCTCTGGTGGAGCACTCTGTAGCTCTCTGGTGGAGCACTCTGTAGCTCTCTGATGGAGCTCTCTGTAGCTCTGATAGAGCACTCTGTAGCTCTCTGATGGAGCTCTCTGTAGCTCTGATAGAGCACTATGTAGCTCTCTAATGTAGCTCTGATGTAGCTCTCTGATGGAGCTCTCTGTAGCTCTGATAGAGCATTCTGTAGCTCTCCGATGGAGCACTCTGTAGCTCTGATAGAGCACTCTGTAGCTCTCTGATGGAGCTCTCTGTAGCTCTGATAGAGCACTATATAGCTCTCTAATGTAGCTCTGATGTAGCTCTCTGATGGAGCTCTCTGTAGCTCTGATAGAGCATTCTGTAGCTCTCCGATGGAGCACTCTGTAGCTCTCTGATGGAGCTCTCTGTAGCTCTCTGATGGAGCACTCTGTAGCTCTCTGATGGAGCACTCTGTAGCTCTCCGATGGAACACTCTGTAGCTCTCTGATGGAGCTCTCCGTAGCTCTCTGATGGAGCACTCTGTAGCTCTCTGATTGAGCACTCTGTAGCTCTCTGATGGAACACTCTGTAGCTCTCTGATGGAACACTCTGTAGCTCTCCGATGGAACACTCTGTAGCTCTCCGATGGAACACTCTGTAGCTCTCCGATGGAACACTCTGTAGCTCTCCGATGGAGCACTCTGTAGCTCTCCGATGGAGCACTCTGTAGCTCTCCGATGGAGCACTCTGTAGCTCTCCGATGGAGCACTCTGTAGCTCTCCGATGGAACACTCTGTAGCTCTCCGATGGAGCTCTCTGTAGTTCTCCGATGGAGCACTCTGTAGCTCTCTAATGGAACACTCTGTAGCTCTCTGATGGAACACTCTGTAGCTCTCTGATGGAACACTCTGTAGCTCTCTGGTGGAGCTCTCTGTAGCTCTCTGATAGAGCACTGTAGCTCTCTGATGGAGCACTCTGTAGCTCTGATAGAGCACTCTGTAGCTCTCTGGTGGAGCTCTCTGTAGCTCTCTGGTGGAGCTCTCTGCAGTTCTCTGGTGGAGCTCTCTGCAGTTCTCTGGTGGAGCTCTCTGCAGCTCTCTGGTGGCGCTCTCTGTAGCTCTCTGATAGAGCACTCTGTAGCTCTCTGATGGAGCTCTCTGTAGCTTTCTGATGGAGCTCTCTGTAGCTCTCTGGTGGAGCTCTGTAGCTCTCTGATAGAGCACGCTGTAGCTCTCTGGTGGAGCTCTCTGTAGCTCTCTGGTGGCGCTCTCTGTAGCTCTCTGGTGGCGCTCTCTGTAGCTCTCTGGTGGAGCTCTCTGTAGCTCTCTGGTGGAGCTCTCTTTGGCTCTCTGATGGAGCTCTCTGTAGCTCTCTGATAGAGCTGTCTGTAGCTTTCTGATGGAGCTCTCTGTAGCTCTCTGATGGAGCTCTCTGTAGCTCTCTGGTGGAGCTCTCTGTAGCTCTCTGGTGGAGCTCTCTGTAGCTCTCTGGTGGCGCTCTCTGTAGCTCTCTGGTGGCGCTCTCTGTAGCTCTCTGATGGAGCTCTCTGTAGCTCTCTGGTGGAGCTCTCTGTAGCTCTGATAGAGCTCTCTGTAGCTCTGTGATGGAGCTCTCTGATGGAGCTCTCTATAACTCTCTGATGGAGCTCTCTGTAACTCTCTGATAGAGCTCTCTGTTGGAGCTCTGTAGCTCTCTGACGGAACACTCTGGAGCTCTCTGTTTGAACGAGGGCTGAGTCAAGTGAACTTGAGTTGCCGAGTTAAGTGAGAAGTCACGACAGGGTTACTCTGATACACTCACTCCTGTCTCTCTCTCTGATCTATGTGCTCTCTATGCTGAGCGTCAGCGTGATTTTAGAGCTGTGACTCGGCTCGGCGCAGCGAACCAGGTAAGTGCTACTTTGTAGAGGCTTAGCCTGAGCAGAGCTCCCTGCCTGCAGATTACGGAGGAGAGAAGAGTGGCGCATAGTATGGGACACAAAAGCACCCACATTAACATGATGTGAATACAGAGGGCAATAGAAAAAGAAAACTGCTCCATTTCTTTGCCAAAAGATGTTTGAATGTGCCACACAGCAAGCCGTCAACACATCACATCTAATGATATCATTATTATGACAACCAGTGGAGACAGAGATCCACCTCGAGATCAGAGACTCTCTGGTGAACAGTAAAAGAACAAGGTGATTGGTAGCTCGTACTCAAAAGGACACACCGGGAGTTTCAGACATAGAAGCAGTAACCATGTCCATTCTGCCCGTTACATCTCCATGGTTCCAGACAAGTAGTGGTTGAAGGTGTACAGGGGAGCCATTGTAATCCTATAGTACATATACATTGAGTGTACAAAACATTATGAACATGACATAGACAGATGATCCCTTTCTGATGTCACTTGTTAAATATCACTTCAATCAGTATAGATGAAGGGGAGGAGACCGATTTAAAGAAGGATTTTGAAACCTCGAGACAATTGAGACACGGATTTGTGCATGTGTTCCATTCAGAGGGTGAATGGGCAAGACAAAAGATTTACGCGCCTTTGTACTTGGTATGGTAGTAGGTGCCAGGCACGCCGGTTCGTGTCAATAACTGCAACGCTGCTAGGTTTTCATGCTTAACAGTTTCCGGTGTGTATGAAGAATGATCCACCACCCAAAGGCTAACCCGGCCAACTTGACACAACTGTGGGAAGCATTGGAGTCAACAAGGGCCAGCGTCCCTGTGGAACGCTTTCGACGCCTTGTAGAGTCAATGTTCTGAGGTGCAACTCAATATTAGGAAGGTGTTCTTAATGTTTTGTTAACTCAGTGTAATACCGCCAGGGACCGCACAATACCAATACGGATTGTAATATGGATTCTCACGATTCTATAGGTATTAGATTCTGCAATTGTATTGCAATTTGACGTTCCAAACATATTACTCACTATATGTCTGCTGCAGAAAGACAAGCGAGAGCATGAGAAAACTAGTTTTGATCGGTCAGGGAAAATACTGCACTGAAAACAGGGACTCTACATTCATTTTTATAGGGGAGCACGGTGGCTATATACACTTGGTTCAAAAGGAGAGTTACAGTATCGGACTTACCATCATCTTCTCAAAGAGGGCGTTGATCTCCTTCTCGGAGAGGTTCATGGAGCGGTCGTCGAAGAGAGGCTGGGGCATGGGCATCTCTACCTGAATGGACATGGGGTCTGTGGAGTGCTGGATCAGGGGCTTGTCCTTCTTATTGCCAGTCTTCCGGAAACTGGTGATCCGGTCACGCTGAAGGGGAAAGAGAGGGTGGCATGACCAAAGTGTGTATGGTAAGTGTTATGACATATAGTATTTAACTAGGAATATTTCCCTAGGCTTCAGGCTTTCTGAATGCTTTACACACTGTAGAGTTGAGTGATACTGTCATATTCCTGCCATGTCTTTCGAGCTCCTTCCCAACCTTTGAACGGGCATCAGCTGGGCTAAATTACAGGTTGGGATGGCGCCACAGGCCAGCTAAAGTAAAGGGTGTTGCCTGTGACAAGGGACGGACTGATAATGTGTGTTCATCTTCTGTTTTGTCATTAAAAAAATGATGTTAGAGTATATGATAATGTGCTTTAACAAGGGGTGTAACATTGCTTGCTCTATGTCAAACTGGCTCTGATGTATTAAATCTGTACAGTTCGTGTGTATCTGAACGAAAACATGGTACATAATAAAACGGTACACTGTGAAATACAGCGACGTGATAGATTTGACTTACCTTCGCACTTACCATTAACCCTGTAGATTGGGATTGTTCAAAATGACAGACTGTTATGGGAGTCCGTATAACGTAAGTGCATATGCTTCAGAAAGATACTCTCCTCACAGACAGTACTCGGCTATTCTAGGTACACCGATGAATTAAGAACGGACGTCAATCGCATAAGTGCAAATACATTTACCTGAGCTGTGCTTGAGTTAGGTTGCCCGGTGCAATGGGACAAATGGAATCGTCCCAAAAGTGCAAACGGCAAGCGTTAAATCAAGCGCACCTCATATGTAATTCAGGGCCGACGACAGAAGACGGACAAAGATCAAACGAGATGCCGCCAGCAGCAGGCACCTTTGTTACACAGTCAGAAGAGGGTAAGTCCATGCACCAGGCGCTGTTAGTTAGTCGTCGGTGGTATTAGCTACATGGGTTTAGGGGTCATGCTTGTGTGAAATGAATGAATGAACATACAAATGAAAAAGAGCACGACAAATCAATTAAGACAACATTTTATTAATGATAGCACACCTGAATCTACACTGAAATCATTGTGGACGGACCAGTGGAGGACAAAACCAATGATGTTCAACATGATTGTAGAATCTACATGTAATACAATCCACTGAAACAGCACCAGTGTTTGACCCAAGTACTTGTTCTTTGTTAATGAATTATTAAGAGGAATAATAACAAATACAATATATAAGCCTATCATAACCGATTCAGAATACTGTTGGGCTGATATTTGACTGATTAGGCTAGGCATTCATCAACAACAAAAAAATCTGATTCAATTACGTTATCATTTGGGCACATTAAATAACCATCAAATACTGTAATGACAATAATACAGGAACCCTACTTGGTTAACAGAGGGCACTGTGTCCCTCTTGTTTCATTGGTCCATCCACAGATTTCAGTTCAACATCCTGCGCAGCCATGACACAAAGAGGAGATGGTGGCGCAAAACCAAGTACACAAAGAAATGAAAACAGGACGCCTTACCATGTCGTCAGCCAATGTTTTTATGTGTATGTTCTGTTGAAGGGAAGGCACATTGTGAAAAGTAAGATCCAACTGAAAATGACAGCCCCGCGGTGTGCATGTGAAGGAGAATATCCAAAATGTCACAATACACAGTAACAGATGGACACACATGCAAACGTGACAGAAATGTCATAGAGCCTCAGACGAACCCATATGAATGAACCCATGAACAACCACACTTATGAATAACACCAATGCCAAGAGTATGCTACTTTGAAGAATGTCAAATATGAAATATGCTTTGATTTGTTGAACACTTTTTTGGTTACTACATGATACCATATGTTATTTCATAGTCTTGACGTCTTCACTTCATTTTTGATTAAGAATTAAGAAAAACCCTTGAATGAGTACTGTATGTTTCACAAATTTGTACAGTACACTACAGTAGAGTAAAGAAAAGTAGAGTGCAGTACACTAGAGTAGAGTACAGTATAATGCACTGTATTGTACTGTACTATACTGTACTGAACATATTTACTTTACTCTACTGTACTCTGATCTGCTCTGCTGTACGTTACTCTACTGTGCTGTAATGTCCAAATTTGGGAAACATAAACATTGGACCAGCCTGGTCTGGTCCGGACCAACCGAATGTGGCCTTGTTTGGGGACGGAGCTCATTAGTATAATAGCTCATGTGTAGAATTAACTAAATATGCAAAATAAGGTTATTGCATATGTTAACCTTTGTGTACCTATTGAGGATACAAACACCATAAAGAGAATGATATGACTATTCATAATTATTCATTTCTGTATAGTACATATCAGGGACCCATGATGTAATGCTGTTACCGTAATTCCATTACCGGTTATAAATCCACTTAACCTACTGTAGTTCAATAAGTAAAATGTTTTTTTTCTCAAACTCAAGAGCTGTGTTCGAATACTCATACTAACTGCACTAACCGTACTACTTGTGATGTAAATTGAGTATGTAGTATGCTTATTGGACATGTATGGATATGGATATAGTATGGATATAGTTAGTATGCCAAAAGTTCCCGGATGTCGTCCTACATTCGCCAAAATACGAAGTATACAAGCAGTGGACATTATTTCCGTGCTTTAGGGCCCAAAATGAAATTCTTGTCCTAACCGATGTCCTAACCGACTTGCCAAAATGATAGTTTGTTAACAAGACATTTGTGGAGTGGTTGAAAAACAAGTTTTAATGACTCCAACCTAAGTGTATGTAAACTTCCGACTTCAACTGTAGACTACCAAAAAAAACTCCCAAAACAGATGTTTGTTTCCTTTCCAGACACAAGGCATACATTGCCAATGGCCTGTGGCTCTGCTACGGACGGCCGTTTGTAAAGACGCCACAGTCACACACTGACACAGGAAGCAGGAAACAACACAACACCATATGCTGTGGCGCTATGCTGTGGGGGCTGTGAAGTGCTAACGATCGGGGAATGCGGGGTGTTGTGGCCATAAAGCGGACCTCCTGCCGAGGGGGTTCTCTCCTCGGTTAATCTCAGCCTATCGCTCTCAACGGCTTTACACTGCAACTCCTCGAGCAGTTAGCCTCATAGCTCCCTGAGGCTAAGGACTGCAGCTAGCAGACGCTCAAACTGCCATATCTATTACTTCTACGTATCAACAGTTGGGAGGTGTTTTCTGTCAGGGATAAAGCCTCTATCTACGTATATAGCCTCTATCTATCTATCCACAGTAAAACGAGTGCTATATCAACATAACCTGAAAGGCCGCTCAGCAAGGAAGAAGCCGCTGGTCCAATACCTCCATAAAAAAGCCAGACCACAGTTTGCAACTGCACATGGGGACAAAGATCATATTTTTGGGAGAAATGTCCATCATTATGTTTGGAGGAAAAAGGGGGAGGCTTTAAGCCGAAGAAAACCATCCCAACCGTGAAGCACGGGAGTGGCAGCATCATGTTGTGGGGGTGCTTTGCTGCAGGAGGGACTGGTGCACTTCACAAAATAGATGGCACCATGAGGGAGGAAAATTATGTGGATATATTGAAGCAACATCTCAAGACATCAGTCAGGAAGTTAAAGCTTGGTCTTAAATGGGTCTTCCAAATGGACAATGGCCCCAAGCATTCTTCCAAAGTTGTGGCAAAATGGCTTTAGGACAACAAAGTCGAGGTATTGGAGTGGCCATCACAAAGCCCTGACCTCAATCCTATAGAAACACTGTGGGCAGAACTGAAAAAGTGTGTGCGAACAAGGAGGCCTACAAACCTGACTCAGTTACACAAGCTCTGTCAGGAGGAATGGGACAAAATTCACCTAACTTATTGTGGGAAGCTTGTGGAAGGCTACCCAAAATGTTTGACCCATGTTAAACAATTTAAAGGCAATGCTACCAAATACGAATTGAGTGTATGTAAACTTCTGACCCACTGGAAATGTGATGAAAGAAATAAAAGCTGAAATAAATCATTCTCTCTACTATTATTCTGACATTTCACATTCTTAAAATAAAGTGGTGATCCTAACTGACCTAAGACAGGGAATTTTTACTAGGATTAAACGTCAGGAATTGTGGAAAAACTGAGTTTAAATGTATTTGGCTACGGTGTTTGTAAACTTACGACTTCAACTGTATATTGCGATTCTCACTATTTGATAAGAACTGCGATTGGATACTGTGATTTTATTGCGATTCGATGTTCCAAAAATATTGCCCACCATACAGTGCATTCGGAAAATATTCAGACCCCTTTTTTCACATTTTGTTACGTTACAGTATTATTCTAAAATCAATTAAATAAAACATTTGTCTCATCAATCTACACACAATGCCCAATAATGACAAAGTGAAATTCTTGGAAATGTATTAAAAATAATAACAGAAATATGTTATTTACATCAGTATTCGGACCCTTTGATATGAGACTCGAAATTGAGCTCAGGTTCATCCCGTTCCCACTGATCATCCTTGAGTTTATATACAACTGGATTGGAGTCCACCTGTGATAAATTCAATTGATTGGACATGATTTGGAAAGGCACACATCTGTCTATATAAGGTCCCACAGTTGACAGTGCATGTCAGAGCAAAAACTAAGCCATGAGGTTAAAGGAATTGTCCGTAGAGCTCCGAGACAGGATTCTGTCGAGGCACAGGTCTGGGGAAGGGTACCAAAAAATGTCTGCAGCATTGAAGGTCCCCAAGAATACATTGGCCTCCATTATTCTTAGATGGAAGATGACCGAGGGAAAGATGAACGGAGCTAAGTTCAGAGATCCTTGATGAAAACTTGCTCCAGAGCACTCGGGACCTCAGACTGGGGTGAAGGTTCACCTTCCAACAGGACAAAGACTCTAACCACAAAGGCAAGACAACGCAGGAGTGGCTTCAGGACAAGTCTCTGAATGTCCTTGAGTGGCCCAGCCAGAACCAGGACTTGAACCCAATCGAAAATCTCTGGAGAGACTTGAAAATAGCTGTGAAGCAACGCTCCCCATCCAACCTGACAGAGCTTGAGATGATCTGCAGAGAAGAATGGGAGAAACTCTCCAAATACTGGTGTGCCAAGCTTGTAGTGTCATACCCTACAAGACTCAAGGCTGTAATCGCTGCCAAAGGTGCTTTAACAAAGTACTGAGTAAAGGGTCTGAACACTTACGTAAATGTTATATTTCAATTTTAAATGAATTTGTTTTTGCTTTGTCATTATGGGTATTGTGTGTAGATTGGTGAGGAAAAGCAACAATTGAATCCATTTTAGAATAAGGCTGTAACATGACAAAATGTGGAAAAAGTCGAGGGGTCTGAATACTTTTCAAATGCACTGTATGTTTGCTGCAGAGGGACAAGAGAGAGCCATGAAAAAGCAAGTTTTGATCAGTCAAACAAATTGGAGTTTGGTGCAGGTACAGCCAACTATCACAAAAATAATATTGCGATATTGTCGAAACGATATATGGTCAGAAATAATATCCAGAAAATATGTAACTGTATCTATATTTTATCCCCCCCCCCCCCCCCCCCCCATTATAACTTTCAAACACTGTCTCTACAAGTAAGGTAATTTAACATATTTTAATCAATTTAACAACAAGGGAACCTCTGTTGAGCTAATCGTCTTTACTTTAGGGGAAACCATTAGTTTACTTCTGCACAGTCATTATCGCACGGCAACACATAGCAACAATGCAATTTGGTTTCCTTTAGGGAAAACCATCAGTTCACTTCCGCACAGTCATTATCGTACGGCAACACTGCAACAATGCAATTTACCACATAACAATTAACCATGCACGTCCTCTGGGCTTCTCTGGCTTATTAAAACCTCAACCCTTTCATTGTAATAAATGTTTATTGCCCAACATTAATTCCTCAAAATAACCCAAATCGAATTAGCCCTCAGCTCCTTCATTATCGAAATAGGATTTTGTTTAGATAAAGGTTAATAAAATTGAAAAACCCACTGCAATTTTGCTGGATTCATGGGTCCATTTGAGTATGGGGAATATCATGAGTATGCCTTATCTGGCAAGAACTTGTAAATACAAAGGACTACAGTCAAGGCGAAAAGTTTTGAAAATGACACAAATATTAATTTTCACAAATTCTGCTGCCTCAGTGTCTTTAGATATTTTTGTCAGATGTTACTATGGAATACTGAAGTATAATCACAAGCATTTCATACGTGTCAATGGCTTTTGTTGACAATTACATGAAGTTGATGCAAAGAGTCAATATTTGCAGTGTTGATCCTTCTTTTTCAAGACCTCTGCAATCCACCCTGGCATGCTGTCAATTAACTTCTGGGCCACATCCTGACTGATGGCAGCCCATTCTTGTATAATCAATGCTTGGAGTTTGTCAGAATTTGTGGGGTTTTTGTCTGTCCACCCACCTCTTGAGGATTGACCTTAATCTCAATGAGATTAAGGTCTGGGGAGTTTCCTGGCCATGGACCTAAAATATCGATGTTTTGATCCCCGAGCCACTTTTGCCTTATGGCAAGGTGCTCCATCATGCTGGAAAAGGCATTGTTCGTCACCAAACTGTTCCTGGGTGGTTGGGAGAAGTTGCTCTTGGAGGATGTATGTGTTGGTACCATTCTTTATTTCTTTGCTGTGTACTTAGGTAAAATTTTGAGTGAGCCCACTCCCTTGGCTGAGAAGCAACACCACACATGTATGGTCTCAGGATGCTATACTGTTGGCATGACACAACAGGACTGATGGTAGCGCTCACCTTGTTTTCTCTGGACAAGCGTTTTTCCAGATGACCCAAACACTCGGAAAGGGGATTCATCAGACAAAATGACTTTACCCCAGTCCTCAGCAGTCCAATCCCTGTACCTTTTGCAGAATATCAGTCTGTCCCTGATGTTTTTCCTGGAGAGAAGTGGCTTCTTTGCTGCCCTTCTTGACGCCAGGCCACCCTCCAAAAGTCTTCGCCTCACTGTGCGTGCAGATGCCCTCACACCTGCCTGCTGCCATTCCTGAGCAAGCTCTGCACTGGTGGTGTCCCGATCCCGCAGCTGAATCAACTTTAGGAGACGGTCCTGGCGCTTGCTGGACTTTCTTGGGCGCCCTGAAGCCTTCTTCGTAACAATTGAACCGCTCTCCTTGAAGTTCTTGATGATCCGGTAAATAGTTGATTTAGGTGCAATCTTACTGGCAGCAATATCCTTGCCTGTGAAGCCCTTTTTGTGCAAAGGAATGATGACGGCACGTGTTTCCTTGCAGGTAACCATGGCTGACAGAGGAAGAACAATGATTCCAAGCTTCCAGTCTGTTATTCGAACTCAATCAGCATGACAGAGTGATCTCCAGCCTTGTCCTCGTCAACACTCACATCTGTGTTAACGAGAGAATCACTGACATGATGTCAGCTGGTCCTTTTGTGGCAGGGCTGAAATGCAGTGGAAATGTTTTTGGGGGAATTCAGTTCATTTGCATGGCAAAGAGGGACTTTGCAATTAATTACAATTCATCTGATCACTCTTCATAACATTCTGGAGTATATGCAAATTGCCATCATACAAACTGAGGCAGCAGACTTTGTGAAAATTAATATTTGTGTCATTCTCAAAACGTTTGGCCACGACTGTACAATAGGGATATTTGGCCTATTTTAATTCCAGATACCGTCCTGCATTAGCAAATCTAAATGTTTTAGTAATGTTCTATTCATAAAGTGTCTCAGAGTAGGAATGCTGAGCTAGGATCAGTTTTGACTTTAAGATCATAATGAAAACAATTACATGGACAGTAAGGGGGGGGGGGGATCTGATCCTAGGTCAGAGGTTGAATTGGCTTGCTCAAAGTGATACCACTAGGTGGTGTATGACATTTCCACAACTGCATTACATACTATCAATTCACGTCTTTCCATGCCAAACATGTACGCCTAGTTTCAAATATGTTTTTTCGACATATGTTATTTTTACACCATTACGCCATCTGCACATGAAGCACTTCCTGCTCACTCAATGGGGGAAAAATCCCCATTATAAACGGATGGCATTTACAGAGTTCATCTAAAAAGCAGCATGGAGACATGCTTACAGGGAAATCAGGGTTTTGCTTTAATTACTTGTAATTCATAACAAACAAAGGATGACTAGGAGTGCCTGGTGTTGTTGGCACTAATGACTGTATCGCCATGTGCCGCTACTAACAATTCTTGGCAACCTTGTGCCACTGCTCCCGCTCTCCCAGTCTCCTTCATAGCCTCTAGTATTCCGAATGTTCACTTCCACTCGGCAATCACAGTTCGTCTGCATTCCTCACTATTGCATTTCCATTCTGGGCGTGGAAAGTGACGAATCCTTCTACCCAGGGACATGTTCACAGAATTGAGTTGAGTGTGAATCCAAAAACCTGCTAGAATGTATGTGGCACTTTCTTCTTAGTTAAACCAAACAGCTTGAACATAGTGGTTCACAGTTTACACACGTCTTTTTGGCCTCTCTGGTTTATATGGACCCATCAACACAGCTTATTCAGTAGTAAACAAAACCACAATGCACTGTATGTTGCTAAGGGACCGTTTCTGTTGACAGACTGAAGTACTGACCTAGCGTTCGCTTAACAGGGTGTGTGCGTTTGTGTGTGTGTGTGTGTGTGTGTGTGTGTGTGTGTGTGTGTGTGTGTGTGTGTGTGTGTGTGTGTGTGTGTGTGTGTGTGTGTGTGTGTGTGTGTGTGTGTGTGTGTGTGTGTGTGTGTGTGTGTGTACATGTGTGCGCTAGCATGAAACAGATACAGACTCGTTATATGGAAAGGCAGCAGACACCCCAGCACATCTGACAAAATGATGGCCTTGCACTACAAAGCGTAAAATACAGGTAAGGTCAAAAGTATATATACAGTAATATTGTGGACAGATTGACAGAAAGAGTTGCATGCAGCACTCCCACACAGCATGTCACAATGGACGAGTCAGTTCAACTTCATTTACATCTGTGTGTTTGAAAAATGGTACCTGAAAAACTACACAGGCAGGCTTTAGTGTGTTGCATTTGCTACATGTTGTTGCTCCTCTCAAATTGTATTTTATAGGATCGAAATGAATCAAGTCTGACATAGTCTTCTCAATGGCTCATTACAGTGACTTAAAGGTACTGTGACCCTAGCCATAGCCATGGGGTCGGCAGGTAGCCTAGTGGTTATTGTGTTGGGCCGTTAACCAAAAGGTTGCAAGACAAAATAATGCTGATAAAGTACAAATCTGTCGTTGTGCCACTGAACAAGGCAGTTAACCCACTGTACCTAGACTGTCATTGTAAATAAGAATTTGTTCTTAACTTTCTTGTCTTGTTAAATAAAGGTAAAAAAATGAAAGGATCACACAGAGATGAATCTGAGCACTCCACTGACATTTACCCTGTTTATAAAATCCATCAGATTATGTTTAGATCGAGGGGCTCCCCCCTTTCACACGTCTCTGTGGTAGATGGGGAGAGAGCAGGGGAGAATGAACCACAGAAGTTGGTTCTCATTGAAACACGGAAGTTCAAGGCTGACCGCGGTACTGCTTGCAGAAAACAGGATCCTCATTATAATTAATGGGAAAATGGCAATCTTTGTGTAAATAAAAAATGTTTTAAAAGACAATCATAATACCAATAATTGCTTATAAAACACCAGTCCTTGAACCGATTATTTTAAAATCGCTCACAAAACAAGTTACACTATGGGGCAGCAGGTAGCCTAGTGGTTAGTGCAGTGGACCAGTAACTGAAAGGTTGCTAGATCAAATCCCTGGGCTGACAAGGTAAAAATCTGTTGTTCTGAACAAGGCAGTTAAACCACATTTCCTAGGTCGTCATTGCAAATAAGAATTTGTTCTTAACTGACTTGCCTAGTTAAATAAAGGTTGAATAATTTAGCTCCTAATTGCAACCTGCAGTACCCCGTTAGGCCTTCAACTTCAGTTAAGGCTTCCCATCTGGAACAGTTTGTGCATCACAGGAGGTTGGTGGCATGTTAAATGGGGAGGACAGACTCGGGGTAATGGCTGGAGTGGAATTAGTGGAATGATATCAAACACATCGTTTCTATTTTGAGGAAGTGTATGGCTATGGAGTTTCAAGATGGACAAACAGTACGATTGCCGCTTTTTAATTTTTAAAAAATCGAAACAAAGGACTTTTAAGGGAGTATGCGAGCACACTCATTCGGCTCGCCTAACCGAACTCAAGAATGTGGAAGGCGTTACTCAATGAGAGGGGGCATCACTGAGCTAGCCTACAACGTCACTTCCTGGAGTAGCTCAAACTGTGCATGTTATATACCCTTGACGCGCCATCTTAACTTCTCTAGGATAGGGGGCAGCATTTTCATGTTTGGATGAAAAGCATACCCAAATTCAACTGCCAGCTATTCATCCCCAAAAGATAAGATATGCATATTATTAGTAGATTTGGATAGAAAACACTCTGAAGTTTCTAAAACTGTTTGACAAACCATTCAGATTTTTTTTTTTGAGGTCACTCTCTTTTCAATGGATCTTCATTGGGAATCCAGATTTCTAATTGACCTACTTGCAGTTCCTACCACTTTCACTGGATGTAAAAAGTCTTGAAAAAATTGGTGTGTTTTTCCTTTGTGTAATGAATAAGTAGCCCTGTTCAGAACGAGAGTCGAGTAAAGTGTACTTTTTGTTTGAGGCGCGTAACCAGAAAGCATGCCACAGTTTGTTTTAATCCTGTATTGAACACAGATCATCCCGTCTTCAATTTTATTGATTATTTACGTTAAAAAAATACCTAAAGTTGTATTACAAAAGTAGTTTGAAATGTTTTGGCAAAGTTTACAGGTAACCTTTGAGATATTTTGTAGCCACGTTTGAGCAAGTTGGAACCGCTGTTTTTCTGGATCAAACGCGCCAAATAAATGGACATTTTGGAAAGATATCGACAGAATTAATCGAACAAAAGGACCATTTGTGATGTTTATGGGACATATTGGAGTGACAACAACAGAAGCTCGTCAAAGGTAAGGCATGAATTATATTTTTATTTCTGCGTTTTGTGTCGCGCCTACGGGGTAGAAATATGCTTCTTTCTCTTTATTTACAATGTTGCTATCCTCAGAAAATAGCATCGTTTGCTTTCGCCGAAAAGCCTATTTGAATTCTGACATGTTGGCTGGATTCACAACCAGTGTAGCTTTAATTTGGTATCTTTCATGTGTGATTTAATGAAAGTTTGATTTTTATAGTAATTTATTCGAATATGGCGCTCTGCATTGACTCTGGCTTTTGGCCAAGTGAGACAGTAGCGTCCTAAACTCAGATTTTGGGATATAAATATGAACTTTACCGAACAGAACATACATGTATTGTGTAACAAGAAGTCCTATAGGTGTCATCTGATGAAGATCATCAAAGGTTAGTGATTAATTTAAACTATTTATACTTTTTGTTACTCCTCTCTTTGGCTGGAAAAATGGCTGTGTTTTTCTGTGGCTATGTACTGACCTAACATAATCGCAAGGTGTGCTTTCGCCGTAAATCCCTTTTGAAATCAGACACTTTGGCTGGATTAACGAGAAGTGTATCTTTAAAATGGTGTATAATACTTGTATGTTTGAGGAATTTTAATTATGAGATTTCTGTTGTTTTGAATTTGGCGCCCTGCAATTTCCCTGGCTGTTGGTTATGTGGGACGCTACCGTCCCACATATCCCAGAGAAGTTAACCGACTTCATTTGGCTTCAATGCGCTATTGAGTCTTCACATAGGAATAATGGTGTCACGTGATTAGGGCCATCACCGACAAAAACAAACCTTGGTCGACTGAGTCATCCTGTTTAAACTTATTTTTCCATATATAAAACCAACAACATATGCACTGAGCTTGTCTGATGCTTGAAGCAAACTGTTTGATAAAATAATAAAGACACAGAAATTACTCAAGGAAGAGCACGATGGTCACACTGCGTGAAAAAAAGAAGAAAGACAGCGAGTGCCTGTGTGATTGACGCAGGTTGTCTGACTCTCCTCCCTAATGCAGTGAAAAGGCACCACAGCACAGCGTTTATTGCACTGTCCGTGCTGAAGCTTTAACATTATTTCAGCCATTTAGTTCGCGAAATTCCAAATTTGCTTAGAAAAAAACATTCTGTAATCCCTCAACCCTGGCTCTCTTTACGTGAAACATGTAAGCATGTCATGCATGTGAACAATAGGGACTGACCTATGACCTATCATAATCACGTCAAAATAATGTTTTTTACAAACTCCGAAAACAGTAATGTCGAGAGCAAAATGGATGCAGAGGACGTGAAAAAGAAACTCGAAGCGGGCGAATGTTTACTGGTTGCATTAGGAGAAAAAAGAGAAGTCAGATCTGTGGAAGACTACTACAAATCAAGAAAAATAAGGGTATAGGAGCAAGCGTTGCATGACTATTACGTGTGCCAAACAGTTACTGTTAGATGACAATATTTTTTTTTCTGATCATTCGGAACAATGTAAACAACAAATCAATAAATATTCAGCGCATTCAGAAAGTATTCAGACCCCTTACCCCATTTGAAAAATGGGCAATGTTTTACACACTTGTAGAGACAGTGTTTGAAAGTAATGATGGGGGGGAAAAAATAGATACAGTTACATATTTTCTGGATTTTATTTCTGACCATATATCGTTTTGACAATATCGCAATATTATTTTTGCGATAGTTGGCTGTACCTGCACCAAACTCCAATTTGTTTGACTGATCAAAACTTGCTTTCTCATGGCTCTCTCTTGTCCCTCTGCAGCAAACATACAGTGCATTTCGAAAGTATTCAGATCCCTCGACTTTTTCCACATTTTGTCATGTTACAGCCTTATTCTAAAATGGATTAAATAGTTTTTTCCCTCATCAATCGACACACAATACTCCATAATGACAAAGCAAAAAAACTGGTTTTGAGAAACTTTTGCAAATGTCTTGAAAATAAAAAACAGATATCACATTTACACAAATATTCAGACCCTTTACTCAGTACTTTGTTGAAGCACCTTTGGCAGTGATTACAGCCTTGAACTATTCTTGGGTTTAATGCTAAAAGCTTGACACACCTGTATTTGGGGAGTTTCTCCCATTCTTCTCTGCAGATCCTCTCAAGCTCTGTCAGGTTAGAATGGGGAGATTTGCTGCACAGCTATTAGCAGGTCTCTCCAGAGATGTTCGAATGGTCTCTGGCTGGGCCACTCAAGGACATTCAGAGACTTGTCCCGAAGCCTCTCCTGCGTTGTCTTGGCTGTGTGCTTATGGTCGTTGTCCTGTTGTAGAAACATCTCAAGGATGATCAATGGCAACAGGATGAACCTGAGCTCAATTTCGATTCTAATAGGAAATGGTCTGAATACTTTGGTAAATAAAGTATTTCATCTTTTATTTGCAAACATTTTTTTTTTAATGTTTTCGATTTGTCATTATAGGGTATTATGTGTAGATTGATGAGGATTTTTTTTATTTAATCAATTTTAGAATAAGTCTAATGTAACAAAATGTGGAAAAAGGGAAGGGGTCTGAATACTTTCTGAATGCACTGACAGTACCAGTCAAATATTTGGACACACGTACTCATTCAAGGATTTTTCTTTTTTTAAACTATTTTCTACATTGTTGAATAATAGTGAAGACATCAAAATTATGAAATAACACATAGTAACCAATTTTTTTTTAAACAAATCAAAATATGAATTATATTTGAGATTCTTCAAAGTAGCCACCCTTTGCCTTGAGGACAGCTTTGCACACTCTTGGAAATTCTCTTAACCAGCTTCATGAGGTAGTCACCTGGAATGCGTTTCAATTAACAGGTGTGCCTTGTTAAAAGTTAATTTGTGGAATTTATTTCCTTCTTAATGCATTTTAGCCAATGAGTTGAGTTGTGACAAGGTAGGGGTGGTATACAGAAGTCAATATTATGGCAAGAACAGCTCAAATAAGCAAAGAGAAACGACAGTCCATTATTACTTTAAGACATGAAGGTAAGTCAAAAAAACGGAAAATGTCAAGAACTTTGAAAGTTTCTTCAAGAGCAATCGTAAAAACCATCAAGCGCTATGACAAAACTGGCTCTCATGAGGACCGCCACAGGAAAGGAAGACCCATAGTCACCTCTGCTGCAGAGGATAAGTTCAATAGAGTTAACCACACCTCGGGTTGCAGCTCAAATAAATGCTTCACAGAGTTCAAGTAACAGACACATCTCAACATCAACTGTTCAGAGGAGACTCAGGCCTTCATGGTCGAATTGATGCAAAGAAACCACTACTAAAGGACACCAATAATAAGAAGAGACTTGCTTGGGCCAAGAAACACAAGAAATGGACATTAGACTGGTGGAAGTCGTTCTTTTGGTCTGATGGGTACAAATTTGAGATTTTTGGTTCTAACCGCTGTGTCTTTGTATAGACGTAGAGTAGGTGAACGGATGATCTCTGCATGTGTGGTTCTCACCGTGAAGCATGGAGGAGGTGGTGTGGTGTGGTGTGGGGGTGCTTTGCTGGTGACACTTTCTGTGATTTATTTAGAATTCAAGGCACACTTAACCAGCATGGCTACCACAGCATTCTGCAGCTATACGCCATCCCATCTGGTTGGCGACTATCATTTGTTTTTCCAGAAGGACAATGACCCAACACACCTCCAGGCTGTGTAAGGGGTATTTGAGATGGTTTGTGATGAGTTGGACCGCAGAATGAAGGAAAAGTAGCCAACAAGTGCTCAGCATATGTTGGAACTCCTTCAAGACTATTGGAAAATCATTCCAGGTGAGCTGGTTGAGAAAATGCCAAGAGTGTGCAAAGCTGGCATCAAGGCAAAGGGTGGCTACTTTGAAGAATCTAAAATATATTTTGATTTGTTTAACACTTTTTTTGGTTACTATATGATTTTGTATGTGTTATTTCATAGTTTTGATGTCTTCACTATTATTCTACAATGTAGAAAGTAGTACAAATAAAGAAAAACCCTTGAATGAGTAGGTGTTCTAAAACTTTTTACCGGTAGTGCATATTTGCCTTTAAAGTTGGAGCACATCGACCGGTATTTCCATCAATGAATAAAAAGCATTATTTATTTTTTACCCAGACAAATTGGCTAGCAACCCATTTATTTATTTTTGGGGCCAAAAACGGCTAACGGAAACCCTGGGCCACAGCTAGATAACTACCTAGCAAGATACCGACAAAGAAATTGAATTCACCCTCCATAAACCCAATCCCGACAGTGCCTATGTCGTGTCCAAATGTTTAGCTAGCTAGCTAACGTTTACATATATTCGCTAGCTAGCACAACATAGCTACTTAGCTAGATAGTGCAGTGTCCTTAGCTAGCTAGATAACTCAGCAGCCAACACAGGCAGTTATTTCATGTAAACTAGCTAATCCATTGTGATTTAATTATAATATCAATACTAGCTAAAGTGGTTAACTAGCTTGGAGGAAGTATTTAGTGCATTGTGTCTGCGCACTTAGCTAGCTACCATCCCATAGCCTACATTGCATACAAAGTCTGACTGGTTCATCCCTGGTGTCACGCCCTGGCCTTAGTATTCTTTGTTTTCTTTATTATTTTAGTTAGGTCAGGGTGTGACATGGGGAATGTTTGTGTTTTGTTGGTTTTGGGTGTTTCTATGGTAAAGGGGTTGTTGGGTGTAGTATATGGGTTTGTGTTGAGTTCATGTGTCTAGCGTTGTCTATGTATGTTTAGTTGTCTAGGAGAGTCTATGGTTGCCTGAATGAGTTCCCAATTAGAGACAGCTGATTTCGGTTGTCTCTGATTGGGAGCCTTATTTAGGGTAGCCATAGGCTTTCATTTGTTGTGAGTAGTTGTCTATGTGATACGTTTGTAGCCAGTGTGTGCACATCGTTATTTAGCTTCACGATCGTTTTCTTGTTTTGTTTATTTCGTAAGTGTGTTTGTTTCGTTTGCCTTCTTCTTAAATAAAAAGGAGATGGCTTATTTTCCTAAAGCTGCGTTTTGGTCCGTCAATCCTCCACACGATCGTGACACCTGGATGCACGGAGAAAATGCCGTTGCCATTTTAAAAGTAGAAATGGTTCGTTCGTCACTACCAGATCATCATGCAGCAGGTACCGCTTTTGTTGTAGCAAGATAAGGCACGCCCTCCCACTGTGATAAGTAACTATCGGCAGATTCTCAGTGTGTTCCATGCTTTAGTGTCTGCTCATTTTTTTTTTACCTTTATTTAACTAGGCAAGTCAGCTCAGAACAAATTCTTATTTTCAATAACGGCCTAGGAACAGTGGGTTAACTGCCTTGTTCAGGGGCAGAACGACCGATTTTTACCTTGTCAGCTCAGGGATTTTGATCTTGCAACCATTCATCTACTAGTCCAATGCTCTAACCACTAGGCTACCTGCCGCCCCGCCTCATCATCAAGACATTGAAGACACGTGGAAAGAACTGACTATTTACCGACTCGTTGGGGAGCTTACTAGAGTTGAGGGGGTCCTTGCCAATGTACTGTATCGTGATAAAATGTAATCATGAGGTCCCTGACAATACCCAGCCCGAGTAATTTACACCACGTCAATGTTGAAGAATGAGATTTATACTTCTTTATTCTTCTAATTGCCAAGAACACGCCTGTATAAATATCTGACAGGGTGATGTCAGATCAGATGGAGCCATTTCTTCCACAGCCAGCGTGACTAAAGCATTCTTCACTACTTCCTCTCTCCCACTTCCTGAGTGGCATGAAAAACTCACATGGTCCATTTCCTGCTGTTCTCTTCTCAAACAGACCCTCTATCTCCACAATTGAGGACCAGGCCACCAGGGACACCATACACAATCACAACATGACATAGCAGTATCAGATAGAAGAATTTAAATCTACCTCTATCAGCCAAGTTAGTTTTACCACAACAGTAACACCACAGCACAACTGCCAGAGTCATTGAAATGTAGGTATCCACTACTATTGATATGGTAGGATTCTGTATACAGTAGACCTTGTACTGTTGTGTTGTGTCACTCTTTGGTGGGCATAGCATGTTAGCATATTAGCTGTGTTTGAACTAGGCCTATTCTTTCTTTCAGTATTTTTTTATGTAATGGAAGTATCACGCCCCACCTTCACACATGCTAGCTGTGACCTGATGTGCACCCTAAAGCCCCTAAAAGCGTGCCAAAATTTGAATCACTGAAGTATAACAATCCCTTCCTCGCTGTGTGTGTGTGTGTGTGTGTGTGTGTGTAAAAAGTGACAGTTATCAGCCTGCTGTCTGCCACCATTCAAAGCATGGTTAAGGCAGCAGCCACGCATACACACACACACACACACACACACACACACACACACACACACACACACACACAATTTTACGTCTACATCATGGATTTCCATCTTCAGCCTGAGAAACTTTAGCTAGTAGTCCCAACAGAATTCCAGAACATGAACGGAAACCATGTAACCACAACAGCGAAAATAATATAGGATATCTCCCCGGAGAAATGTAATCTCATCCAAAATATTTCATTTAGGCAAATGATTTGTTCTCCAATGCTTTGAGCAACCATTAACGTTGTGAATCAAGGGGTCCAGGAACCCTCCACAATGACAGTCTACTATTCCACCCTACTGTATAACCTCTTATGTCACTTGTCTATTTATCATATAAACCTTGGCATGGAATCTAGCTTGGGTATTTATGCAATAAGTTAGGACATACATTCATACACATTTTATTTGTGCAAGTCTAATCATTAATATAATCTATATGACATATGGGCTAGGCCAGTGTTTCCAAATCCAATCCTCGCGTACACCCAACAGCACACATTTTTGTAACATTACTAATTCACACGCATATAAATTACACACTTGTAAATGTGAAATAGGATTCAAATAAAATAGAAAAATGTAAGCCCTCAAAGAGTTGAATCAGTTGAGTTGGTCTGGGGCTACAACTAAAATGTGTGCTGTTGGAGGTACTCAAAGACTGGAGTTGGCAAACACCGGACTAGGCTACAGTATGTATTTGACAAATCAACCAACTCCAGATTTGGAGGAGATTAAGTTACAAATATTTTCCCTGTATTGTACAATCATGTCATCAGTCATACCACCTAAATTGCAGTCCGAGAGCAGTCTCAAAACGTGTCGGTATGTCAACGTCAACATTATTATTATGCTGACATGCTTTGAGAGCAGCTCTATTCAAATAGATGTATGACTACTACACACTGAAATGTAGAGTAAATAAGCTTTTCTGCCTCTCGGTTAATTAAATAGGCCTTAACCAATTTTACACCTAACTGAAACAATTTTTCACTTATGTTAACTGAATCAAAATCTTTATTTTGAGATTCACTTACATTAAACGAGTTGAAATACAGCTTAGCATTTACTCCGTTTCATTATTAAGACAGCATAACCCACATAATCCTACAGTTATCAAGGGATCTTGGGGGTACATATGGTGGCACACTTCGATCTCTCTCTCTCTGAGGTCACAATTTACTCTGGAATGCAGAGGGGGCTCTAGGTCTGGATAACCGGATCTCCTGAATTCCTTTCAAATGACTTCACTCCTTCTGTTCATTCCGTTAGAAGTCAAAGGTGCTTGGCGGTTATACTTTCATAACTGCAAACATGGGGCAACCAAAAATTACTCATACATGACATTTGTGACAGACAACCTGATAAAAGTGGCCTTAACCTTAAAATCATCGGAGGTGTTATCCTGATGTCCTTGGCTGTTATTTTGTGTCCACATCACAAACCAGAGCACCGATAGTGTTGTTGTGACGTTATCCTGCCGCTGACTCAATAAACAAACACAGCTTTCAAATGTTTGTCTCCTCACCAGAGTCGCTTTCAACAGGTCAGACTGAGCCTTTCGCTGAAGTCTAAAGGATCCCCACGCTAAAGGGAATCATACTGCCCTGCCACCACGACCCTCAGTTGCGCTGCTTTGAAATGACAACCTCCACCTCTAATCCACCTTCAAAACTCATCACTATCCCTAAATTCTGGCCTCGATCCACACACAGTCCCACTGATCACAGACAATCTCTGAATCTCGTTCTCTGGAAGAAATCAAGGGTGGCAAAGTCAGGGAAAGTGTTGGGAAATATTTTGCCGTGTATATAAGCCTGCGTGCATCTAGGCATGCATGTGCAAAGAGGGGAGAAAAAGGAGGGAAAAACTAAAAGTCAGATCAAGACTCCACCCAGGGATGAACGATTACATCCTCCCTCCACTCTCAGGCCATCTGGGTTAGCAAGAGCCAGAGCGACCAGAGCACAGGCCTGCATCTCTTTGCCTTGGCTGCACTGTTGAGGATTAGGCAACACTAGTGAACATGCCTGAGACCTCTTTTAAGGATTGTGTAGCTCGCAGTGAGCTCACCGAATGAGAGAGTCCTGGGATGACATCAGCATTCAACAAGGCAGTAGTGAGGCAGCACCTAAGATCACTAAAGACCGGGCTGTGGTGTCAACGAATGGAAGGCAGTGGCTGGGCGACGTTTAGGCGTTGCATGGGGTTGTTGTTACGTTCTACATTTCCACAACATTTAAATACCACATGAACAGCACCCTCGCGGGAGACTATGGGGGTGCTGGTCCTACTATGTCATTACAGTCGACAAAACACAGAAGTTTTCTGCTGGCTAGAAATCACAGCCATTCTATTTACGTTAGTTAACCCTGCTGGAACGCATACCAGAGATTACAAGTTTTGTGCCGCCAGCATTGCACCCCATTCCAACCCCTCCCCACTGCCTGCAACCCAAGAGCTAGAGGAATTATTTATTTGTTTTGTTAGTACTTCTCGTCACAGTCATTCTAGGGCTGGGAATTGCTAGAGACCTCGCGATACAATATCACAATACTTAGGTGCCGATACAATATATGATACTGTGATTATATTGCGATTCGATGATTCGAACATATTGCTCACCATATATCTGCTGCAGAGGGACAAGAGAGAGCCATGAGAAAACTATTTTTGATCAGTCATGGGGGTAAAAAAGTGCTGAAAACAAATTGCCACCCTATTTTTTTTTAAAGATGGAAAACTCGCTATGAAGGAAAAATTAGAGTTTTGGTACAGGTACAGCCAACTAGCGCAAAAAGAATATTGCAATATTGTCAAAGCGATGCAATACTAAATATATCATCAAAAATAATATCCCGATATGTAACTAGCTATTTATTTATTGTAGACAGAGCTCTGTGTGGCTGCTCTAGAGTCTTAGCCTGAGGCAACGAGAGGTTTGCAATTGCATAAGCCCAATGGAGCAGCTCACCAATGGGCAGAGTCTCCCAGTCCCAACAGCCCCACTGCTCAAAACAGAAGAGTCCTGCCCATCGCAGTCAGGACATAGTCGAGTAAAAATTGGAAGGACATCATTTGGTAAAACAAAGTCATAAAGTCGGCCAGATAGCCATCCTGCTCTTTAATGTTAGGCTAAACGGATAATCTTCTTTACCTTCTTTACCTTAGTGGTGGCCAAGGTTAGGGCATTGTCCTGGATAACTCATCATCCACAGATTAACTGAATGAACTCGCTGTCATACTAGACTTAAACTACTTAACATGCTGGCCTTGTACAGGAACCTTTCCCACGTTACACTACCGTAAGTCACTGATAGGACACGGAGCCGTGTCAAGAAACGTGATCAGCTCAACTGTATGCCTACATCCTGGTTGAGCAGAGGGGGCAACTTTGCCTTATTTGACTTTTGCTCAAGGAGCTTACAAACAGCAGGGCAAGAACAGTCCGCTGTACCGCAGTTGATTGACAACTCTGGTGGCACAGGAAGCCCTGTGCGTTTCTGCCGCTGTTTGTAACCTGCTTCTTTTACAGCCCGTCTTTCCAACCAGTTCTAGTTCCCCACAGGGTGAGTGGCGCGGTCATTATGATGACCACACTGAAGAGAGACCACATCCCTTCAGTGTTGTAATTAAGACATGGGAAGAGTCCACCTTAAAAAGATCCTGAGAGTGTCCTACATACACTGGTGACTAATTATTACTGAACATGGTTTATTTTGGGGAAAATGTTGTTGAAGTTAATTCAGTCAAAGTAGTTTGTGAAATACGAATAATGATGTATACCCCACTTAAATTTCAGGCAAGAGATGAGGTGCTCTGGGCAGTAATAGCTCAATAGACCCTAGAGACCCTACGATCACACAGTGTCAAAACGATACACCTCCTATATCAACCAGTGTGTGGGTAACTCAACAACCCTAGACACTGTACCAGACTACAGTTAGTGGACAATTTATTAGGTACACCACCAGGTTCACGAAAATGGTACGCTCCTACAGACAAGTGACCATGGCTTGCTATATAAAGCAGGACAGACAGGCACAGAGGCATTCAGTTACTGTTCAATTGAATGTTACAATGGGCAAAACGAGTGCGCGCCGGTTCCAGTATCTCAGAAATTAACGGCATCCTGGGCGTTTCATGCACAACAGTGTCTAGGACACAAAAAACATCCAGTCAGCGGCAGTCCTGTGGCCAAAAACAGTTAGTTGATGAGAGGTCGAAGGAGAATGGCAGGAATCGTGCAAGCTAACAGGCAGGCACAAACAGGCAAATAACGACGCAGTACAACAGTGGTGTGCAAAACGGCATCTCAAAATGCACAACCCGGTGTGGTCGCAGCAGACGACCAGCAGGGTCCCACAGGGTCCCACTCCTATCAACTAAAAAGAAAAAGAAGCAGCTCCAGTGGGCCCCCGATCAACACCACTGGGCAATTGAGGAGTGGAAAAACATTGCCTGGTCCGATGAATCCCGGTTCCTGTTGCGTCATGCTGATGGCAGAGTCAGGATTTGGCGTAAGCAGCATGAGTCCCTGACGCCATCCTGCCTGGTGTCAACGGTACAGGCTGGTGTCGATGGTGTAATGGTGTGGGGAATGTTTTCCTGGCACACGTTAGGTCCCATGATACCAATTGAATTCTTTGGGGCAATGTTTCCACGCCCCAAATAATTCAGGCTGTTCTGGAGGCAAAGGGGTGTCCAACTAAATGGGTGTACCTAATAAACTGGACACTGAGTGTATATCAACCGGTGTGGGAGTACACTAAACAACGCTAGACACTGTATCAGACTAGGGCCGATAGGGAGACTCCACAGCTGAATTTAAGAATGAAATAAAGTCTGTTAGATACAAGCTATCAGTTATTATCAACAAGTAACTTAGCTGCCTAGCCTATGCACTGTTGCTTGGTGGTTGTTCATGTCATAGTGCTGATAATACCGTTTAGTT
Organism: Salvelinus fontinalis; assembly: GCF_029448725.1. Classification (NCBI taxonomy): domain Eukaryota; kingdom Metazoa; phylum Chordata; class Actinopteri; order Salmoniformes; family Salmonidae; genus Salvelinus; species Salvelinus fontinalis. Next base: position 44,834,846 of record NC_074693.1, read on the forward strand.
TGGCTCAGGTTTTATCTATAATGCTGACACTCGTGCAACAGCACAAAAAAACTGCTCTGCAAACCACAAGGACTTGTTCTGCCCTCATGGTCAGCAAGTTGCTGACCTTTCCACTTAATCCATCTCTGCAACATGAATGCTTTGAGGTTCAGACTATCAACTGTAATGGAGACCGTTTCAAAGGCCTCACCTTGTACTTGTAGGAAAGACTTAGGTCAAAAAGCATACAAATGCTCAGGGTTTTCAAAAGTAACTTAAGTGAAATACCATCTAGCCTAAAATGTGACTATTACATTAAATAGTAATACGATTCCCATTTGGGGCTGCCAGCCCATCAATAGATATGTGCATGACATGTGATGTAGTCAACTCCCCAGGGTTACTAGAATGGTTCATAAACTGTTGTGATGGATTGACTTTAACAACACACGGGCTTACAATTGAGGTGACTGATGAAAAAGGTTTAATGCAAAACAGTAAAACAGGAAATGGGGCATGCGCATACATTCCTTTGCATGGCTTTCAACACCCGAACGTATGAGTTGTAAAAGCTGATTCACTCATAAGTAGCATGCGAAAACTATGTAACAATTGACCTAACTTGGTCAAAATGACATTATATTATATAACCCTTGAATGTCAAATAACAGGACACAGTTCAGATTTACTTTTCAAAGGAAGTTGGCTCAGAAAACTACCTACCAGTTTTTTGTTTTTACTTTCATCCTCTTTTTCTTTCTTTTTATTCGGTTTATTGGGATCCTCTCCGCCGCTTGCTTGATCCATTTTGAGATTTAGTTCCCGTAAAGACTTCAGAAGACTCCTCAAAAGTAAACTCCACCACTCTTGTGAACACTTTCAAAAATACCAGAGTTAGGTTTCCTCAAAACCCATGCCATTCAAGTTGGCTTAAAATAAAAATGTTGGTTAAAAGTATTCCAAAGAGTACGGTCCGTTTGTTCTTATAATTGTATCCAGCTGAGAAGTTCAACACTTTTGCTTGACGAAGAAAGGTGTGGCAGGGCAGCCCTGTATCCATCCAGATATCCCTTTATCACAGTAGCAACTGTCTCAGTCCAAACCGCGAGAAATCTGTCGCAAAAAAAGAACAAATTATATTTTAGAATTGTCAATGTCAATCGTTCTCACCTGTAGTGCACAAATGTTTAACTAAAATCACTGTACCGCTCCATGTTGACACCTGCTTTCAGGAATAACCTACTTATTATGCAGGTACCTTTGCTGTGAATAGCGTACATCATAATACCGTATGTGTTAAAAACAGCCAGTCAACGGTTTGTTTTAAGAAGAAACAAAATGTTGCCATTTAATTGCGTGGAATACAGTTAAATAAATGCATTACTGTTACACAAAACAAACTTAGTAGCTGACTATGTAGCGTGGATAGTAACAATGTAACAACCTAATACAAATGTAGCAGTGTTACCATGATTATATGGAGAGTTTACGCTGTCAAGACACATTGTAACATGCAACATTACTGCCACCAAACCCAAAATATAAATGAAATGTATTTGAAATATCAAACATTTTATAGGATAGGAAAACCACCGATGCTGCCTAAGCGCTTACTTTAGAAATACATTACAAAACGGGGAGCAAATACATTTTATTTTACCTGCATAGGTCCAATAAACTTAATTGACTTGCTGCAATCGCTTAAAATTGTAAACAATGTAACAATTAAATAAATCTGCCAAAGCCAACTCACAAAATACCATCCCAAGCTTACCATTTCAACCAAACGTGAGAGCCAGGCCCACTGTAGTTCTGCTCACCGACCATTCCGATTCGCCCACGAGCCACGTGAGGAAGCAAGGATTCCGTCAGCCATTGGTCACATCAGCGATCACTCCGGGGTCGGGTTGCTGGCGTCAACGAGGAGGAGACTATTGTTGAAATGGAGAGGTCAGACTGATTTCACAGCGACTGGATCGGGTTTAATCACCCAAGGCTTGCAGCGGATATAAAGAAATCCAGCAAGCGAGCGAGTGTACGTTTCTGTTCATCGTGGCATGTTTGTGAGAGACAATAGGTTGCTTATATTTGATCAAGCAAAACGACAAATGGAGGAAAATAAATAAATAATATTTTAGACTGATCCAATATAAATCAAACTCTACTCCACTAACTCCAATTGTAATTATTTTACCTAATTTGGGATCACAACTATAGCTGGATTTGCATGTTTGAATACATAATCACATGAGATATTTCATATTTAAAAGTCTGATTACAGTCAGACTTATTTTGTCCCATGACAGGACATTTTAAAGTATCGCCATCATGCATGGTCTGCCTTACAGGAATACAGTTACTGGAGCAGAAAACTGTCCCCCACAGGCCACAGACTGCAGGTGCCATTTTCCCACAGGCATCTATTGATGTGCCATTCTGAATCATCCAGTCATTGATTTACAAAAGAGTACACACACGATGGAAGCAAACTGATGCAATGTATTGTGGCCGTTACTTTGAGAGGAGTTCAAATGTATTAGAAATGCATGTACATTTAAATAGGGGCACAAATCAACTTGTCGTGTACACAGTTTTGCAGTTCAGAGCTACAGAGAAATGCTTATCACTGGGGCTCCCGAGTGGTGTAGCGGTCTAAGGCACTGCATCTCAGTGGTTCAAATCCAGGTTGCATCACATCCGGCTGTGATTGGGAGTCCCATAGGGCGACACACAATTGGCCCAGCGTCGTCCAGGTTTGTCCGGGGTAGGCCGTCATTGTAAATAAGAATTTGTTCTTCACTGACTTGCCTAGTTAAGTAATAATAATAATAATAAGCTCCAACAACACATCAATACACACAATTCAAAAGAAGGGAAAAAAACGAAGAAGAAATTAAGAGATATCAGAATGAGCAATGTCCAGAATATAAAAATGTATGTGAATGGTGTGTACTGTACAGACATTGTGGGCTGAATATTAATAGAAAAGGTGTGTACAGTAGGATGAGCCATGACTAGAATACAATATAGACACAGTGGTAAAACATTATGTAAACGTTATAAAAGTGACCAGTGTTCAATATCTATGTACAGTTGATGTTGGAAGTTTACATACACTTAGGTTGGAGTCATTAAAACCAATTTTTCAACCACTTCACAAATTTCTAGTGAACAAACTAAGGTTTTGGCAAGTCGGCTAGGACATCTACTTTGTGCATGACACATGTCATTGTTGTTTACAATTGTTTACAGACAGGTTATTTCACTTGTAATTCACTGTATCACAATTCCAGTGGCTCAGAAGTTTACATACACTAAGTTGACTGTGCCTTAAAACAGCATGGAAAATTCCAGAAAATGATGTCATGGCTTTAGAAGCTTCTGACAGGCTAATTTACATAATTTGAGTCAATTGGAGGTGTACCTGTGGATGTATTTCAAGGCCTACCTTCAAACTCAGTGCTTATTTGCTTGACATCATGGGAAAATCAAAAGAAATCAGCCAAGACCTCAGAAAAAAAATTGTAGACCTCCACGTCTGGTTCCTTGGGAGCCATTTCCAAAAACCTGAAGGTACCATGTTCATCTGTACAAACAATAGTGCGCAAGCATAAACACAATGTGACCACGCAGCCGTCGTACCGCTCAGGAAGGAGACGCATTCTGTCTCCTATAGATGAACATACTTTGGTGCGAAAAGTGCAAATCTATCCCAGAACAACAGCAAAGGACCTTGTGAAGATGCTGGAGGAAACAGGTACAAATTTATCTATATCCACAGTAAAACAAGTCATATATCGACATAACCTGAGGCACTGCTCCAAAACCGCCATAAAAAGCCAGACTACGGTTTGCAACTGCACATGGGGACAAAGATCGTACTTTTTGGAGAAATGTACTCTGGTCTGATGAAACAAAAATAGAACTGTTTGGCCATAATGACCATCGTTATATTTGGAGGGAAAAGGGGGAGGCTTGCAAGCCGAAGATCAGTGTCCCAACTGTGAAGCACGGTGGTTACAGCATCATGTTGTGGGGGTGCTTTGCTGTAGGAGGGACTGGTGCACTTCACAAAATAGATGGCATCATGAGGGAGTAAAATTATGTGGATATATTGAAGCAACATCTCAAAACATCAGTCAGGAAGTTAAAGCTTGGTCGCAAATGGGTCTTCCAAATGCACAATGACCCCAAGCATACTTCCAAAGTTGTGGAAAAATGGCTTAAGGATAACAAAGTCAAGATATTGGAGTGGCCATCACAAAGCCCTGACCTCAATCCTATAGAAAATTTGTGGGCAGAACTAAAAAAGCGTGTGCGAGCAAGGAGGCCTACAAACCTGACTCAGTTACACAAGCTCTGTCGGGAGGAATGGGCCAAATTTCACCCAACTTATTGTGGGAAGCTTGTGGAAGGCTACCCGAAACGTTTGACCCAAGTTAAACAATTTGAAGGCAATGTTACCAAAGGCAATGTTACTTCTGACCCACTGGGAATGTGATGAAAAAAATTTAAGCTGAAATATATCGTTCTCTCTACTATTATTCTGACATTTCACATTCTTAAAATAAAGTGGTGATCCTAATTGACCAAAGACAGGGAATTTTTACTAGGATTAAATGTCAGGAATTGTGAAAAACTGAGTTGAAACTGTACATAGGGCAGCAGTCTCGAAGGTGCAAGGTAGGATACCAGATGGTAGCCAGCTAGTGGCAGTGTCTAAGGTTCAGGGCAGTGTACTGGGCGGAGACTTGCTAGTGATGACTGTTTAAATAATTTTCTATATTTTTTATTTAACCTTTATTTAACTAGGCAAGTCAGTGAAGAACAAATTCTTATTTACAATGACGGCCTACACCTGCCAAACCCGGATGGCGCTGGGACAATTATATACCGCCCTATTAACAGTCTGATGGCCTGGTGATAAACAGATTCTATCAGTCTCTGTCCCAGCTTTGACGCAGGTGTACTGTCTCCGCCTTCTAGATGGTAGCTGCCGTGGCTCGGGTGGCCTTGATGATCTTCTTGGCCTTCCTGTGACACTGGGTGCTGTTGATGTCCTGGAGGACAGACATGTGGTAAGTACGTCAATCAAAATACAACACAGGCAAATATAGACCCAAGTCGGCACTATGTATTCTATTCACAAAATGTGTGGTGGTCCCTTTTTGAAGAACTGTGCAAGAGCCAAAGTAGGCCCACTGCTGTTTCTAGAATGAGTGCCCTTGTGTTCACCACTATTATTATTGGGGGTTTTTTTGGGGGGGGGGGGGGGGGGGGGTTGGCATGCACAGGGCACCATCTGGATATTCTTGGTGTGATAAGCTTGCTCTGTTTGTACATCAGGGTCTTGTTCAGTGGGTAGAAAACGTTTTGAAATAGAGTGAAACAGTCAACCACCTGATCCTATCCAATAAGAAGAATGATTAAAGAAGACTCACTTATTGAACACATCCCAGTGCTGACGGTCCAATTCTCTCGCCTGAATCCAGGGGCAGGACTTGGGCAGGAAGCTACCAATGCTGCCTCTCCCGCCCTAGCTGTGCCTGTCCCAGCTGTTAGCCTGTGTGGGAGGGGACGACACCGTCACTAGCAGATAGGCAGACATTCTGGGGTGGGTGAAAAATCAGACTCCCATTGTTTAGAAAGAGTGTATGTACAGTAAGCTCATTATCACATTTAATTGCTTATACTGTAAGCCTTTATTGGTGTTGTCAGGGATTTTGGCCAACAGCTAGCATAGACTGATCACAAAGACAGTTCTCTCCCAGTTTCAAGTTGCTTTAAAGTGGCACTCCATTTTCCTTTTCACCTCAATTGACAGCCAATTTACTTAAAAAGGCACATTTCAATAGGTGGTCCAGTAAAAAATAAAATAAAAATATCACTGGAGGACGTCTTTAAGGATGTGTACTTGGTCTTAATTTCAATTAAATACACATTGTGTTTAAGTAGCAGGCCTAAATAGACCAGAAATGTAAAGCAGTGAGCTTTTCCAATAATTACATCTGTGTGGTGGTGTGTAAGCACGAGGAAGATTAGACTGTGTACACAATCTTACTGAAGATGCATGGGTATTGCTAATTATTGGTTATTGAGTGTTTACCAATCCGAGTTTAAAAAAAAGGATAGACCAAGTGTATTTGCCATTGTATCTTCAGTAACTATGTTTATAATGAGATAAAAGGAATATAATGCTATGCCCATAATATATATTGTTATTTTTTCAATCGAAAGTAACTACCATTCACTGTGTGAGCAATGAGCAACACTGTAGACGTGATCCAAGTACCACTTTTTAGAGGGTAATTACTATGCGATCTTCGCTATATGAGCCACATTACAATTTCCACCAAGTGGGTTACCCCTATTGGCGCGATGCGTCGAGTGTCTGCCTGGAAGGTTCACTTCCCTATCCCTCCGTTCACTACACTGGTGTCAGAAGTGGGATGGTGGCCATGAGGCCTTCGAGAATGCACCGCCGGATGTGTGATGAGGCCGCGATAGGTCTACACACGGAGACCTGCCTTCCCGTTCAGAGGTGGCAGTGTAGCGATCCTCACTATATAAGCCACATTACAATTCCCACCAAGTGGGTTAACCTTTCATGCCAGCAACCCAGGTTTACTTCCCTGTCACTCCATTTGCTACAATAGAGAAACATTTCTTCTATTTGAATTTGAAATAAAGCTCAGTTGAAACCAGGATTTTGGCTGACTGTTAGAGCATGCCCTTCTAAAGACCTTGGCTGAAACAACTAGCATACACGGTGTGAGCAGCCATATGGGCCTGCTACAAGTAGGATTTCCAAGACTGCTGGGATGGGACAGAGTGTTCTGAATGAATGGAGCACAGACACTACTGGATCTCCTGTCACTCAAGGTCCTGACCGTGGAAGATGAATGACCCCGTGTCCAGTTGTCCACTACGCAAAAAAATCCCGTTGTGTCAAAGTGAAGACTAAATTCTTGAAAATGCTACAAATTCATTCAAAATGAAAAACTGAAATGCCCTGGTTAGATAAATATGCAGCATTCACTTTGTCCAAATGTTTGTGTTACAACCTGGAATTAAAATGGATTTAATTGGGATTTTTTTGTGTGACTGTTCAACACAAATAATCTATAATAAATTCGAAGTGAAAAGAAAATGCTAGACATTTTTACAAATGAATAGAATTTCCTGGTTAAATAAATATTAACCCCGAGTCAATCAACTGTAACTATAACTTTTTGGGATTAGTGATTAATCCTGCAGTCTTAAAACTTTGATTTAGTCTGTGATCAAACAATGTACAATTTATCATGAAATACGAATTGGAAATGAAAGAAAGAGTGGACTAGACGCTCTGAAATTCAGATACTTTCAAACAGGAACACAACATTTCGAGTTGTAGTGGCCAAGTTACAGTTGTGACTTACCTGCTTCAAAATACATGGCAAGGCTTGAAAATTGCTGTCTAGCCATGATCGCCAACATCTTGACAGAGCTTTAAGAATTTTGAAAAGAATAATGGGCAAATATTGGACAATCCAGATTTGCAAAGCTCTTATAGACTTACCCTCGAAGACTCACAGTTGAAATCGATGCCAAAGATGTTTCTAACATGTTTTGACTCAGGAAGCTGAAAACTTATGCAATGGCTATTTTAGTTCTTGAATTGTTATTTATCTTTAAATGTAATGTTTCTTTTACTTTGACATTAGAGTATTTTGTGTAGATTGTTGACAAAAAATGAAAAACACATTTTAATCCCACTTTGTAAAACAATAAAATGTAAAGAAATCCAAGGGTCTGAGTACTTTTGCAAGGCACTGTATGATTCTGATATGATTCTGCATGCGTGTCATGTAGCCTATTGAATCAAATTGGAGTTAAAGATACAGTAGCTCCTTTCTACAGTTTGTTCAAGCCTGGAAACCAAAGGGCAGAGCATTCTCACACCAGTATTTCACTCCGACCACAGAGTGCTGCAGCACCTCTTAGAATGTCAAAATCTGTGATTCAGCGGTTAAACTTATCAACTTGTTTTTGATTTAAACTTTCCATTGAAATAACTTGGTGTGATATGAGTACAGTTGAGACAGATGGTGAAATAAAATGACCTAGTTCGGTGCTTTGGGACACCTGCGGCCCAAAACCCCATTATAGTACTTTAGATATTTACAGGTAATGTCTTTACTTGTGAATGGGTGATGATGTATTCTAGAGAAACACACAACCATTGAATGGCCACTAAAGAAAAGGAACATTCACAGTCTTCTTGGTAAGCCACTCCAGTGTCGATTTGGCCTTGAGTTGTAGGTTATTGTCCTGCTGAAAAGGTGAATTCCTCTAAAGCAGACTGAAGTAGGTTTTCCTCTAAGATTTTGCCTGTGCTTAGCTCCATCCTGTTTCTTTTTATCCTGAAAAACTCCCCAGTATTTGTTAACGTCAAGCATAACCATACCATGGCAGTTGCCCCAAACATAAGGCTTTGCATTTTGGCCCAAAAGTTTTTGCAGTATTCATTTAGTGCCTCGTTCCATACAAAATATATTTGTATTCTTTTCACTGTCATTTAGGTCACTTTTGTGGAGTCACTACAACTTTGTTGATCTGTCCTCAGTTCTCTCCCATCACAGAAAATGAACTCCATAGCGGTGTTAAAATCACCAATGGCCTCATGGTAACATCCCTAAGCAGTTTCATGCCTGTCCTGCAGCTCAGTTTTTAAGGACAGCGGATGTGATGTGTCTGAGTGGTTAAATACATATTCCACAGCATAATTATTAACTTGGGAATGCTTAAAGAGATATTCAATGTTGGATTTTTTATTGGTACTCATCTACCTGTCGTTGCACCTCTTTATGAGGCTTTCGAAAAGCTCCCTGGTCTTTGTAGTTTAATCTGTGCTTTAAATTCAATACTTTACTGAAGGACCGTACAGGAGTGGAGGCTGCTGAGGGGAGAACGGCTCATAATAACGGCTGGAACGGAGCGAATGGAGTCAAACACATGGAAACCATGTTTGATGCATTTAATTCCATTACACTTATTCCGCTCCAGCACTACCATGAGCCCATCCTCCCCAATTAAGGTGCCACCAACCTTCTGTGCCAAACAGATGTATGTATGTATGGGAGACAGAGGAAGTGTTAATCATTCAGTTCATGTAACTTCTTATGTGATTTGTTAAGCCAAATTACGTCTGAACTAATATAGGCTTGCCTAAACAAAGGGTCTGAATACTTATGGAACGACTATTTTTATTTTACATTTATTTTTTTATTTTTTTTAATCTTAAAAAATAAATCATTTTCTTCCACTTTGACATGAGTATTTGTGTAGATTGTTGACAAAAAATTACAATTAAATACATTTTAATCCCACCTTGTAACAAAATGTCAAAGAAATCCAAGGGGTCTGAATACTTTTTCAAGGCACTGTATATGTGGTATATTAATATACATTACACAAAGAGTACACTGTTAACAGCTTGTTGAGCAGGAAGCCGTGCGTTTAGAAAGTATTCACACCCCTCGACTTTTTCAAAATGTTGTGGTTTTACAGCCTGAATTTAAAATTGATGACCTTAAGATTTTATGTCACTGGCCTACACACAATACCCCAGAATGCCAAAATTGAATAATGTTTTTAGAATGAAAAAAATTTAAATATGAAATGTCGTATTCAACCTCTTCTGGCAAGCCTAAATAAGTTCAGGAGTCAAAATTTGCGTAAGAAGTCATATCAGTTGCATGGGTTCACTGTGTGCAAGTGTGTTTAACATTATTGTTTTTACCGCATCTCTGTACCCCACACATACAGATAATTGTAAGGTCCCTCAGGCGAGCAATGAATTTCAAACACAGATTCAACCACAAAGACCAAGGAGGTTTTCCAATGCCTCGCAAAGAGGGGCACCTATTAGTAGATTGGGGGGCGGGGGGGATCGGGGGGGAAATAGCAGACATTTAATATACCTTTAAGCATGCTGAAGTTAATAAGGTACAGGCGTCCTTAACTCAGTTGCCGGAGGGGAAGAAAACCACTCAGGAATTTCATTAAGAGGCAAATGGGGACTTTAAAACAGTTACAGTGTTTAATGGCTATCTTAGGAGAAAACTGAGGATGGGATCAACAACATTTAAGTTACTCCACAATACTAACCTACTTGACGAAATGAAAAGCAAGCCTATACAGAATAAAACTATTCCAAAACATGCATCCTGTTTGCAATAAGGCACTAAAGTAAAACTGCAGAAAATGTGTAAAAGAAATTAACTTTATGTCCTGAATACAAAGCGTCATGTTTGGGGCAAATCCAACATAACACATCACTGAGTACCACTTCATATTTTCAAGCATGGTGGTGGCTGCATCATGTTATGGGTATGCTGGTTATCAGCAAGGATGATAGAAGACCAGCATCCCGGAGTCGCCTCTTCACTGTTGATGTTGAGACTGGTGTTTTGCGGGTACTATTTAATGAAGCTGCCAGTTGAGGACTTGTGAGGCGTCTGTTTCTCAAGCTAGACACTATCATGTACTTGTCCTCTTGCTCAGTTGTGCACTGGGGCCTCCCACTCGTCTTTCTATTCCGGTTAGAGCCAGTTTGCGCTGTTCTGTGAAGGGAGTAGTACACAGCGTTGTACCAGATCTTCAGTTTCTTGGCAATTTCTCACATGGAATAACCTTCAATTCTCAGAACAAGAATAGACTGACGAGTTTCAGAAGAAAGTTATTTGTTTCTGGCCATTTTGAGAATGTAATCGAACCCACAAATGCTAATGCTCCAGATACTCAACTAGTCTAAAGGCCAGTTGTATTGCTTCTTTAATCAGCACACAGTTTTCAGCTGTGCTAACATAATTGCAAAATGGTTTTCTAATGATCAATTAGCCCTTTAAAATTATAAACTTTGGATGAGCTAACACAATGTTCCATTGGAACAAAGGAGTGATGGTTGCTGATAATGGGCCTCTGTATGTAGATATTCCATAAAAAATCTGCAGTTTCCAGCTACAATAGTCATTTACAACATTAACAATGTCTACACTGTATTTCTGATCATTTTGATGTTATTTGAATGGACAAAAAATGTGCCTTTCTTTCAAGGACAAGGACATTTCTAAGTGACCCCAAACTTTTGAATGGTAGTGTACACTTGAGACAACATTGAATGTTCCTGAGTGGCTTAGTTACAGTTTTGACTTATCTGCTTGGAAATCTATGACAAGACTTGGGAAAAAAATATCGTACAATACAAGTATGCAAAGTTTTTAGGGACTTACCCAGAAAGACACACAGGTGTAATCTCTGCCAAAGCTGATTCTAACTTTTATTGATTCAAGGGTGTGAATACTTATGTAAATTAGATTTCTGTATTTACTTTTCAATACATTTGCTAAAATGTCTAAAAGCATGTTTTCACTGTCGTTACGTGGTATTGTGTGTATACATCCCTCCCAGATTTCATTCCCCTTGGACACACGCGGTTTGGAACATTGTCCTGTTTGTTTTCATCCATCTCTTGGTAGCACTGCATGCATCATAGTCAACGTCCGCTTGCCATGTCTATAATTAAATAGCTGGTGCTGCGCTGGATGCTAGCTGGATACTGGACACCACTCTCCCATGAGTCAGTGGGCCCGTTTTAACTACACTCCTGTGGGCCTGAAACTGATTCCACTGCTCTGTTTATCCTTTTCACAGTGCCCTGTCGGATGATTTAAGGTGGCTGGCAATGAAAGGGCTTCCATTTTTTTCAAAGATGACACTTTGGTTCACTCAAAACCATGACAAATCTTTCTGAATTGTTTCGATTCTGCAGCAGAGAGTGCACCATTCGGATAGTCCCGGGTGTGTGACCATTGTTTCAGTAGAAGTGGACAGATGAAAGTTTACATTGGGCGTTAACTTATGAAGCTGGATTCTGTCAATCAATGCACCTTATGTGGTTGTGACATCGCTATACACGTACACGAGGTGTAGGTCAGAGAGTTGGACATTCCATCTTTATATTTGTTGTATGGCCAGAACATGACAATGAGTCATTGATGTAAAAACAGACGCTAAAATTGCCTCTGAAACTATTTGTTTATTCAGAATATAACTTGTCCTAATATTTTCAAATAATTTGCATTCGTGCAATGAAAGTTCAATTTCGACTCATTGCACTCATTATGCACTGACATGCCTTCCCAGTTACCCGTCATCATAGGGGTTGTAGAGAGTAAGCACTGTATTTAGACCTGAGAGATGAAAGGGAAATTACTAGTAAATTATTCATTGCCCTCCCGCTGTACAGCAAGGCAAGTCCGGCTCTGACTCTTGACTGGCAGCGTTAACACAGGGAGGATAGAGATCAATTCAGGGTAAACGCTGCTCCGTACTTTTACTATTGCTGGAAAACACTAAGCACTATACTTTGTACCACAGTATACCAGACCTGAGTTCGAATATAAATTGAATTCTTTCAAATTAGGTTAGCTGAAATTGATGGAGGACGCCTGCAAGCCCTGCCCTTTTCAATCAAAATCAAATGTTATTTGTCACATGCTTTGTAAACAACAGTTGTAGACCATCTCTGTTATTTAAAAGAATGTCTCTCTGCATTGTTAGAAAGGGCCTGTAAGTATGTCTTCATTGAAAAATGTGGAATAAATACACAACGAGTAATGATAACTTGGGATACCAGTGCCGAGTCGATGTGCAGGGGTATGAGGTAATTGAGGTAGATACTGTATGTCAGGGACAACCAACTAGATACAGGCGCGGGCCATTTTTTCTTGAGCGGATGTTCAGGGGGCCAGAACGTAATTTAAAAAAAGGTTTATACTGCATATTGACTGCAAGAAGCTGAAAAAGATCATATTTGACTAAAACAATCATTTCAAACCTTGATTACCTTTGCGAACATTGTCCTGTGTAGGGTGCAGTCTTTCGGATGGAACGTTAAAACGGGTGTCCGGAGTCTGTGGTCATTCAAAATCCCATGGCTCTTACTGTAAGAGTAGCGGTGTTCACCTCAGTGTCATGGCTAAATTCCCACCTATTCATTCCCCTCATTCCTAATCGGCATTAAGTATTCAGACCTTTTGCTAGAAGACTCGAAATCGAGCTCCTAAAATCTATATTCTAAAATAAATTGTCACGCCCTGACCTTAGAGAGCTTTTTTATGTGTCTATTTGGTTTGGTCAGGGTGTAATTGGGGGTGGGCATTCTATGTTTTTGTTTTCTATGATTTTGTATTTCTATGTTTTGGCCGGGTATGGTTCTCAATCAGGGATAGCTGTCTATCGTTGTCTCTGATTGGGAACCGTACTTAGGTAGCCCTTTTCCCTCCTTTCCGTGTGGGAAGTTATCTTTGTTAGTGGCACTTTGCCCTTAAGCTTCACGGTCGTTTTTGTATTGTTTATTGTTTTTGTCTGCGTCATCCTAATAAAAAGGGAATAGGTACGCTCACTACGCTGCGCTTTGGTCTACTTCATTCGACTGCCGTGACACAATTAAATAAAACTTTTTTCTCATCAATCTACACACAATACCCAATAATGACAAAGTGAAATTCTTGGAAATGTATTAAAAATAATAAATAGAAATACCAGTACTCGAACCCTTTGATATGAGACTCGAAATTGAGCTCAGGTGCCTCCTGTTTCCATTGATCATCCTTGAGATGTTTCTACAACTTGAGGTAAATTCCACCTGCGGTAAATTCAATTGATTGGATAGGCCACATCTGTCTACAAAAAGGTCCCACAGTTGACAGTGCATGTCAGTGAAAAAACGAAGCCATGAGGTTGAAGGAATTGTCTGTAGAGCTCTGAGACAGGAATGTGTCGAGGCACAGATCTGGGGATAGGTACCAAAAAATGTCTGCAGCACTGAAGATCCCCAAGAAGACAGTGGCCTCCATCATTCTTAAATGAAAGAAGTTTGGAACCACCAAGACTCTACATAGAGCCGGCCGCCCAGCTAAACTGAGCAATCGGAGGAGAAGGGACTTGGTCAAGAATGTAACCAAAAACCCGACGGTCACTTTAACATTGCTCCAGAGTTCCTCTGTGGAGATGGGAGAACCTAACAGAAGGACAATTTCTTCTACCACCAATCTGGCCTTTATGGTAGAGTTGCCAAAAGGCACCTAAAGGACTCTCAGACCATGAGAAACAAGATTCTCTCGTCTGATGAAACCAAGATTCAACTCTTTGGAATGAATGGCAAGCGTCACGTCTGGAGGAAACAAGGCACTGCTCATCATCTCGCCAATAAATGTGCAAACATTTCTAAAAACCTATTTTTGCTTTGTCATTATGGGGTATTGTGTGTAGATTGATGAGGGATTATTTTTCTTTCTTTCTTTCTTTATTATTTATATTTTAATTTTTAATTTTTTAAAAATTTTATCCCCTTTTCTCCCCAATTTTTTCGTGGTATCCAATCGCTAGTTATTACTATCTTGTCTCATCGCTACAACTCCCGTACGGGCTCGGGAGAGACGAAGGTCGAAAGCCATGCGTCCTCCGAAGCACAACCCAACCAAGCCGCACTGCTTCTTTAACACAGCGCGCCTCCAACCCGGAAGCCAACCGCACCAATGTGTCGGAGGAAACACCGTGCACCTGGCCCCCTTGGTTAGCGCGCACTGCGCCCGGCCCGCCACAGGGGTTGCTGGAGCGCGATGAGAGTTTCTAAAACTCTCATTTTAGAAACTTTCTAGTTTCTAAAACCGTTTGAATTACATCTGTGAGTGAAACAGAACTGGACTTAGAGCAATTTTCCTATGTGTATGTGAGAATGCCAAATTTTCCAAGCTGCTCTGAGACCTGTGTATAAATCTGCCTGTCAATCAATCAATCAAGTTTATTTTATATAGCCCTTCGTACATTAGCTAATATCTCGAAGTGCTGTACAGAAACCCAGCCTAAAACCCCAAACAGCTAGTAATGCAGGTGTAGAAGCACGGTGTCTAGGAAAAACTCCCTAGAAAGGCCAAAACCTTGGAAGAAACCTAGAGAGGAACCAGGCTATGAGGGGTGGCCAGTCCTCTTCTGGCTGTGCCGGGTGGAGATTATAACAGAACTATGCCAAGATATTCAAAACTGTTCATAAGTGACAAGCATGGTCAAATAATAATCATGAATAATTTTCAGTTGGTTTTTCATAGCCGATCATTAAGAGTTGAAAAACAACAGGTCTGGGACAGATGGCGGTTCCATAACTGCTGGCAGAGCAGTTGAAACTGGAATAGCAGCAAGGCCAGGCGGACTGGGGACAGCAAGGAGTCACCACGCCCGGTAGTCCCGACGTATGGTCCTAGGGCTCAGGTCCTCCGAGAGAAAGAAAGAGAGAAGGAGAAAATTAGAGAGCCAAGATTTTCAAAATGTTCATAAATGACAAGTATGGTCAAATAATAATCAGGAATAAATCTCAGTTGGCTTTTCATAGCCGATCATTAAGAGTTGAAAACAGCAGGTCTGGGACAGGTAGGGGTTCCGTAAACGCAGGCAGAAACAGTTGAAACTGGAATAGCAGCAAGGCCAGGCGGACTGGGGACAGCAAGGAGTCATCATGCCCGGTAGTCCTGACGTATGGTCCTAGGGCTCAGGTTCTCAGAGAGAGAGAAAGAAAGAGAGAACGAGAGAATTAGAGAGAGCATACTTAAATTCACACAGGACACTGGATAAGACAGGAGAAGTACTCCAGGTATAACCAACTGACCCTAGCCCCCCGACACATAAACTACTGCAGCATAAATACTGGAGGCTGAGACAGGAGCGGTCAGGAGACACTGTGGCCCCATCCGAAGATACCCCCGGACAGGGCCAAATAGGAAGGATATAACCCCACCCACTTTGCCAAAGCACAGCCCCCGCATCACTAGAGGGATATCTTCAACCACCAACTTACAATCCTGAGACAAGGCCGAGTATAGCCAACAAAGATCTCCACCACAGCACAAACCAAGGGGCCTGTCTTCTATTGGTTGAGATGCACTGCATACGCCTTCCCCTGGATGTTAGCGAATAGGGAGACTTGAAATGGAGTCTCTACGTAGATCTCAAAGGTTATAAATCACTTGGCAAAGACGTGTCTGTTCTTTTCCCTCTTCGCTCTGACGCACTGAGGACCTTGGCATATTGTACTAGAACCATCGGTTATAGATCTTAGACATTTCCGGCTGTGTTTTTATTCGATATAGGCTTTAAAGACATCATAATCTTGTTATTTTAAACCAAATGATATCAGTTTATGTCAGTATATTGCGATTTTCGGGTATTTCTTTTCCTGGCGTTCTAGGGAGTTGGGTATCTCTCTCTCTCATGCTAATGTTTACTGCTAATTGCAACGTTGAAGAGGACGTTATACAACCTAGCAACGATTATTTTGGACAAAGGACACCTTTCCCAAGATTCTGATGAGAGTTCATCAAAAAGTAAGAACTATTTATGCTGATAATTCGTTGTTCTGTTGAAAAATGTCAAATGCACAAGCCGCCATTAATTGCAGTGCAGCCTCGCTTTATCGCACGCTGTATTTTGAAGTAACGTTAATTTTAAAAATGTAACCCAGCGATTGCATTAAGAACTAATTTGTCTTTCAATTGCTGTCCAACCTGTATTTTTTAGTCAAGTTTTGGAATAGTTACTGATTAGAATAGGTGCCTCTCCAAAGATTTCTCCTGACATTTTCTGGGCAGCTTTGCTACTTTTCTCATTGTATAACCACGATTTGTGGCGCTAAATATGCACATTTTCGAACAAACTCTATATTTATTGTGTAATATGATGTTATAGGACTGTCATCTGAAGAATTCTGAGAAGGTTAGTGAAAAAATGAATATATTTTGGTGGTTTATACGTTATCGCTATTTTGGCTTGAATCAATGCTGTTGTGATGTTTGCTATTGTGGTAAGCTAATATAACGCTATATTGTGTTTTCGCTGTAAAACACTTAGAAAATCTGAAATATTGGCTGGATTCACAAGATCTGTGTCTTTCATTTGCTGTAAGCTGTGTATTTTTAAGAAATGTTTTATGATGAGTAATTAGCTAATACACGATGGTCTCTGTAGTTATTCTAGTTGCTTTGGTGAGAGTTGTGATGGTGGCTGCAATGGTAAACTATGATTTATACCTGAAATATGCACATTTTTCGAACAAAACATATTTATTGTATAGCATATGTTATCAGACTGTCATCTGATGAAAGTGTTTCTTGGTTAGTGGCTATTTATATCTTTATTTGGTCGAATTTGTGATAGCTACTGATGCAGTAAGAAAAGGGTGGAGTAAAAAAAGTGGTGTCTTTTGCTAACGTGGTTAGCTAATAGATTCACATATTGTGTCTTCCCTGTAAAATATTTAAAAAATCAGAAATGATGGCTGGATTCACAAGATGTGTATCTTTCATTTGGTGTCTTGGACTTGTGATTTCATGAACATTTTATTATATGATATCCCTGTGGCTTTAGGCTAGGCTATGCTAGTCAGCTTTTTTGATGGGGGGGTCCCGGATCCGGGTTTGTGACTCGTTATTAAGTGTGCCTTGAATTCTAAATACATCACAGTGTCACCAGCAAAGCATCCCCCCACCACCACCTCCATGCTTCATGGTGAAAACCACACATGCGGAGATCATTCGTTCACCTACTCTGCGTCTCACAAATACATGGCGGTTCGAACCAAAAATCTCAAATTTGGACTTATCAGACCAAAGGACAGATTTCCACCGGTCTAATGTCCATTGCTCGTGCTTCTTTGCCCAAGCAAGTCTCTTCTTATTATTGGTGTCCTTTAGTAGTGGTTTCGTTGCAGCAATTCGACCATGAAGGCTGATTCACACAGTCTCCTCTGGATAGTTGATGTTGAGATGTCTTTGTTACTTGAACTATGTGAAGCATTTATTTGGGCTGCAATCTGAGGTGCAGTTAAGTCTAATGAACTTGTCCTCTGCAGCAGAGGAATCTCTGGGTCTTCCTTTCCTGTGGCGGTCCTCATGAGAGCCAGTTTCATAGCGCTTGATGATTTTTGCAACTGCACTTGAAGAAACTTTCAAAGTTCTTGAAATGTTCTGGATTGACTGACCTTCATGTCTTAAAGTAATGATGGACTGTTGTTTCTCTTTGCTTATTTGAGCTGTTCTTGCCATAATATGGACTTTATTTGGTAAAATATCATCTTCTGTATAATATGGACCATATTTGGTAAAATATCATCTTCTGTATACCACCCCTACCTTGTCACAACACAAGTGATTGGCTGAAACGCATTGAGGAGGAAAGAAATTCCACAAATAAACTTTTCACAAAGCACACCTGTTGAGGATGGTTGAGAGAATGCCAAGAGTGCGCAAAGCTGTCATCAAGGAAAAGGGTGGCTACTGTATTCATGTGATATTTGAGTGACAAAAAAATTACAATATCTATTGACCAAAAAAAACAAAATAAAAAAACGTTAGCTGACATGGGCTACTTGATCTGGACATTTCTGAAATGTTATAAATAGTTCTCTAAGGTATGCAATGATGTATACCCCACAGTTTGGGATCCACTGATCTAGCTGAACACACGTGCATCTTATTCTGAAAACTGGAGACATCTATCTAGTTCTGAGATTTAATTTGAGTGCAGGCAAAAGGTGTTTGCGATATAAACACTGCCATGCCGGTTGGATATAGTTGAGCCACAATGCCCGTAATGTAAAGGAAACGTATAGAATATCCAAAGATCCAGCATTACAACTTCTCAAGAAAAAAGGACACAAAACAGAATTTTTGTTAATAAAATGGTGTGAAATACAAATGAACAGGTACACTAAGGAAAATAAGGTGCCGTCTAGAACCTAAAAGTGTTATGCGGCTGTCCCCATTAGAAGAACCCTTATTGGTTCCAGGTAGAACCCTTTTGGTTCCACATGGGTTTCTACCTGGAACCAAAAAGAGTTCTACCGGGATCCAAAAAGGGTTCTCCCATGGGGACAGCCGAAGAACGTTTTTTTCTAAGAGTGCATAAAATGACCTGCAGTAGCCTAAGTAATGCATCTCAAGATGTCAGTTCATTGTTAGGGACTTGCCAGAAGTACTGTATATCATGTAACTGGAAGTATGTGACACTGTTCCTGAGAACTAGCTCCAGACATACAGTAGAGCTATGATCCAACTCGGGTCATCTCTGAGCTGATGTAACAAAAGAGACTGAAGGACAGACTGTCTACTTCTAATGACTCTAATGACCATGGTTACCATGGCACCCAACTACTTGAGGATTCTGCTGCATGGCCACTTTGCATTGAGACAGTTGGCTGATTGCGGATGGTGCTGAACTCAGAACGTAGGACTGGGCTAATAGAGACCCACGACTACATGTATTAAAACACATGGTCCACAACATCAGCTAAGCAAGCCAGACAACTGGTGCCGGAGTTTACTTCTGACATGTTACTTCATGCAACTTAAGTATTGCAACATGCTTAATTGATGGAATAAGTCGCTGGTTAAGTTGCATTGCTATTTGGAGCATGCTAACTGATAAGCTGTAGCTAAGTAAACACATATGCATCTTGGGCCAATAGACTACATTTTAAGTATCCATAATAGTAGGTGAACCGTTTCTTAAACAATCCAACATAGCCATTTAGCAGTGGAAAAACACAGCATGACTTCCGAATATGGCATTGAAATTCAAGTATTGTAGCATAATTACTAGGCAAACTTAATTTTGATAAAAGTTATGGGCAATTCTGCAACACAAGGGGGGTGTAGGCAGATTTGAAAAGAAGTACAGTTGGGAATCGAGCTCCACCCATCATGGGGAATATAGCACAAAACAGACCTATAAAAAGTAATGTCAACCATGAGAGGGAAACACCTCTGATGACCCTGTTTTTTCCTGTGGTCAGGATTCCTTGCTTTTGAACACCGCCGTAAGTGGAGAGCAATCAAGCTACACAAAACAGCCTAGCTCTCCATCCGCAGGCTGCCTCACTGTAAGTGGTTCCTATTGTTCTGTCTCGGGCTGAGAGGGGATACAGGACATATGGAGGGGTTTCCATCAGAACAGAGCCCAGGTAGGCATGACACTGTACTCGCCTTAGACAGGAAACTCAGGAGGAGACCAGCTCAAGATCAACCGAAACAAACAATAGTCTGGGACAAATGCTTTGTGGTAAGGGTGTGTCCCTGACCGGTTTCTGTACCCTCTAAATAAGAAGTCTAAATTTGACCTTATCAACATCCAGACCGACCGACAAATGTGGCAGTCTGCCTCTCACGAATATAGAACTTCACAGACCTGACATCCAAGGCACAAGATACCCATGATATCTCATGAGACTGATGTGGACAATGATGAGTTATGGACACATAGGGGTGCTATTGCTTTCAACCTCATATCCATGCCCTCATAGGGTATAAAAGCTGCACCTGAACAGCTTTTAACTAGACCATGTTTCCATAGGTGTCATAAATAAGAAAACTGCCATGAATGGGCCCATGCCACGCTCAAACTCATGGCCAGTTGGAATTCACATATTTTAATTCCTGCCTTTTCAGGAGAAAATGCACCAATGGCCTCTGTAATTAGAAGTCCCCTAATACTTGACCCGATTTCAACCAAAGACATACTTATAACTCAAATGCTTATTTGTGACAGATGCAATTGTTGCAAAGAAAGCTTGCATCCCACTGGTGAAGGGATTTAATTGGACATTCTCAAAGCATACATAGCCCACATTGGCCTCTTGGCACGTACACATTCCCATAAACTTGAGGGGAAGTGCCAGTCCATGTCTATACTGTACATTATAAAAGGGCTTGTTATGTTGGACTGGGGATAAACACCATTTTGAAGTTATAATTAACGCTCTTGACAATGAACACTGTTTGGGAAAATGTCTATTTTGAACTTAAGTAAACATTGTATTTATTTGTCAAGTGTCTTTCGCTTGATTGCCATTGATTATTTGCCTTTCTGAATAATGGCAATCATACAAAGAGCATGGGCAATTGTTATTATTGTTACAGTATGATAGCAGTAATGGAAAATATTATCCCCAAAGAGGAAAGCAAAGGAGGGAAGTCGGCAGACTGTTCAGACAGACGAACCCTTCAACAAAACATGAAGGGTGAGGTATACTGAACAAAAATATAAATGCAACATGTAAAGGGTTGTTCTCATGTTTCATGAGCTGAAATTAAAGATCCCAGATATTTTCCATACACAAAAAGCTTATTTCTCTCAAATTTTGTGCACAATATCTTTTACATCCCTGTTACTAAGCATTTAACCTTTGCCAAGATAATCCATCCACCTGACCGGTGTGGCATATCAAGAAGCTGATTAAACAACATGATCATTACACAGGTACACCTTGTGCTGGGGACAATAAAAGGCCACTCTAAAATGTGCAGTTTTGTCAAACACCAAAATGCCACAGATGTTTCAAGTTGAGGGAACGTGCAATTGGTGTGTTGACTGCAGGAATGTCCACCAGAGCTGTTGCAAGAAAATATAATTTTAATTTCTCTACCATAAGCCACCTCAAATGTAGTTTTAGAGAATTTGGCGGTACTTCCAACTGGCCTCACAACCGCAGACCATGTGTAACCATGCGTAACCATGCCAGCGCAGGACCTCCGAATCCGGCTTTTTCACCTGCGGGATCGTCTGAGACCAGCCACCCGGACAGCTGATGAAACTGTGGGTTTGCGCAACCGAAGGATTTCTGCACAATCGGTCAGAAACCATCTCAGGGAAGCTCATCTGCATGCTCGTCGTCCTCACCAGGGTCTTGACCTTGTAACGGCTCTCTTTCGGTGAGTGAGTTGACCAAGGCGCAGCGGGTTGTGAATACATAATGAACTTTATTAAACAAGACGAAACTAAACACACGAAGAACACTTGAATAATTTTACAAAACAACAAAACGAACTAGACAGACCTAAACTATGAACTTACATGAAACGAGGAACACATAAACAGGAACGACCGAACGAACGAGACGAGACAGTACTGTGTGGTGTAACAAACACAGACACAGTGACAATCACCCACAAACAAACAGTGAGAACACCCTACCTTAATATGACTCTCAATTAGAGGAAAACGCAAAACACCTGCCTCTAATCAAGAGCCATACCAGGCAACCCAAAACCAACATAGAAACGGAAAACATAGACTGCCCACCCAAAACTCACGCCCTGACCATCACACACATAAAAAACACCAGAAAACAGGTCAGGAACGTGACAGAACCCCCCCCTCAAGGTGCGAACGCCGGGCGCACCAGCACAAAGTCCAGGGGAGGGTCTGGGTGGGCATCTGACCACGGTGGTGGCTCAGGCTCCGGACGCTGTCCCCACACCACCATAGTCACTCCTCGCTTCTGTATCCCCCTCCCAATGACCACCCTCCAACTAAAACCACCTAAATGAAGGGGCAGCACCGGGATAAGGGGCAGCACCGGGATAAGGGGCAGCACCGGGATAAGGGGCAGCACCGGGATAAGGGGCAGCACCGGGATAAGGGGCAGCACCGGGATAAGGGGCAGCACCGGGATAAGGGGCAGGTCCTGGCTGAGGGACTCTGGCAGGTCCTGGCTGAGGGACTCTGGCAGGTCCTGGCTGAGGGACTCTGGCAGGTCCGGGCTGAGGGACTCTGGCAGGTCCGGGCTGAGGGACTCTGGCAGGTCCGGGCTGAGGGACTCTGGCAGGTCCGGGCTGAGGGACTCTGGCAGGTCCGGGCTGAGTGGCAGCTCCGGACTGAGTGGCAGCTCATGACTGAGTGGCAGCTCATGACTGTAGGGCAGCTCATGACTGTAGGGCAGCTCATGACTGTAGGGCAGCTCATGACTGTAGGGCAGCTCATGACTGTAGGGCAGCTCATGACTGGAGGGCAGCTCTGGCAGCTCCTGACTGGCTGGCGTCTCTGGCAGCTCCTGACTGGCTGGCGTCTCTGGCAGCTCCTGACTGGCTGGCGTCTCTGGCAGCTCCTGACTGGCTGGCGTCTCTGGCGGCTCCTGACTGGCTGGCGTCTCTGGCGGCTCCTGACTGGCTGGCGTCTCTGGCGGCTCCTGACTGGCTGGCGTCTCTGGCGGCTCCTGACTGGCTGGCGGCTCTGGCGGCTCCTGACTGGCTGGCGGCTCTGGCGGCTCCTGACTGGCTGGCGGCTCTGGCGGCTCCTGACTGGCTGGCGGCTCTGGCGGCTCCTGACTGGCTGGCGGCTCTGGCAGCTCCTGACTGGCTGGCGGCTCTGGCGGCTCCTGACTGGCTGGCGGCTCTGGCGGCTCCTGACTGACGGACGGCTCTAGCGGCTCCTGACTGACGGACGGCTCTAATGGCTCGGGACAGACGGGCGGCTCTAATGGCTCGTGGCAGACGGATGGCTCAGAAGGCGCTGGGCAGACAGATGGCTCAGAAGGCGCTGGGCAGACAGATGGCTCAGAAGGCGCTGGGCAGACAGATGGCTCAGAAGGCGCTGGGCAGACAGATGGCTCAGACGGCGCTGGGCAGACAGATGGCTCAGACGGCGCTGGGCAGACAGATGGCTCAGACGGCGCTGGGCAGACAGATGGCTCAGACGGCGCTGGGCAGACAGATGGCTCAGACGGCGCTGGGCAGACAGATGGCTCAGACGGCGCTGGGCAGACAGGCAGTGCAGAAGGCGTTGGGCAGACGGCCGACTCTGCCCTGCTGAGGCGCACAGTAGGCCTGGTGCGTGGTGCCGGAACTGGAGGTACCGGGATGACGGCACGCACTTCAAGGCTAGTGCGGGGAGCAGGGACAGGGCACACTGACCTCTCGAAGCGCACTATAGGCCTGGTGCGTGGTACCGGAACTGGAGGTACCGGGCTGAGGGCACGCACCTCAGGGCGAGTGCGGGGAGAAGGAACAGTGCGTACAGGGCTCTGGAGACGCACAGATGGCTTAGTGCGTGGTGCCGGAACTGGAGGCACTGGGCTGGAGACACGCACCATAGGGAGAGTGCGTGGAGGAGGAACAGGGCTCTTAAAACGCACTGGAAGCCTGGTGCGTGGTGTAGGCACTGGTGGTACTGGGCTGGGGCAAGGAGGTAGCGCCGGAAATACCGGACCGTGTAGGCGTACTGGCTCCCTTGAGCACTGAGCCTGCCCAACCTTACCTGGTTGCATGCTCCCCGTAGCCCGTCCAGTGCGGGGAGGTGGAATAACCCGCACTGGGCTGTGTTGGCGAACCGGGGACACCATGCGTAAGGCTGGTGCCATGTAAGCCGGCCCAAGGAGACGTACTGGTGGCCAGATATGTAGGGCCGGCCTCATGACATTTGGCTCAATGCCCAATCTAGCCCTACCAGTGGGGGGAGGTGGAATAACCCGCACTGGGCTATGCACCCGTACAGGAGACACCGTGCGCTCTACTGCGTAACATGGTGTCTGCCCGTACTCCCGCTCTCCACGGTTAGCCTGGGAAGTGGGCGCAGGTCTCCTACCTGCCCTCGGCCCACTACCTCTTAGCCTCCCCCCCAAGAAATTTTTGGGTGGTACTCACGGGCTTTTCAGGCTTCCGTGCTAGACGTGTCCCCTCATAACTCCGGTTCCCTTCTCCGGTTGCCTCTGCTCTCCTCAGTGCCTCCAGCTGTTCCCATGGGAGGCGATCCCTTCCAGCCAGGATCTCCTCCCATGTGTAGCAACCTCTCCCGTCCAAAACATCCTCCCAAGTCCATTCCTCCTTCTTGCGCTGCTGCTGTCGTTGCTGTCCGTTAACCCGCTGCTTGATCTGGGTTTGGTGGGTGATTCTGTAATGGCTCTCTTTCGGTGAGTGAGTTGACATAGGCGCAGCGGGTTGTGAATACATAATGAACTTTATTAAACAAGACGAAACTAAACACACGAAGAACACTTGAATAATTTTACAAAAACACAAAACGAACTAGACAGACCTAAACTATGAACTTACATGAAACGAGGAACACATAAACAGGAACGACCGAACGAACGAGACGAGACAGTACCGTGTGGTGTAACAAACACAGACACAGTGACAATCACCCACAAACAAACAGTGAGAACACCCTACCTTAATATGACTCTCAATTAGAGGAAAACGCAAAACACCTGCCTCTAATCAAGAGCCATACCAGGCAACCCAAAACCAACATAGAAACGGAAAACATAGACTGCCCACCCAAAACTCACGCCCTGACCATCACACACATAAAAAACACCAGAAAACAGGTCAGGAACGTGACAGACCTGACTGCAGTTCGGCGTCGTAACTGATTTCAGTGTGCCAATGCTCAACTTTGATGGCCACTGCCACGCTTGAGAAGTGTGCTCTTAATGGATGAATCACGGATTCAAGTGTACCAGGCAGATGGCAGACAGCGTGTATAGTGTCACGTGGTTGAGCAGTTTGCTGATGTCAACATTGGGAACAGAGTGCCCCATGGTGGCGGTGGGATTATGGTATGGGCAGGCATAAACTACAGACAACGAACACAATTGCATTTTATCAATGGCAATTTAATGCACATAGATACTGTAACGAGATCCTGAGGCCCATTGTTGTGTCATTCATCCGCCATCATCACCATGTCGCAAGAATCTGTACACAATTTCTGGAAGCTAATTTCCCAGTTCTTCCATGGCCTGCATACTCACCAGACCCGTCACCCATTGAGCATGTTTGGATTGCTCTGGATAGATGTGTACGACAGCGTGTTCCAGTTCCCGTCAATATCCAGCAACTTCGCACAGCCATTGAAGAGGAGTGGTACAACATTCCACAGGCCACACAATCGACAGCCTGATCAACTTTTTGCGAAAGAGATGTGTCGTGCTGCATGAGACAAATGGCGGTCACACCAGACACAGACTGGTTTTCTGATCCACACCCCTACTGTCACGGCCGTCGTCAGAAGGAGACCAAGGTGCAGCGTGGTGAGCGTACATTTTTCTTTATTATTGTAAATGTCGCCAACAAAACAAGAAACAAAGAAATGACCGTGAAGCTTAACAGGGCTATAGTGCCACTAACAAAGATAACTACCCACAAACACCAAAGGAAAAAAAGCTGCCTAAGTATGATTCCCAATCAGAGACAACGATAGACAGCTGTCCCTGATTGAGAACCATACCCGGCCAAAACATAGAAACACAAAACATAGAAATAAAGAAACTAGAATGCCCACCCTAGTCACACCCTGGCCTGACCAAAAATAGATAATTAAATCCTCTCTATGGCCAGGGCGTGACACCTACCTTTTTAAGGTACCTGCGACCAACAGATGTATATCTGTATTCCCAGTCATCTGTAATTTATAGATTAGATTAGGACCTAAGGAATGTATTATTTGTTGCATGTTGCATTTATATTTTTGTTCAGTGTACATTACAGTGTTGACGGAGTTCATCTACATGGTAAGGTCATAAATAACTTTAGTTTATTAATTCGTAATTACTTAATATTTATTTGGGTACAATTGAACTTGTGCCAGCAATAACATTGACTGTACATTTTAGGTGCTCTGAACAGTATTTCATCCTTCCTGTTCTCTAGTATCCAATCAAAGTATTCCATCATGCACTCAGGTGACAGGGTACCAAAAGATACAATCACTAAACACGGAACAATTCTACCCCATCTAATTTGCATTTCTGTGACTTCCTTGATTCAGCTGATGGAACATTTTAGAGTTGTAGAAAGGTTGAATTCAGTACGTCAGGAACATCACATTTTCACAGATCTGAAAAGTTTTTTTCTGTGATCAGTGAAAAGAGAACTACAAAGTGACATCAAACTAGATCAGAGACTGCCCCCTATAGCACACACCAAATGAAGTCACCACATGAAGGAGTAGCTCTTACAGTGGGACATGGAACAAATTCCGCATGAAAAACATAGCCCTCTTTTCCTTTAGTTTCTCTGATCCTGTGCTTTTAAGAAACTACACCACCATTTCAAGATGTGTGTAAGAATGATCATACAAAAAAGTAAAGCGCACAGTGGTAGACATGGGGCAAAAATATCAGTGCCAATGAGCTCATGCAGGGAAGCGACAGGGCCTCTCAGAAAGCATTGCAGTGATCAGTGAACACTTACTGTATGTGAATAAAAGCAGCATATGATTGATAAGCATCTTGCTTTTCCGGCTCATAAAAACAGTCATAACAGGCTGTCGGAGAGAAGGAGTTTCCTGAATTCCCTGTCCAAATGGATTTTGGGATATTTGAAAAAATCGAGACGATTGCCAAAGCTTCCTGAACTGACCTTATAAGACATACATCTTATTCTCATTGTCTCCTTGTCAATACTTGAACGATTCAGATCTGGGTTCAAATGGTATTTGAAATCATTCACCAAGCATTTGCTTGAGCTGGACTGGAGAGCCAGGTGGGAGGGATTTGCACTTTTGGGACTATTCCATTGTGTGAGGCAAGCGCAATAAAGCACAGATAAAGTATCTGAAAGATTTCAAAAACTATTTGAATCCAGGTCTGGATTGACAATGGAGGCTTCAAATGGAGAGACAGGGTAAACTGAGCCTTCACTTGTCCAGATGGTGGAGATAAACTGAAAAGATAAGGCAGAGGAGATTAGTTACCAGATCTTCATACTAAATTTAACCTCTATGATCTTCCATAAAACCATATATTTGATTGTTTCTTGGACATACTGCGGCAGCAGATGTTTGTTTGTCTAGCCATCCATCTTGATTTGTTTTCTAAAGTGTGCCGCTCCTCCATTTTCATACTATGCAAATAAATGCTTAATGGTCATCCTCCTCATGAGTAGAAATGTAAGGCACCAGACAGCAGCATTATCCTAGATGTAGCCCCTGGGAAAATACTTAACATGCATTCCTCCTTCCTCCCTTCATTGAGAGGATAAGTGTAAAGCAATATTGTCACCTCATTGCTTTAAACCAATCCACTCCTCTTAGATATATGATGACTGACTTAAAGTAAAGATAAGAAGAAAGGATGCATTGAGGTATTTCATTAAACAGAGCCTGTAGTGTGACTACAAATGGGTGTGGGAGAGCAGCTGGTGAGCTGATAGGGGGAGGAAGAGAGAAGGCAGCCGTCCTGGAAAGGAAATGGAATGGTTCCTCTGGGAGGGCCATGTTGGTCACAGCACTATGGGGGAAAACAGTGGAAAGTGCCTGCCCTCTGACCGACCCCTTCCACAAGTAACATTCCTCCCTCAGATCCACATTGCCTACGCTACAAAAATAAACCTGTTCCAAGTTGCAGCGCCAAAGCAGGGGTTTAACTTCTAGGATTTGCAGTCTCTCTATAGTGTGTGTGTCCATCTGTCTCTGTACATGTATAATGTTTTGTTATGCTAAGTATTAATGGGCGACAAAGCAACATTTTGGAGCCATTACAGGGGAGAGTCCTGCAGGGTGATTACTGGTGTACTTTCTGAGCACCTGGTAAAATGACAATTGTATTCCTCCCATCTCTTATAGGCCTCAAATGGTTTTTGATTGTCCCACAACATATTCTAACTCTCCTCATGGCCTTGCTTTAATAGAAGCGGTGGTAAAGTAGAGTTAGCCCAGCTGCTGTTCCAGAGCCGAGTGATTCCATTCCCCGTTTAAAGTGAGACGCTTTAACGTGGGATGACAAAACTAAAAAAATCTGCAAAACAGGGAGACAAAAAGAACTAGACTGATTAGATATGAAACTTCATTCACGCCTGCCTTTAATGCATTCCCAGAAGGGTTCACATTTAAATGATCACAGATTCATATTTCCCACCTGTACGTCTCCTTCGTCTCAACATGAAGTCACCGAAGGGTCAAGCATCTCTAATGAAATACAGTATATGAAATATGTTTTTGAACGCCCTGCTGTTCAACACTCCTTTTTCACCCGACCACCAACGGTTTCCCTCCTACATTCATGGTACTTCCTGCGTTTACAATGCTTTGTAAACCTATCCACACAGTCCAATAGAACTTGCCTGGACTGCACTGGAGTAGCACAAAGTGTGATGTCAACATCAATCATTGCAGGGGTGGATATCTGATGGAACAGTGGGTCTATAGAGCTCATATCTTCAGTCATTCACTGCTGCTCCAATTCAAATTGTACACTGGTGATTGGCTTGAGCAGCATGCTGCGGCCCCAGAGGTCACAGAGCTTAGTTACACCTCTGACCCAGACTTTCTGGGAACATTCCCATAGCGAATAACCCAACCATAAACAGTGCCAATAGTAAGTATTCCTTGGATTTTGGACATGATTGATTTTGTTGTTACAACCAGGGCTGTTGCGATGACCGCATTACCTCCCGGTGGTCACAAGTCATGAAGGCAGTCAAATTCCACGTGACCGTTTAGTAATTAGGCTACTCCAAGCTCTAATGCTGCTTAAGGCCATTAGTAGTCTACCAAAGTTGCTAACTGCCTGGCACTCAGCACTCTATTGTCTATCTAATCACTCTAACATCGATGGTAATGTCATTGAAAATCCAAATCAAACACTTCATGAGAGCCCAAGAGCTCATCTTTGCACAACATTTCTATAGTAGGCTAGGCCTGCTATATTTATTCATCAACTTTTCTAATATTAAGCACATTACTTATCTTTACAACAGGAGTATAGCCTACCTGGCAGGCATGAAAATTAACCACTGGAAAAGCGTCCTCCATTCGTTTTTTAGGTGCATGGATGACATGTATTCCTTCCCCTGCCGCTGTTTGAGACCGGCGCATTCTAAATCAAAGCACATTTCATACATACAGTGCCTTCGGAAAGTACTCAGACCCCTTGACTTTTTCTACATTTTGTTACATTACAGCCTTATTCTAAAATTGATGACATATTTTTTTCCCCACCTCAATCTACGCACAATACCGCATAATGACAAAGCAAAAACAGTTTTTTAGAAATGTTTGCGGATTTATAAAAAAAAATCAAGAACTGAAATATTTACATACAGTAGGTATTCAGACCCTTTACTCAGTACTTTGTTGAATCAAATCAAATGTATTTATATAGCCCTTCTTACATCAGCTGATATATCAAAGTGCTGTACAGAAACCCAGCCTAAAACCCCCAAATAGCAAGCAATGCAGGTGTAGAAGCACGCTGGCTCGGAAAAACTCCCTAGAAAGGCCAAAACCTAGGAAGAAACCTAGAGAGGAACCAGGCTATGAGGGGTGGCCAGTCCTCTTCTGGCTGTGCCGGGTTGAGATTATAACATAACATGGCCAAGATGTTCAAATGTTCAGAAATGACCAGCATGGTCAAATAATAATAATCACAGTAGTTGTCGAAGGTGCAGCAAGTCAGCACCTCAGGAGTAAGTGTCAGTTGGCTTTTCATATTCGATCATTGAGAGTATCTCTACCGCTCCTGGTGTCTCTAGAGAGTTGAAAACAGCAGGTCTGGGACAGGTAGCACATCCGGTGAACAGGTCAGGGTTCCATAGCCGCAGGCAGAACAGTTGAAACTGGAGCAGCAGCACAGCCAGGTGGACTGGGGACAGCAAGGAGTCATCATGCCAGGTAGTCCTGAGGCATGGTCCTAGGGCTCAGGTCCTCCGAGAGAGAGAAAGAAAGAAATAGAGAAAGAGAGAATTAGAGAGAGCATACTTAAATTCACAGAAGGCACAGGATAAAACAGGAGAAATACTCCAGATATGACAGACTGACCCTAGCCCCCCGACACATAAACTACTGCAGCATAAATGTGTAAGGACAGCAGACTGGGATAGGGGAAGACTGAATATATCCATAAACACTCCAGTCAGCTGGTCTGCGCATGCTCTGAGGACACGGCTAGGGATGTCTGGACCGGCAGCCTTGCGAGGGTTAACATGACAAGACAGCCTACAGGGAGGAGGTGAGGGCCCTGGGAGTATGGTGCCAGGAAAATAACCTCTCACTCAACGTTAACAAAATTAAGGAGCTGATCGTGGACCTTAGGAAACAGCAGAGGGAGCACACCCCTATCCACATCGACGGGACTGCAGTGGAGAAGGTGAAAAGCTTCAAGTTCCACGGCATAGACATCACTGACAGACTGAAATGGTCCAACAACACAGACAGTGTGGTGAAGAAGGCGCAACAGAGCTTCTTCAACCTCAGGAGGCTGAAGAAATTTGTCTTGGCACTTATATCCATCAAAATTTTACAGATGCACAATTGAGAGCATTCTGTTGGGCTATATCACCGCCTGGTAAGGCAACTGCACTGCCCGCAACAGCAAGGCTCTCCAGAGGGTGATGCGGTCTGCCCAACGCATTAGTGGGGGCAAACTACCTGCCCTCCAGGACACCTACAGCACCCAATGTCACAGGAAGACCAAAAAGATCATCAAGGACAACAACAACCCAAGCCACTGGCTGTTCATCAAGGCAAATGGTGGCTATTTGAAAAAAGATAAAATATGTTTTGATTTGTTTGACACTTTTTTGGTTTCTACATGATTCCCTATGTGTTATTTCATAGTTTTGATGTCTTCACTATTATTCTACAATGTAGAAAAAAGTAAAATAAAGAAAACCCTTGAGTGAATAGGTGTTCTAAAACTTTTGACCAGTAGTGTATATCATTCTTAATTCCATTCCTTTACTTAAGATTTGTGTGTATTGTTGTGAAATTGTTAGATACTACTGCAATGTTGGAGCTAGAAACACAAGCATTTTGCTACACCCTCAATAACATCTGCTAAACACATGTACGTGAGCAATAACATTTGATTTGCTTGTGAAAGTGTTTACAGCCTACGCAAAAAACGAAGCTCATGCCTTTCAAGCAACTTTTTTCAAATCACCATTAGCCGCATCATGCAACCTTACAATGTATTAAAAATCAAAACATATAGCCCAACGTTTATAGAACTAAAGTTACATTAATAATTATAAATGAGGCATATAGGAGTACCTGTTTCTTTGTTAACCGCTCAACACAGAATATCCGCATGTGCGCACTCCCTCAAATCCTTTGGAGAAAATATCCTTTCTATTTCATTCAGCTTTGTTCAATTGCATTCTTCAAACTATACTGTTCATACTGTATGTTCATACTGCCTGCTAAATGAACTAGTTTAGCCCACAGCCATTTGGCATAACCAGATCAGGACAACTCAAGAGTACGCTATTCTGTTCTTTTGAAATAGACTTCATTTTCTTCATATCATGTTTCTTTAGACCGGTCTAAAACAATGGATTTATTGTGAAGGTGTAGGCTACATTACATTAATTGATTCGATTTTTTAAATGTAGATGTTCCAAAAGTTGGAAGCCAGGAGATGCTAAATGTGTTTATGCTAATTAACGGTCAATTACTGTGAGACCCCCAGTTATTTGCTTGACAATCACCTGCACCCACGACTGCATGGCCAGGCACGAGTCCAACACCATCATTAAGTTTGCAGACAACACAACAGAGACAGCCTATAGGGAGGAGGTCAGAGACCCGGCCGGGTGGTGCCAGAATAACAACCTATCCCTCAACGTAACCAAGACTAAGGAGATGATTGTGGACTACAGGAAAAGGAGCACCGAGCACGTCCCCATTCTCATCAACGGGGCTGTAGTGGAGCAGGTTGAGAGCTTCAAATTCCTTGTTGTCCGCATCAACAACAAACTAGAATGGTCTAAACACACCAAGACAGTTGTGAAGAGGGCACGACAAAGCCTATTCCCCTCAGGTAACTAAAAAGATTTGGCATGGGTCCTGAGATCCTCAAAAGGTTCTACTGCTGCAACATCGAGAGCATCCTGCTGGTTGCATCACTGCCTGGTGCGGCAATTGCTCGGCCTCCGACCGCAAGGTACTACAGAGGGTAGTGCGTACGGCCCAGTACATCACTGGGGCTAAGCTGCCTGCCATCCAGGACCTCTACACCAGGCGGTGTCAGAGGAAGGCCCTAAAAATTGTCAAAGACTCCAGCCCCCCCAGTCATAGACTGTTCTCTCTACTACCGCATGGCAAGCGGTACTGGAGTGCCAAGTCGGAGTGCCAAGTCCAAAAGGCTTCTCAACAGTTTTTACCCCCAAGCCATAAGACTTCTGAACAGGTAACCAATGGTTACCCGGACTATTTACATTGTGTGCCCCCCCCAACCCCTCTTTTACACAGCTGCTACTCTCTGTTAATCTTATATGCAGTCACTTTAACCATACATCCATGTACATACTACCTCAATTGGCCCGGTCAACCAGGGCTCCCGCACATTGGCTAACCGGGCTATCTGCATTGTGTCCCACCTCCCGCCAACCCCTCCTTTTACGCTACTGCTACTCTCTGTTCATCATATATGCATAGTCACTTTAACCATATCTACATTTACATACTACCTCAATAAGCCTGACTAACCGGTGTCTGTATATAGCCTTGCTACTCTTATTTTCAAATGTATTTTTACTGTTGTTTTATTTCTTTACTTACCTACACACACACACAAACACACACACACACACACACACACACACCTTTTTTCCCCTGCACTATTGGTTAGAGCCTGTAAGTAAGCACGTGACAAATCAACTTTGATTTGATTTGCTGACAAAATTGTGACCGCCACAGCCCTAGTTACAACATGGAATTAAAATGTCATTTGTAAATAAATCGATTACGTTTATGGATTTTCTCTCTCATAATATTGAGTATTGCGTCGATCCGTATTGAAAAATCCCAATTAAATTGATTTTAATTCCAGATTGTAACACAAAATGTAAAAAGAAAAAAGAAATCCCTATAGACTCAGTATTTGAAGAATCAGGCACTGTTTGTGTAGCCACCCTGAGAGATACAGGCTACTCGCTACTCTCTCGCTACTCTTTTACCATCCCTGGGTGATTCCACATAGAGTTGGTTGTGAGAAGAGAATTTAACATTGATTCCCGTCTCTCATTTGTAAAATCTTGTATTGGGCAGAAGAGAGAGAAACGACTTTCCAGAGAGACCCTACAGGCTAGGAACTTTTATGAGAAATATTTTATGACAATGTGATTCTCTGATACATGTTCTTTGAGTATAATCCTTATTAAACTGGTTGTAAAATGTTGGTTTTTGTTTAGGTTTTCCTCTTACAGAGAGTGATACACATGACTCCACAAGTTAATTATTGGAACGTTATTGTCGTTTGACTAAGTTGGTAGTCAAAGCTGTATGCCCAGTGTTTGTATATTTTGTCAGTTAGCAATAATTGAATTCCCCTACTTTATATTTTATTTTACAATAAAAAACAAAGAAAGATGAATATGATGTTTGCCACAGTGATTAGCACCATCTGCTGTTATAAGGGTCTGGTTACCCATACAAAACAAATACAAACATGATGCTAGATTCATCACAGAAGCTGTCTTACACTGACACCTAGAGGATCGAGACCAAACTAACTACAGAAACCAAAGACGCATCACCCACTCACACTGACATCTAAGTGTTTTCTAAATATGTATGAATGCCCAACTTGATCATGAACACAACTTCATGTGCATGTGTTTAAAATGATTCCGTTCCAATGAACCCATCCTCCCCAATTTCTCCCTCCACCAGACTCAACTGTTCAAAGTTCAACAGTCAATGCATTCCAGACGGAACCATTTGAAAACCTAATAGTGAACACAGCATGATCAACTTCCCTTCACTTTAACGGCTACTCCTACAATGTGCCATTGTTTTCTGAAGCACAGGTGTGGTTGTAAACCTTCCAGGCAGTATACTGTGGGGGAACATCATATCATCAATGGAACATAGGGCTATTGGAGCCACATTACGGCTGCAGCCTGGAGCCCATCCCCAGCCCATCCACTTAGTCATGCTCTACTGCAATGTTGGCGATCAGCAACGGCGGCAAGGAATACGTTGGAATAATGCCCCAGATGGCTTCATGAGGCATGGCCGGCCAAATGACAGTCATCCTCTGCCAAATGGCCTTGCTTAACTCTCGGCAAGGTCAGCGGTGGTTACATACGGGTGGGTTTGCGAGGGAAACATTTGATGCTCCGTTCAGACAATAGCAGACGTAATAGTGTGACAAAATGGCAGAGAGAGTAAGTTCACCTACAGTCTACGGAGTACAGAAAGAAAGAGATTGTATGCACAGTACGTGCGGCACAACGTTCAGCCTTCTAGG
This sequence comes from Salvelinus fontinalis, assembly GCF_029448725.1. Taxonomy (NCBI): domain Eukaryota; kingdom Metazoa; phylum Chordata; class Actinopteri; order Salmoniformes; family Salmonidae; genus Salvelinus; species Salvelinus fontinalis. The sequence continues at coordinate 44,869,890 of NC_074693.1, forward strand.
GGTAGGGTTAGAATTACGTTTCTTGGTTTCATCATCACAAAGAACTCCTAAAGCTTTGAGATCTTTGTCTGAGACTTTTGTCACCCTTAACTTACACTGCTTTTCCAAAATATGGGGAGTTGTACACTTTTCTCTTCTTGCATCAAGCACTATAATCAAAAATAGCTTTTTATTTATTTATTTCCTCCAATATCCAGATATAACAGGGAAGCAGGTGAGCTCTTTTCCATTTGGGCTGAGCTCTGGCGAGACAAGAATGTCATCAGAGCTCTGCCCCTAGTCAGCAGTGCCAGAGGGTCGAGTTGTGTGGTGGCCTGTTACAGGTGTACTCATCTCATCCATAAAGGGGGCACACGGTGCCCATGGCCGCCCATTTGGCTTAGACTTCCCATCACACCTGTCAAAAGTTTCTACCAGCCCTCAGCTAATCGCTGCCCCTGGAGGATGGAGTATGTGTGTGTGTGGAAAGAGGGGGCACTAAGTGCATTCGATGGCTCCCAACAACATACAACCTACCCTCAGCAGCATCCTCTCCATACAATCCTCAACAACACACAATCACCACCACCACCACACCATCGCTCCCATATAGAGCCCACCATCTAGCATTTAGTGCTATGGGGAGGAGATTCAAGCAAGGCAAGGGTTCTCCGTGTAAACTGGATGCGCAATTACAGACTCTTTCTGAAGGCTATTACCCATACTCCCTTGGTGCTTTTTTCACAGCCCCTCTGAAACCGACGGGGGGAAATGACTATGGTCAGGTTTGCCGAGTCAGACAGAGCATTAATGAGAGGAGCTGGGAAGAAATGGCTTTGACACTACAGGCACTTCCAACCCGGGCACGCAAAGGAACACTAAACTCCAGGGCAATAAGGGAAAGAGACAGCTACGTATATCATCGCAGAAGGGTTGCTCGTATCTCAGAGGTGGACCATCATATCGCCACTGCTTGGGCAGGGCATTACAAAACACGGGAATGGGAAGTATAGCAAAGTATCCTCGAGTAAGGGCCCACAATGGCAGAGAGAGAGAGCTTTCATTAAGGCTTAACACAGAGTAAATCGCCACGGCGCAGTGTGACGAGGGAGCCTTTTGGCCCAGATAATGGGCGAAAACAAAAAGAGCCAATTGAAAGCTCATTACAGTGCCAAAATATATGAGGCCACTTAAAGGAAATAACGATGAAGCAAGGCCTAAATTGTAGTTGAGTAACAACCAAATCTAACAACCAACAGCTCATTCCCATGTCGCACTCACATCAGACAAGGAAAATGAATTAATCCAGGGTCTAAGCTAGCTAATCGAATTTTTAGTTTTTACTAGAGGGCTGCGTCTACAGAACAATTATGCCTTGTTGATTGTCTCGGATACAGTAGCTAGAGAGGGGAAAGCTAGGCAATTGAGCATGAAGAGGGCCTAAGGCGCTGATCAGAGCAGCTAGGCAATGTTTCAGGATACATTTACATAGCCTCATAGATCCTGATGATTTCTACCAAGAGCTCAATCCCCCTCCCCGTACATGAATTACATTTATTCCACAGTTAATTCTGTCACAAAAGCCACGGTAAGAGAGTGTTTGTCGCAGTTCCATGAAGTCAAAAGCAAAATGGTGGTCATTACCAGGGTTGGGTAGGTTAATTTCTAAATGTAATCTGTTAGTTTCTAGTTACCTGTCCACAATTGTAATCAGTAATGTAACTTTTGGATGACCCAAACTCAGTAATGTCATCTGGTTACATTTAGTTACTTTTAGATTACTTTCCCCTTAAGAAGCATTAGAAGAAGACAAAAATGTATGTTACCAATTGAACGAAGGGCATGGAAGGATAAATCAATGTTAAAGTTTACATAGCTGTCCATCTATGGATGTTAAATTTTACTTTATGGGTTGGTTATGTAGGCTTCTTCTAACCCACCACTTTCTACTACATATAATAATATGATTAAATTATATATTTACATTTAAAACCAAAGTCTATCAGAATTCCAGTCATTACAATAAATGTTATACCCCTTGATCTTCAAGAATAACACTTGGAAATATGGAAGTATTTGTTTTACCAGAGCATAACCCCAAAACTAAGGACTTATTAGCCAGCCCTACTCTGTTGTTTATGATTTTGTCCTCCAATCAGTCATGGATTGGGCTCATTAATTCGAGTTGAAAAATAAATGCTGTGCTCATGGAATGGCATGTTTTGAGCACTACTGAAAAGTTCTATTTACATGTGAAAAATGAATGCCATATGCTGCATTTGCTACAGGCCTATTGTTGACCTTTTTGTTGGTTACACTTTGATATCTTCATAATATGCAGCTGTTTAAAGGGCAAATCCACAGATGAAACATTGACAACGGTCGCCCCGCCTCCGTTTTGGTAAAAAGCTGAGGGAGGGGCCTGGAGAAATGTAACCACTCTCAGATTAATAGACAGACCTATGGATGCAAGGACCGACCATCCATGACTTCACAATTATTGTTTGAACCATGTTATGAGGATATACAGTGTTTGTTTACATTGTTTACAAACATTGGAGGAAAAACAAGCTTACATTTTGGGTTCTCATGGAGTGTGACAGTTGAATGTAGCTCATGAGGCATTTCTAAATTATATTCTTCAAGAATCAATGGATATATCATTTATAAGTACAAAAATGTAACAACTACAGATTGCCCCTTTAAGTCTATCAAAAGTGCATGAGTTTGAGCATGAGTCCATTAGTCCATGAATCCATTTTTTTATAAGCATGAATTATATTGAGCAACAGAAGCCTCACTTTTATTCCATAGGTTGGGATCGCACTGTGCATCTGTTGCAAGAGCGTATTTTTCACTGGCTGTCCACTGGTTTCAAAAACAATGATTGATAGGCAGCTTAAACTTCTTGAATTCAACCATTATTGGATTCAAATACACATTTAGATGTGTGAGCAGCCGTCCACAACAACCACAATCTGTAAGGCGCAAATAGCTAAATGAGAGAGCAGCAGCGTGATTCACAGACATTAATAATAAGTGATGTCCGTATCGCCGTCGACTACGCAACTGCTGTCATCCTTACAGTGGCGTGCCGTGGGCCTGGGCCTTCAGTGAGGTATTACACAGTCCCACCCAAATTAATCCACCTCATTATGATGCCATGGCTCTAGACACTATACATTTAGACAGAAACGCAGTATAACCAGGCGTTGCGTCACCTTGAAATTGAGAAATTGACATTTGACAAAAACATGACACAATCAATGAGTCTTTTCAATATTTCCCTTCGCCTTTTCATTGTGCAGCTCCGTTGCCCTGCGCGCGTGTTCTTTGAGCTGTAGATCCACTCCGGTGTCCCCAAAAGTTTTCAAAAGCACCATTGCTTGTTAGTGCCCAGCCGTATTTTAGTGTCTCGTTGCTGCCTTGGTTAGACAACTCAAGTTTGCAAAGCCAGTGTGGCTCCAAACACCAAATCGATCACTTGCAAATAATAAGCATTCCCAGCAGTACAGTTTGCAGTGCTTCTCGGAGCCAAGGAGCCATTGACAGCGCTCACCCCATTGACAGCGCTCGTAGTTGAAACTTTGAAAGTGGCGAGCGAACAAAGCCCTTTCCCGCCTGTGACAGGCTTTGTGGCGTCGGGCGACCTCTCCTTACAATGTCTAACTTTTCTTGAAAAGTTCGTCTTGAGAATGGCGTTATAATTATATCCTCGACCAATTCGATATCTTCTCCTCCTTCCGCATTGTGGGTTGAAAAAAACAGCTTAGTAGTACGCAAATTAATTCGTTTATCAAATTCAGTTTCCTAGATCTCCATAGGACCTGCCTCTCAATATTGGTAATCCAATCAAAAGACGTGCACGGACTACGCCTTCTAGCTGGCTCCTGTGTAACACTGGAGCCAGCCAGCAGGCGTACAATAGCCAACTCTAAAGCTGATTGGTTGACACTAAATTTTAATTTCCATTCACTATAAGCGACAAGCGCCCGCACTGTTGATTCTGAAGGCCTGAGGGCAGATTTTAGACCCCTGGCAACACATGATGGCTGAATATGATTGGATAAAAGATCTAACATAAAGACAAGCCCACCAAATCTCAACCTGGGGCTGGAAGCAGTGCAGCCAAGAGGAAAGCTATGAAATGAAGAGTATAACTCTTACTCTGGGGAATAATTTAATACATATTTGTGGGAAAATATATTTAAAAAAAAATTATATTCTAATGATGTTTAGGCCAGCAGAGAAGTCCTTGCAGGCCCTGACGGCCCACCACTGCATCCTTACCTCCAAGAGTTTATTCAAGTCGGATAATCTTTGGATGCCGATAGCAGTCACACCATTGGAAGACATAGCTTGGACTGTAGCCTACAAAAGCCTATTCCTGCTCTTTTCCCGCGATCCATCAAACACATTTGGCGTGTCATCATAGTGGTCTCCGACTTATGGTCAGACTCGCTCACGTTGAACAAATGTAAATGTATGCCTTTTTTCAATTATGATTTTATAGTCATTGAGAGAACTGAACTATATATTTGTTTTCGCAAACACCCTTTCTGAATTAAAAAGTAATCCTTGAAGTTATCTAGTTTTTCAAAAGTATCTGTAATCTGATTACGGGTAACGTTACTGTCACGATCGTGTGGTGGAGAGACGGACCAAAACGCAGCATTTGGAAAATGAGCCATCTTCCTTTTATTGAGAAGGAAAAAACGAAACAAAACCACTTACAAACTAACCAAAACAATAAACGACCGTGAAGCTAATAAACGTCGTGCACATACACTGGCTACAAACGTTCAGACATAGACAATTACCCACAACAAACTAAAGCCTATGGCTACCTTAAATATGGCTCCCAATCAGAGACAACAGAAATCAGCTGTCTCTAATTGGGAACCCATTCAGGCAACCATAGACTTTCCTAGACAACTACACCCAACATAGACACAGCTAGACACATTCACTCAACACAAACCCATACACTACACCCAACACCCCCTTTACCATATAACCACCCAAAACCGACAAAACACAAAACATTCCCCCATGTCACACCCTGACCTAACTAAAATAATAAAGAAAACAAAGAATACTAAGGCCAGGGCGTGACAGTTACTCACCAACCCTGGTCGTTACTCATTGAAATGCTGAGAAAACTGACTCAACGTTGCACTTTCTTTTACCACCAACATCAGTAAAGGCTGTAGTCAAACATCGAGAGAAGCAGAAACCTGAATGATGCATCGTCATTTCATTTTCCGTTGAAGCATCAGTGTAACTGGTGGGTGGAACGCTCAGTATTTGATGATATCACCCAGACATGCCCATGTTTGTTTAAAGGGTTCTTCTATCAACACAAGGAGAACACCCACGTGTTTCTGAAATCTGTTGACTGAATCTGTTGAATAATTGATGATTGAGTGGGGGAACCGTAAACATGCATAGGCAAAAGTCAAAGTCAAAGTTTTTTGGGATTAAGCAAACATGAGCATGCAGGCATTTGCTCCTGCCCTACACAAACACACCCGACTCAGCCAAGCAAGGTCCTGAGCAGCAGGTGATGATAGATTGATGACGTTTTGATGAACAACTCTAAGTGAGATCTGCATTAGACAGATCGGTTTTCCCTCATTCAATTAGCTAAAACATTCTTGAAATATGGGAAGAAATATTCTACACGTGAAGAGGGATTGAGTGAACAAAGAGGTCCTCAGGGAAACAAATCGATTTGAGAGTGCTTCGGAGCGGTGCCCGAAAATATCCATTATTATAGAGCACCTGCCTGCCCAGCAATTCACTTGCGATGCTACCACCGCCTCAACCCAAACTCAATTTGGCAAAGAAATTAATTTGATCAAACATAATCCCAGCAAATGAATGAAAATGAATTCACAGTTATAACATTGCCCTTGTCATATCGTTGTGACTGAAATATGTAATTACCCGGTGTCCACCGGTCACTTGACTGTGAAAGTGGCACTGACTGACTGCCGTCCTCAGGCGGATTATGTTTCACTGAGGCTGGCTGACGAAAGGTGACTAAGACCTTAGGCTGATTGCAAACCAATTACTCAAGTGGAGAATCTCAGTTACAGTATACTGTATGTAAAATAGAGAGAATATTTGACACTGTGGCACCATAATGGCTCAACAGTCAGGACATACATGTTCTACGGCTCCTGCTACTCATTGATGTACACCGGCTACACCAAACACTAGGAACATCTTCCTATCCCCCCAGGGCATGAACTCCACAAGGTGTCGAAAGCATTCCACAGGGATGCTGGCCCATGTTGATGCCAATGCTTCCCACAGTTGTCCCAAGTTGTCTGTCTGTCCTTTGGGTGGTGGACCATTCTTGACCCAGCAGCGTTGCAGTTCTTGACACAAACTGGTGCACCTGGCACATACCGTACCCCGTTTAAAGGCACTTACATTTGTCTTGCTCATTTACCCTCTGAATGGCACACTTACACAAGCCATGTATCAATAGTCTCTTTAACCTGTCTCCTCCCCTTCATCTATACGGATTGAAGTAGATTTAACAAGTGACATCAATAAGGGATCATAGATTTCACCTGGATTCACCTGGTCAGTCTATGTCATGGAAAGACTGGTGTTCTTAATGTTGGTTATACAGTACAAACATTTATTGACTGACTGCTACAGTAGGTGTAACAGGTAGAGGCTACAGTAAATCCTCACAAACACATATTCCCTTCGAGTGTAACTACAGCATGTCTCTGTGACCTGAGGTCTAACACCAAAGTTATCCTCTAAACGCTGCTACGCCTGTACTGAGATACCAACACTCAACGTGGATCAAATCCCTGTATCTTCCATGCAAAATCTGTCAAATGGGTTCCACTCACTAAAATGTATCCTGTTCTACCTTGCAGATAAAAATGACTTTGCAGCGAGTAGCCTTTCTGTTATTCAAAAACTACCAAGAGACAGTGGACTACCAGCCTAAGACCAACCTGACAACGTCAATGGACTGTATCTCAGTCCCCAATGCCTTGAAAGGATAACACACAAATGGCTTTGGGTGCACAGAATCCAGCATCTTTTGTCCTACTGCAGCACATCATTGTCGCATCCAAACTCCTCTACTAGGAGGGCTTAATGATTTTAATCTATATGTTGACTGGTTTATCCTTTAAAATGTTCTCAGTTGAGCCTTGGTTAGTAATTGATATAGTCTGGTATTAGCAAAAGCCACATTCCTGTGGATGATTTGCTCTCAAGTCAAGTGGACAACAGTTTGTCTCTATGGGGATACGGTCATGCAAGTGGCCTACTGTATCACTCTCCTTCTAAAACTAGAATATGGTGTCCGTACTAGGACAGCCTGTCTACCTTGGTGCACAAAGCTGCTTCCTTCCTTGTGTTGCAGTGCCACCTAGTGGCCACTGCCTACATGGCATCATGCATTGTATCACAGGAAATTTAGTCCAATGGAGCCTATTGAATACTTAAAAACTAAATGACTTTAGAGGACATTTCGAAATGTACTAGGGTGGGGTGGCTGGTCCAAAATAGAGGAGGGTTTACCAACTTTTTTTGCTGTGGGGAGAGTTGTGTGTGTATATTACACTTTTTTTATTGGGCAAGAGTGAGGTTAGTGCGTTTTTTCCATGGTTGACATTTGCCATTTTGCAGGTTTTACCATATAGCGAAATTTCCACATGCCTCCCCTATCAAGTTGTTTTGGTAAAACCCTTATGTGCTACGCTTTTCCGTGTGCTTACTCTACCACATATCAATAATCTACCAGTCACCTGTTTATCCCGCCATCTATCCATAGTGACAATCGTGGTAGTTGGATCGTTTGTCCAGATATGCAATAGATTGCGAGTTAATCGTACATTTTTTAAATGATGCCCGGTGTTATAGCAGAGCTGTGCTTAATATGACAAGCTGATAAACAAAATATAAGAACACATTTCCCTCCACATATCAACAACTGTTAGAGGAGCATGCTCTCGCTGCGCGACAGGTGATATTCCGCCCAAACTCTGTATGTCATGGGCTCTTCAACCCTGTTCCTGCTGCTTCCCAGTGCTTCATTTGGGAAACCAAGTGAAATCAATTTGGGACCATCTATAGTGACATGCTTTCGCAACAAGCCTATGCATATGCATAAGCTCCAATAGGCGTATGTTTTCTTTTAATTAATCGTCACCTTAGAGAGCGCTGTCCACTTCGTTGTTAGGCTTCGAAACATCCGCAAAGATCAGGTTTTACACTCAGTTTCAACCTGCTGTCGAACTTCTCAAATTGATCTTCAGAGTGAGGTGAGTTTTAAAGCAGGATCCTGATTTGAGTGTTTGATGTGGTTTTGATTGCATTGATGTCAAAATGGTTAGAGGGACAATAGAGCTCTGAATACCAGGCCATTAGGACCTGATGGTCATCAGCAAGTTGGGTACTACCACAGCATGTCTCGAGTGCATAAGACGAGATAACTGACTCAACGGTCACATGGAATTTTACTGTGGCCATGACCCATGATTGCCTGTGTGGTGCTAATACGGTCACTGCAACAGCCCTAATCATACCACTCATAAAATAATTCAAATCTTCACACATTTTCCATATACACTACCGTTCAAAAGTTTGGGGTCACTTAGACATTACCTTATTTTTTAAAGAAAAGCACATTTTTTGTCCATTAAAATAACATCAAAATGATCAGAAATACAGTGTAGACACTGTTAATGTTGTAAATGACTATTGAAGAGGCGACTCCGGGATGTTGGCCTTCTAGGCAGAGTTGCAAAGAAAAAGCCATATTTCAGACTGGCCAATAAAAATAAAAGATTAAGATGGGCAAAAGAACACAGACACTAGACAGAGAAACTCTGCTTAGAAGGCCAGCATCCCGGAGTCGTCTCTTCACTGTTGACGTTGAGAATGGTGTTTTGAGGGCACTATTTAATGAAGCTGCCAGTTGAGGACTTGTGAGGCGTCTGTTTCTCAAACTAGACACTATCATGTACTTATCCTCTTGCTCAGTTGTGCACCGGGACCTCCCACTCGTCTTTCTATTCTGGTTAGAGCCAGTTGTGCTGTTCTGTGAAGGGAGTAGGATACAGCGTTTTATGAGATCTTCAGTTTCTTGGCAATATCTCGCATGGAATAGCCTTCATTTCTCAGAACAAGAATAAACTGACGAGTTTCAGAAGAAAGTTCTTTGTTTCTGGCCATTTTGAGCCTGTAATCAAACCCACAAATGCTGATGCTCCAGATACTCAATTAGTGTAAAGAAGGCCAGTTTTATTGCTTCTTTAATCAGGACAACAGTTTTCAGCTGTGCTAACATAATTGCAAAATAGATTTCTAATGATCAATTAGCCCTTTAAAATGATAAACTTAGATTAGCTGACACAACGTGCCATTGGAACAAAGGAGTGTTGGTTGCTGATAAATGGGCCCTACGCCTATTCCATAAAAAAATCAGCCGTTTCCAGCTACAATAGTCATTTACAACATTAACAAGTCTATACTGTATTTCTGATCAATTTGATGTTATTTTATTGAACATTTGTTTTTGCTTTTCTTTCAAAAACAAGGACATTTCTAAGTGACCCCAAACTTTTGAATAGTAGTGTAAATCCACAAGATAGAGGAATAGCTTATGGGCAGCGCAGGGGCCAGGTGCGTCATTGCACATGAAAGAACAGTAAATCAAATTAAATTGTATTTGTCACATGTGTGGAATACAACCGTGAAATGCATTACAAGCCCTTAACCAACAATGCAGTTAAGAAAAATAAGTGCTAAGAAAATATTTACTAAAATAAACTGAAAAAAATAGGCGTACCGGTACAGAGTCAATGTGCCAATGAAGTCAATGAACCGGTTAGTCGAGGTAATATTAGAAAAATATTTTAAAAATCTATATTTAAAAAAAAAAAAAAGCTGTTGCACAGCAACTCACTGCCTTCCTGAAGACCAATAATTTATACGAAACGCTTCAGTCTGGTTTTAGCATAGCACTGAGACGGCACTTGTGAAGGTGGTAAATTACCTTTTAATGGCGTCAGACCGAGGCTCTGCATCTGTCCTCGTGCTCCTAGACTTTAGTGCTGCTTTTGATACCATCGATCACCACATACTTCTGGAGAGATTGGAAACCCAAATCGCCCCTTGATCGGAGCTCATCCATTTTTTTATCCAATGATTGCACGTTGGCTAATAGGACGGATGGTAGAGGCGGATTACCCACTCGCTGTCGGATCCTTACAAGGCACCCCAACCTACGTCCCCTATATCTTTATCTCTTCTCCATGCGAATGACGGGGATTTGGGCCTTGTCCGGCGTCTGAAGTAAATCCTTCACGTTCGACTCGTTAAAGAAATAATCTTTGTCCTGTACGAGGTGAGTAATCGCTGTTCTGATATCCAGAAGCTCTTTTTGGTCACAAGAGACAATGGCAGAAACATTATGTACAAAATAAGTCACAAATAACGTGAAGAAATACACACAACAGCACAATTTGTTAGGAGCCTGTAAAAAGGCAGCCATCTCCTTCAGAGCCATTCTTATACAGGAAGTACCGGTACCGAGTCAATGTGCGGGGGTGCAGAGTAGTCGAGGTAATTTGTACATGTACTGTAGGTAGGGGTAAAGTGACTATGCATAGATAAGCAGCGAGTAGCAGCAGTGTAGGGGGGGTGTCAATGCAATAGTCCGGGTGGCTATTTGATTAATTACTCAGCAGTCTTATGGCTTGGGGGTAGCTTTTAAGGAGCCTTTTAGACCTAGATTTGGCGCATTGGTACCGCTTGCCATGCTGTAGCAGGGTGAACAGTCTATGACTTGGGTGATTGGAGTCTTTGACAATTTTTTGGGTCTTCCTCTGACTCTGTCTAGTATATACACAGTGCCTTCGCAAAGTATTCAGACCCCTTGACTTCGTCCACATTTTGTTACATTAGCCTTATTCTAAAATGGATAAAATAAAATAAATTCCTCAGCAATCTACACACAATACCCCATAATGATAAAGCGAAAACAGATTTCTATAAATTTTTGCAACTGTATTATGATTAAAAAACAGAAATACCTTATTTACGTGTTCAGACCCTTTGCTATGAGACAAGAAATTGAGCTCAGGTGCATCCTGTTTCCATTGATCATCCTTGATATGTTTCTACAACTTGATTGGAGTCCACCTGTGGTAAATTCAATTGTTTTGACATGATTTGGAAAGGCACACTCTTGTCTATATATAAGGTCCCACAGTTGACAGTGCATGTCAGAGCAAAAACCAAGCCATGACGTCCAAGGAATTGTCTGTGGAGCTCTGAGACAGGATTATGTCAAGATCTTAGGAAGAGAACAAAATGTTTTTCCCAAGAACACAGTTGCCTCCATCATTCTTACCTAGAAGAAGTTTGCTACCACCGAGACTCTTCCTGGAGCTGACCACTCAGCCAAACTGAGCAATCGGGGTGAAGGAGGTGACCAATAATCTGATTGTCACTCTGATAGAGCTCTAGAGTTCCTCTGTAGGAGATGGGAGAATCTTCCAGAAGGACAAGCATCTCTGCAGCACTCCACCAATCATGCCTTTATGGTAGAGTGGCCAGACGGTTGGCACATGACAGCCCGCTTGGAGTTTGCCAAAAAGCACCTAAAGACTCTCAGACCACGAGAAACAAGATTACCTGGTCTAATGAAACCAAGATTGGCCTGAATGCCAAGCATCACGTCTGGAGGAAACCTGGCACCATCCCTACTGTGAAGCATGGTGGTGGCAGCATCATGCTGTGGGGATATTTTTCAGTGGCAGGGACTGGGAGACTAGTCAGGATCGAGGAAAAGATGAATGGAGTTAATTACAGTGAGATCCTTGATGAAAACCTTCTCCAGAGCGCTCAAGGCCTCAGACTGGGGCGAAGGTTCACCTTCCAACAGGACAACGACCCTAAGCACACCACCAAGACAACGCAGGAGTGGCTTAGGGACAAGTCTCTAAACGTCCTTGAGTGGCCCAGCCAAAGCCCGGACTTGAACCCAATCGAACATCTCTGGAGAGACCTGAAAATAGCTGTGCGCTCCCCATCCAACCTGACAGAATCTGCAGAGAAGAATGTGAGAAAATCCCCAAATACAGATGTGCCAAGCTTGTAGCGTCATACCCAAGAATACTCAATGCTGTAATCATTACCAACATATTACTGAGTAAAGTATAGTTATTTATGGTGTAATATTTTTTTTTTACTCAAGTTTATTTAGTAAATCTTATCTTAACTCTATTTTCTTAAAACTGCATTGTTGGTTAAGGGCTTGTAAGTAAGCATTTCACGGTAAGGTCTATACCTGTTGCATTTGGCACATGTAAGAACTACAATTTCATTTGATTAGATTTGACCAATCTTGATAAACACAGGATACTGTTGAGCGTGAAAAACCCAGCAGTGTTGCAGTTATTGACACAAATGGTTCACCAGGGACGTACTACCATACCCCATTCAAAGACTCTTAAATATTTTGTCTTGCCCATTCACCCTCTGAATGGCACACATACACAAGCAGCTTATATAATTGTATTTATTTATTTTTATGGGTGCTGCTATGGTGACCAGTGAGCTGAGATAAGGTGGAGCTTTACCTAGCAGAGACTTGTAGATGACCTGGAGCCAGTGGGTTTGGAGACGAGTATGAAGAGAGGACCAGCCAACTAGAGCATACTGGTCGCAGTGGTGGGTAGTATATGGAGCTTTGGTGACAAAACGGATGGCACTGTGATAGACTGCATCCAATGTGTTGAGTAGAGTGTTGGAGGCTATTTTGTAAATGACATCGCCGAAGTCGAGGATCGGAAGGATGGTCAGTTTTACGAGGGTATGTTTGGCAGCATGAGTGAAGGATGCTTTGTTACAAAATAGGAAGCCGACTCTAGATTTAATTTTGGATTGGAGATGCTTAATGTGAGTCTGGAAGGAGAGTTTACAGTTTAACCAGACACCTAAGTATTTGTAGTTGTCCACATATTCTAAGTCAGAACCGTCCAGAGTAGTGATGCTGGACGGGCGGGCAGGTGCGGGCAGCGATCGGTTGAAGAGCATGCATTTAGTTTTACTTGCATTTAAGAGCAGTTGGAGGCCACGGAAGGAGAGTTGTATGGCATTGAAGCTCGTCTGGAGGTTTGTAAACACAGTGTCCAAAATAGGGCCAGAGGTATACAGAATGGTGTCGTCTGCGTAGAGGACCTTGAGCGTGGCTGAGGAGCACCCATGACCAGCTCTGAAACCAGACTGCATAGCGGGGAAGGTACGGTGGGATTCTAAATGGTCGGTGATCTGTTTATTAACTTGGCTTTTGAAGACTTTAGAAAGGCAGGCTAGGATAGATATAGGTCTGTAACAGTTTGGGTCTAGACTCTAGAGTGTCTCCCGCTTTGAAGAGGGGGATGACTGCGGCAGCTTTCCAATCTTTAGGAATCTCAGACGACACGAAAGAGAGGTTGAACAGGCTAGTAATAGGGGTTGCAACAATTTCGTCAGATCATTTTAGAAAGAGAGGGTCCAGATCGTCTAGCCCGGCTGATTTGTAGGGGTCCAGATTTTGCAGCTCTTTCAGAACATCAGCTATCTGGATTTGGGTGAAGGAGAAATAGGGGAGGTGAGTTGCTGTGGGGGGTGCAGGGCTGTTGACCGTGGTAGGGGTAGCCAGGTGGAAAGCATGGCCAGCCGTAGAAAAATGCTTATTGAAATTCTCAATTATAGTGGATTTATCGGTGGTGACAGTGTTTCCTATCCTCAGTGCAGTGGGCAGCTGGGAGGAGGTGCTCTTATTCTCCATGGACTTTACAGTGTCCCAGAACTTTTTTTAGTTTGTGCTACAGGATGCATAATAATAATAATATAATAGAGGTCTGCAAACAAACGTTAAAGGTGCATGCCGCCACCTACTGTGCTGGTGTATGTGGTCAATAACGGTTCACAACGTTTCTAAATCCTCCTACCCAACTCAGTTCTTCTGAGAAAAAAAATATCTCACTACTACACACAGTCTCTCAATTCTCCACAACAGTAATACCTCCAATAGTAGGTCACTCCTATTAGATTTTACCACATGTTAAACTTTTCAATACAGACAGAAAATCTGAGCATACTATAATTCTAACAGGTTGTACCTCCTCCACCCACTGGAGGGCAACGGCCATCGCCAACAGTTCAACTGAGTATACTGACATTTCATCTGCTAGTCTTTTACATGTCTGCACATCAAATTAAGGAACATAAATGCAAATGAAAAGCGGTAGAAAAGCAGAACAACTTCTACCAATGTAGTTGTCTTCTGACTTCTGACCAATCTTTAATTTTCTCTACCAAGGTTAGATCAACAACAGGATCTGGGAGTAACCATTGAGGAACATCCCCTAGCATCACAGAAGGGCCAACCTCCAACTCCCTCAAACCACTCATCAGCAAGCTTTCCAAATGTCAAAGCCACTGCCTTGTCTACTAGTATATTCCCAACAGTCATCTAGAACAGTAGCAGTGGGATGCTCAGCCTCAATGCCTTTCAACCTAACCCAATAAGCTAATTCTTTAAAAAAAAACACATATCCATAGGCATCTCACCTGCCTCCACGAGTATGGCACGTGTTAATTGAAATGCACCAATACATATCCTTGAAGCTACATGCTAGAGTATATCCTGCCTCTGAAGTCTTCACAGCTGTTCCATAAACTATACACCCGTAATCAGTTGTGACCCGATTCAGGAAACTAGGCGTGTGTCGCAAGTCACGACTTCACAGGAGAGCTGTTTGAACGTAATAAAAAAATAAATAATCAAAATGCGTTTTTTGGCAGAAATTCCTTCTCGAACATGTGAGCTTTTATGTGTGTTAATATCAAACGTGTGTGCCATCTGTCAATACGAATAAAATTGTTAAATTACGAGCCTAGTTGGTTTAGCCACAGAAAAAGTTAGCAACCTTCCCGCTAGCCATGATTGGCTGAGATAATGAGTGGGCTGGACATGCCGAGATATGAGTTTGCATTGGTCTACCATATAGCACACGTCTGTCTATTGGAGCTGGTCAGTATATCTAGGTAATCGTGTCAAACGCGGCTTTTTAAAAATGTATCACGCAGTAAAACGGCATAAACCTAATGTTAAGTTAAAGTGTACTGTTAGCTAGCTAACGTTAGCTGGCTGGCTCGCTAGCTAACATTATGTGTATGCTCTACACTTTCTGGAGGACCGAATTTTGAAATCAGTGGAATTCGAGTATGATAGCTAAAGAGATGGAGAAAACACCAGTCTGGATTACATCGACAAACTTCGGGCAACCATGCGTGGCATTAGACAGGAGACGTGTCCAACCATGATGTATACTCGTAAGATAGTCTAACTAGTTACATTTTCAGATATTACATGTTTCTAATTTTGACAGAAAGTGGTTTCATTTCAAGTGTACTGTTAGCTATCTAACGTTAGCTGGCTGGATCGCTAGCTAATGTCGTGTATGATCTTATTCTTTGTATCTCAGACACATTTGCTTGACTAGTTATAGCTATAGAACCTGTTTGGTTAGTTACCTGCAGTTTCATGCAGGGCATTAACCTCTACCGAGCACCTACCCCGGGTCCGGGAGCACCCCCCACCCCCCCCCACACTGATTAGCATCGCTAGCATAGCGTCACAATTAAATAGTAGCATCTAAATATCATTAAATCACAAGTCCAAGACACCTAATGAAAGATACAGATCCTGTGAATAAAGCCACCATTTCAGATTTTTATAATGTTTTACAGGGAAGACACAATATGTAAATCTATTAGCTAAACACGTTAGCAAAAGACACAATTTTTTTACTCCAACAGTTTTTTCCTGCGTCAGTAGCTATCACTAATTCGACTAAATAAAAATATATATAGCCACTAACCAAGAAACAACTTCATAAGATGACAGTCTGATAACATATTTATGGTATAGCATAGTTTTTTTTTGAAAAATGTGCATTTTTCAGGTATAAATCACAGTTCTACATTGCAGCTGCAATCTGAAATAGTGCCGACGCAGCCAGAACAATTACAGAGACCAACGTCATATAACTAATTACTTGTCTTAAAACATTTCAGAAAAAATACACAGCGTACAGATATTGAAAGCTCAACATCTGGTGAATCCCAAACAATATTTCAGATTTATTAAATGTTTTATAGCGAAAACAAAATGTAGCGCTAAATTAGCATAGCCACGCCAGCCAGAACCAGCTGGGCGCCCCCGACCAGTTCACATGCACGACAGATATATGAAATAACATCGTAAATTGGGTCTTACTATTGCTGATCTTTCATCAGAATGTTGATCAAGGTGTCCTTAGTCCTGATGAGTCGTTCAATCCATTCATAATGGCAACTTTCCCTCTTCATTTAGCATAGGTACTGGTCGACTGGCACGGTTCTGTCCAAAGTAAAAAAAAAACTCACAGAACGGAACACGGCAAAACTCCCCAAAAAATTCAAATAATCTGATTAAACTATATTGAAAAAACATACATTAACTTTTACTGCCTCTGAAACCCGGATCCGGGACCCCCCCCCCCACCCCCCACACTGATTAGCATCGCTAGCATAGCGTCACATTTAAATAGTAGCATTTAAATATCATTAAATCACAAGTCCAAGACACCTAATGAAAGATACAGATCTTGTGAATCAAGTCACCATTTCAGATTTTTAAAATGTTTTACAGGGAAGACAAAATATGTAAATCTATTAGCTAACCATGTTAGCAAAAGACACCCTTTTTCTTTGTCCACCATTTTTTCTCAACACCAGTAGCTATCACCAATTCGGCTAAACTAAGATATTGATAGCTACTAACCAAGAAAAAAGCTCATCAGATGACAGTCTGATAACATATTTATGGTATAGGATAGGTTTTGTTAGAAAAATGTGCATATTTCAGGTATAAATCATAGTTTGCCATTGCAGCCACCAACACAAATCTCACCAAAGCGACTAGAATTACTATAGAGAGCAACGTGTATGACCAATTTACTCATCATAAAACATTTCATAAAAATAGACAAAGCATAGCAATGGAAAGACACAGATCTTGTGATTTCAGACAACATTTCAGATTTTCTAAGCGTTTTACAGCGAAAACACAATAAATCGATAAGTTAGCATACCACATATGCAAACGTCACCCTAGCATGAATTCAAGCCAAAGGGAGCGATATCGTTATCATCGCCAAAAGATATAAATTTTTTCACTAACCTTTTCAGAATTCTTCCGATGACACTCCTGTAACATCATATTACAACATACATATATTGTTTGTTCGAAAATGTGCATATTTAGCCATGAAAAAACGTGGTTATACAATGAAAATAGTAGCAAATCAAGCCTGAACATGTCGGACGCCATCTTTCATAGTGATCTAGTTTAATTGAAAGCTAATCATATACTTGACTAAAAAATACAGGGTTGACAGGAATCGAAAGACAAATTAGTTCTTAATGCAATCGCTGATTTACATTTCTAAAATTATCCTTACTGTGCAATACAGGGTTCGCCAAGCGAAGCTATAGCAAACAAAATGGCGGATTATGCGTTTAAAATATTTCGACAGAACAACGATTTATCATATTAAATATTTCTTACTATGAGGTGATTTTCCATCAGATTCTTGGGCAATGCATCCTTTCTTGGGTCTTATCTTCTTTTGGTCGAAAGATGTCCTCTGTCCGTCGAAATGACCACTAACGTTCGACCGGGACCCAGAAACGTGCCCGGTGCTTGAAAGTGCATAATAAAGCAATGCCTCAAAATCGCACTAAACGGATCTAAATTGCTATAAAACGGTTCAGATTAACTACGTTATGATGTTTCTAACTCCTATATCGAATTAAATTACAGACAGATACATTTCACGTTGATAACCGAGCCTCTGAAAATGGCATCCCGAGGTCCTCTTCTGCGTAATGGCAAGAGTCGAAAGGGGGGCTACCCTCACTCCTTCGCCTTTTATAACCTCTGAGAGCTACGCAGAAAGCCCATTCCACTTCTCATTGGTTACTGACATCCAGGGGAAGGCGGGTGCAGTTCATGTCGTTCCATAGGATATACAGAGACTTTCAAAACTGATCTGAAATCAGAGCTTCGCTCTCAGACCATCGCAGTACCTGTCATGGATTTCGCTGTAGAAAGAGTTCTGGGTCACCCACAGACAAAATTCCAACGTCTATAGAAACTAGAAAGTGTTTTCTATCCAATAGAATTAATAATATGCATATTGTACGATCAAGAATTGAGCACGAGGCAGTTTAATTTGGTGACACCCAGAAATAAAAAATGCTAATTGCGCCACCTATTGGCAAAAGGTTACGATGATATGGTCACATGTATCAAACAAACTTCGAGACGGAGATAGTTTTCATCAGTAACGGCAGCAAAACAGTAGACAATCGCACCTCCAAATCGCGCGATTCAGAGAACCGGAAGTTGTCGGTCACGCCAAAGAAATAGGTCTTATTTCACGTCAGTACAAGATAAACAAAAAAATTCTCCTCTGACGTCCTCTTGACACCCAGAGGAAGACGAATGAAGTGTGTTTCGGGTCATAGGTGGCGTGACCATATATAGGCAGAGCATTGAAGCGAGCATACACATCTTGCATTCTTCTTCTTGGTCAGGGAAAGTGCTGTCAAATGACTTCTGTTTCACTCAGAGACAAAATTGAAACGGTTTTAGAAACTATAGATTGTTTTCTATCCAATTGTATTAATTATATGCATATAGTAAGAGCAATAATTGAATAAGAGGCAGTTTAATCTGTAGAGGAAATTATGCTAATGCGAAAACAGCACCCCCTGTATTCTCAAGAAGTTAATGTCATGAGTTGTGATTATGGTCCATTGTTTAGCTAGCTAGCTAGCTACATGTCTTAACCAAAGACTCCACTCTAATTTTGACAGAGTATTTTCATTTCAATTTAGTGTACTGTTAGCTAGCTAGCCATTATCTTGCTGGCTCGCTAACTAATGTTACGTCATACGTTGGGATTCATTGTTTACCCAGCTAGCTATCTAGCTAAATTTCTTAACAAAAGACTCTCGTCTTAGTGTGCCAGAGCGCAGAATAACTGATACATTTTTGAAAGCTCAACAACAGTTGAATATGCCCGGTGTCAGTAAATGGTAACATATCGTAATTCAATTGTTGCCAGCAGCACTGTTACAGTCACCAATGCTCTGGATAACATGAAAACTGCCTAACCAGCTCTGCTAGGGCGAGTAAAATGGTCAGAGTGGGGTGTTCTCTCATTATGTGTCTGGAAGTAGCTAGCCAATGTTAGCCAGTTAGCGTGGGTGCTTGACTGTCGTTGTGAGGTCAGAGATTTTGGAACAACACTACTTATTGGCCAGAGAGTCCAGTGTGCACTCTGAACACGAAACGCTCTGAATTTACGAATGGACAATATGACAGCACAGTTGCAGTCACCAACGCTCTGGATAACATAGCAACCAGCTCTGCTAGGGCGAGTAATGTTATGTGAGCTGTTCTCTCTCTCTCTTAGATGTCTAGAAGTAGCTGGCAAATTAGTACAGAACAGTTGGATCAACCCTTGGGGCTAAGGATGAAGAGGGTGTGAACAATGCTGAATGGGTGTAGACAAAGAAGGGCTCTCCAATGGTCGTTCCAAAACATTGAAAGACTGCTCTAACTGATCACTGCTACTCTAATTTCCGCAATGCATACAAGGCCCTCCCCTGCCCTCTCAGCAAATCTGACCAGAACTCCATTTTGCTCCATCCTTCCTATAGGTAGAAACACAACCAGGATGTACCCGAGATAAGGACTATTCAACCCTGGTCTGACCAATTGGAATCCAGGCTTCAGGATTGTTTTGATCACACGGACTGGGACATGTTCCGGGTAGCCTTTGCAAATGAGAACTTGTTCTCAACTAGCCTACCTGGTTAAATAAAGGTGAAATAAAATAAAAAAAGCCTCAGAGGATAATATCGATTTATACGCTGACTCAGTGAGTGAGTTTATCAGGAAGTGTATAGGAGATGTACCCACTGTGACTATTAAAACCTACCCCAACCAGAAACCGTGGATAGATGGCGGGCATTCGCGCAAACTGAAAGCGCGAACAACTGCATTCAATCATGGAAAGGTGACTGGGTATATGGCCGAATACAAACAGTGTAGTTATTCCCTCTGCAAGGCATTCAAACAAGCAAAATGTCAGTATAGAGACAAAGTGGAGTCGCAATACAATGGCTCAGACACGAGACATATGTGGTAGGGTCTACAGACAATCACGGGCTACAAAAAAAAAAACAGCCATGCCACGGACACCGACGTCCTGCTTCCAGACAAACTAATCATCTTCTTTGCCAGCTTTGAGGATAATACAGTGCCACCGACGCGGCCTGCTACCAAGCACTCCTTGTTAACCCTCGCAAGGCTGCCAGCCCAGACGGCATCCCTAGCCCCGTCCTCAGACCATGTGCAGACCAGCTGGCTGGTGTGTTTACGGACATATTCAACCTCTCCCTATAACAGTCTGCTGCCCCTACATGCTTCAAGATTGCCACCATTGTTCCTGTACCCAAGAAGGTAAAGGTAACTGAACAAAACGACTACCGCCCCGTAGCACTCACTTCCGTCATCATGAAGTGCTTTGAGAGACTAGTCAAGGACCATATCACCTCCACCCTACCTGACACCCTAGACCCACTCCAATTTGCTTACTGACCCAATAGGTCCACAGACGACGCAATCGCAACCACACTGCACACTGCCCTAACCCATCTGGAAAAGAGGAACACCTATGTGAGAATGCTGTTCATCGACTACAGCTCAGCATTTAACACCATAGTACCCTCCAAACTCGTCATCAAGCTCAAGACCCTGGGTCTCGACCCCGCCCTGTGCAACTGGGTCCTGGACTTCCTGACGGGCCACCCCCAGGTGGTGAGGGTAGGTAACAACATCTCCACCCCGCTGATCCTCAACACTGGGGCCCCACAAGGGTGCATTCTGAGCCCTCTCCTGTACTCCCTGTTCACATTCGACTGCGTGGCCATGCACGCCTCCAACTCAATCATCAAGTTTGCGGACGACACTACAGTGGTAGGCTTGATTACCAACAACGACGAGGCGGCCTACAGGGAGGAGGTGAGGGCCCTCGGAGTGTGGTGTCAGGAAAATAACCTCACACTCAACGTCAACAAAACAAAGGAGATGATTGTGGACTTCAGGAAACAGCAGAGGGAGCACCCCCTTATCCACATCGACGGGACAGTAGTGGAGAAGGTGGAAAGTTTTAAGTTCCTCGGTGTACACATCACGGACAAACTGAATTGGTCCACCCACACAGACTTGTGAAGAACCTCAGGAGGCTGAAGAAATTCAGCTTGTCACCAAAAGCACTCACAAACTTCTACAGATGCACAATCGAGAGCATCCTGTCGGGCTGTATCACCGCCTGGTACGGCAACTGCTCCGCCCACAACTGTAAGGCTCTCCAGAGGGTAGTGAGGTCTGCACAACGCATCACCGGGGGCAAACTACCTGCCCTCCAGGACACCTACACCACCCGATGTCACAGGAAGGCCATAAAGATCATCAAGGACAACAACCACCCGAGCCACTGCCTGTTCACCCCGCTATCATCCAGAAGGCGAGGTCAGTAAAGGTGCATCAAAGCAGGGACCGAGAGACTGAAAAACAGCTTCTATCTCAAGGCCATCAGACTGTTAAACAGCCACCACTAACATTTAGTGGCCGCTGCCAACATACTGACTCAACTCCAGCCACTTTAATAATGGGAATTGATGGAAATTATGTAAAAATGTATCACTAGCCACTTTAAACAATGCCACTTAATATAATGTTTACATACCCTACATTACTCATCTCATATGTATATGTATATACTGTACTCTATATCATCTACTGCATCTTGCCATCTATCACTAGCCACTTTAAACTATGCCACTTTATGTTTACATACCCTACATTACTCATCTCATATGTATAGACTGTACACTATACCATCTACTGCATCTTGCCTATGCCGTTCTGTACCATCACTCATTCATATATCTTTAAGGACATATTCTTTATCCCTTTACACTTGTGTGTATAAGGTAGTAGTTGTGGAATTGTTAGGTTAGATTACTTGTTGGTTATTACTGCATTGTCGGAACTAGAAGCACAAGCATTTCGCTACACTCGCATTAACATCTGCTAACCATGTGTATGTGACAAATAAAATTTTATTTTATTTTATTTGGTGGAGACACAAAACAGAAAACAACTACCCACAAAACACAGGTGGGAAAAGGGTACCTAAGTATGGTTCTCAATCAGAGACAACAATAGACAGCTGCCTCTGATTGAGAACCACACCCGGCCAAACACACAGAAATAGAAAACATAGAATGCCCACCCAAACTCACGCCCTGACCAAACCAAAATAGAGACATAAAAAGGATCTCTAAGGTCAGGGCGTGACAGATAAGTACATTAAATTGTCTAGTTTGAGAAACAGACACCTCACAAGTCCTCAACTGGCAGCTTCATTAAATAGTACCCTCAAAACACCATTCTCAACGTCAACAGTAAAGAGACGACTCCGGGATGCTGGCCTTTTAAGCAGAGTTGCAAAGAAAAAGTAATATCTCTCAGACTGGCCAATAAAAAGAAAAGACTACGATGGGCAAAAGAACAGACACTGGACAGAGGAACTCTGCCAGGCGGTGATACAGCCGGACAGGATGCTCTCAATTGTGCATCTTTCTTAGGTAAAACCTTCTCAAACATTAATAGTACTGACAGGCGTTCACTTCTCTGCCACTCTATCTTTGTGAGCATCCGTATGGCTTCAATCACTATGTCCCCCTCTATATTTTATTTTATATCATCAACGGACATAGAAAATTCCAGAAATTCATTTTCAGAATCTTCCCCTTGCTGAACATGGTCAGCACAGAATATTACCAGTCTACCATTATCAATGAACTGGGCTAATGTGACTTTACCCATCTCTTTCTTAATGGCATTGGTTAATCAAATAGGGTGTAGATGAGACTCTGTGGTCACAACAAACGTCATTCGTTCTGTTTTTCACTACCTTCACCCTCTTGACGTTCTCGTCACTAGAAGTGCCTCTGCTGTCTGCAACGCTTATAGCATGGCCATTCTTTTTCACCACAGACCATCCAGATCCTTGACTTTCATCCTCCCCACCCATACCATCAGAACTATCATTCATGTCGACCACAGTCCAGCACAGCTGTTGCTAAAACCGCCTACCACAATATAAAACTATGAATTCTATTTCGCTTCCTAGTTTGACGTCAAATGCCTGTAACCAGAACTGTCAATACAACATCACCTCCGTCCGGCCGTTTCCTCACTGGGCTTCTGACAGCCACAATCCAAGTCTCAATTGTCTCAAGGCTTAGAAATCCTTCTTTGCTCCCCTTCATCTAGACGGAATGAAGTGGATTTAACAGGTGACATCAATAAGGGATCATAGCCTTTACCATTGTATCTCAAGGCTGCAGTTCAAGTGTTAGCAGTTAATGTTACTCTTCAATAACATAAACCCCAAAGCAAATCAGGAGGAGGAAAATAGGTATATTCAGAGGATAAATAGGATAAATCATACAGTGGGGCAAAAAAAGTATTTAGTCAGCCACCAATTGTGCAAGTTCTCCCACTTAAAAAGATGAGAGGCCTGTAATTTTCTTCATAGGTACACTTCAACTATGACAGACAAAATGAGAAAATAAAATCCAGAAAATCACATTGTAGGATTTTTAATGAATTTATTTGCAAATTATGGTGGAAAATAAGTATTTGGTCAATAACAAAAGTTAATATCAATACTTTGTTATATACCCGTTGTTGGCAATGACAGAGGTCAAACGTTTTCTGTAAGTCTTCACAAGGTGTTCACACACTGTTGCTGGTATTTTGGCCCATTCCTCCATGCAGATCTCCTCTAGAGCAGTGATGTTTTGGGGCTGTTGCTGGGCAACACGGACTTTCAACTCCCACCAAAGATTTTCTATGGGGTTGAGATCTGGAGACTGGCTAGGCCACTCCAGGACCTTGAAATGCTTCTTACGAAGCCACTCCTTCGTTGCCCGGGCGGTGTGTTTGGGATCATTGTCATGCTGAAAGACCCAGACACGTTTCATCTTCAATGCCCTTGCTGACGGAAGGAGGTTTTCACTCAAAATCTCACGATACATGGCCCCATTCATTCTTTCCTTTACACGGATCAGTCGTCCTGGTCCCTTTGCAGAAAAACAGCCCCAGAGCATGATGTTTCCACCCCCATGCTTCACAGTAGGTATGGTGTTCTTTGGATGCAACTCAGCATTCTTTGTCCTCCAAACACGACGAGTTGAGTTTTTACCAAAAAGTTATATTTTGGTTTCATCTGACCATATGACATTCTCCCAATCTTCTTCTGGATCATCCAAATGCTCTCTGGCAAACTTCAGACGGGCCTGGACATGTACTGGCTTAAGCAGGGGGACACGTCTGGCACTGCAGGATTTGAGTCCTTGGCGGCGTAGTGTGTTACTGATGGTAGGCTTTGTTACTTTGGTCCCAGTTCTCTGCAGGTCATTCACTAGGTCCCCCCGTGTTGTCCTGGGATTTTTGCTCACCGTTCTTGTGATCATTTTGACCCGACGGGGTGAGATCTTGCGTGGAGCCCCAGATTGAGGGAGATTATCAGTGGTCTTGTATGTCTTCTATTTCCCAACAATTGCTCCCACAGTTGATTTCTTCAAACCAAGCTGCTTACCTATTGCAGATTCAGTCTTCCCAGCCTGGTGCAGGTCTACAATTTTGTTTCTGGTGTCCTTCGACAGCTCTTTGGTCTTGGCCATCGTGGAGTTTGGAGTGTGACTGTTTGAGGTTGTGGACAGGTGTCTTTTATACTGATAACAAGTTCAAACCATTAATACAGGTAACGAGTGGAGGACAGAGGAGCCTCTTAAAGAAGAAGTACAGGTCTGTGAGAGCCAGAAATCTTGCTTATTTGTAGGTGACCAAATACTTATTTTCCACCATAATTTGCAAATAAATAAATGAAAAGTCCTACAATGTGATTTTCTGGATTTTATTTTCTCATTTTGTCTGTCATAGTTGAAGTGTACCTATGATGAAAATTACAGGCCTCTCTCATCTTTTTAAGTGGGAGAACTTGTACAATTGGTGGCTGACTAAATACTTTTTTGCCCCACTGTAGATGTTATGCTGAGAGGTAGATTGTAGATGTTCATGCTCCCCTGTCCTCAGTGATTCTCCCCTGAACAAAGGGACAGGATGTAGTTAATAACCCAGCCCTAGCTTGTGGTTGACCAATTAGAATTCCTTGCAATAAAACTGGGCCAATGGCCAAATAACAAGTATTCTATTTTAGACTCAATATATAGGCAAATTCCTCCCATGTCTCTGCATTAATTTCCTATTACAGAAAAAACACTTTTTCCCTTGATCGCTAGTACTGTTTTGACCTCTAGTCCTCTGTCTCTGTATTTATTTATCTTTGAAATATTCTTATACAGTGGAGTGGAGGAGAGAGACTTAGCTGTATTTATAGTAGTATTCATAGTAGTGTTCACTACCCTCATGAAGTCTTATTGAGTCAATTGGATGGAGCTATTATGGAGAATATGATATTACCTATTGAAGGGAAATTCCAAATAGTAAAATGTCCACTTAGTCATGCAAGTGAAAATTGGACTAAAGTGGAAGTTAGGATTGTCCCCTGTGAGTTACATATTTGACATATTTTTTTACTTAATAGGAGGGTATGAAAGACCTGGCCGATACCACATTTTTACCTGCAAACAGCAGTCTCCTGGCTCATCCTCAGGTGAGGTCCCTTCATCATTAGTTGTTTCGGCGCTGATCGAGTGTATCAGGCCCCATCTGAGCCAGGTGGCATGTCCACTGCTTCTCCCTCTGCAGCCACAGCCATTGCAATGGCTCACATCCTGAAAGACTGTAAAACATCCTGAAAAAAATTGTGCAAAAATGCTTCATTTATTTTAAAGTTAATGCAGGATAAAACAAGTAAAAACATACAAGACTGATGGCTACAAACTGTGGCTCACCTAAGACACACTCTAAAACAATGGCACAACACCTCCTGAGTGCATTACCTTCAGCCTTGCAAAAGTATTCATCCCCCTTTTTCCTATTTTGTTGCATTACAACCTGTAATTTAAATAGATTTGTATTTGAAATTGATGTAATGGAAATACACAAAATAGTCCAAATTGGTTAAGTGAAATGAAAAAGATAACTTGTTTCATAAAATTCTAAACAAATATTTAATAAAAGTGTTGCGTGCATATGTATTCTCCCCCTTTGCTATGAAGCCCCTAAATAAGATCTGGTGCAGCCAATTACATTCAGAAGTCAAAAAATTTGTTAAATAAAGTCCACCCATGTGAAATCTAAGTGTCACATGATCTGTCACATGATCTCAATATATATACACACCTGTTCTGAAAGGCCCCAGAGTCTGCAACACCACAAATCAAGGGGCACCACCAAGCAAGTGGCACTAGGACGACCATGGAGCTCATCAAACAGGTCAGGGACAACACTGTAGAGAAGTACAGATCAGTGTTGGGTTATAAAAAAATATCCGATATTTTGAACATCCCACAGAGCACCATTAAATCCATTATTAAAAAATGGAAAGAATATGGCACCACAACAAACCTGCCAAGAGAGGGCCACCCACCAAAACTCACGGACCAGGCAAGGAGGGCATTAATCAGAGAGGCAACAAATAGACCAAAGATAACCCTGAAGGAGCTGCAAATCTCCACAGCGGAGATTGGAGTATCTGTCCATAGGACCACTTTAAGCCGTGCACTCCACAGAGCTGGTCTTTACGGAAGTGTGGCCAGAAAAAAGCCATTGCTTAAAGAAAAAAATAAGTAAACACGTTTGGTGTTGGCCAAAAGGCATGTGGGAGACTCCCCAAACATATGAAAGAAGATGAGACTAAAATGTAGCTTTTTGGTCATCAAGGAAAGCGCTATGTCTGGTGCAGCTGTAATTTCTGCAAAAGGTGGCTCTACAAAGTATTGACTTTGGGGGGGATGAATAGTTATGCATGCTCAAGTTCTGTTTTTTTGTCTTATTTCTTGTTTGTTTCACAAGAAAAAATATTTTGCATCTTGAAAGTGGTAGGCATGTTGTTTAAATCAAATGATACAAACCCCCCCAAAAAATCAATTTTAATTCCAGGTTGTAAGGCAACAAAATAGGAAAAATGCCAAGGGGGTGAATACTTTCGCAAGCCACTGTATTAGGTCAAAATGTCCACACCTGTGGTACTGAATTACACAGCCAATCAGCATACATTGGCAATTAGCAGTCAAGTGATGCAATTGATAAGGTAGCATTACTATTGCATGTAATGAGCAATGGTTATAATGAAAGGCATTATATACACTTGGATTATCTGATAGTTAATAAATACAATGTGGTGAAGGATTACTACTTTGCAGAGGGATGGAGAAAGGCAGAGGGATTTTCTTATTTTCGCCACTTGGTGGCAGAACATGCATATAAAATGCTCAGTAGATGAACTGTGCAACCTAGGAATTACAAGGAGTGGCAGCCTCAGGTCTTGTGATCAATAATACATTAGCTTGTTTTCTAGGTAACCTTGAGAAGAACAACCATACAAGAGTCCGCTTTGTACATTGTCAAATAGAGAAATCTCCATATTTGACTGAAGGCTTATTGAGGTCACACATACACCATTGAGCATGCCCATCAAATCAAATCAAATTGTATTTGTCACATACACGTGTTTAGCAGATGTTATTGCGGGTGTAGCGAATTTCTTGTGTTTCTAGCTCTACAGTGCAGTAATATCTTACAATTTTACAACAATACACAAACAAAAGTAAAGGAATGTAGAAAATATAAATATTTGGGCGAGCATTGTCAGAGCAGCATAGACTAAGATACAGTATATACATATGAGATGAGTAAATGCAAAATATGTAAGCATTATTAAAGTGACTAGTGTTTGATTATTAAAGTGGCCAGGGATTCCAATTCTATGTATATAGGGCAGCAGCCTCTAATGTGCTAGTGATGCCTATTTAACAGTATTTAACAGTCTGATGGCCTTGAGATAGAAGCTGGTTTTCAGTCTCTCGGTTCCAGCTTTGATGCACCTGTACTGACCTCACCTTCTGGATGATAGCGGGGTGAACAGGCAGTTGTCCTTGATTCTCTTTTTTGGCCTTCCTGTGACATTGGGTGCTGTAGGTGTCCTGGAGGGCAGGTCATTTGTCCCCGGTGATGAATTGGGCAGACCGCACCACCCTCTGGAGAGCACTGCGGATGAGGGTGGTGCAGTTGCCTTACCAGGCGGTAATACAACCCGACAGGATGTTCTCAATTGTGCATCTGTAAACGTTTGTGAGGGTTTTAGGTGCCAAGCCGAAATTCTTCAGCCTCCTGAGGTTGAAGAGGCGCTGTTGCGCCATCTTCATCACACTGTCTGTGTGGGTGGACCATTCCAGTTTGTCAGTGATGTGTACGCGGCGGAACTTGAAGCTTTCCACCTTCTCCACTGCGGTCCCTTCGATGTGGATAGGTGGGTGCTCCCTCTGCTGTTTACTGAAGTCCACAATCAGCTCCTTTGTTTTGCTGATGTTGGGGGAGAGGTTGTTTTCCTGGCACCGCACTCCCAGGGCCCTCACCTCCTCCCTGTAGGCCGTCTCATCATTGTTGGTAAACAGGCCTACAACTGTTGTGTTGTCTGCAAACTTGATGATTGAGTTGGAGGCGTGCATGGCCACACAGTCATGGGTGAACAGAGAGTACAGTAGGGGGCTGAGCATGCATCCTTGTGGGGCTCCATTGTTGAGAATCAGCGAAGTGGAGGTGTTTTTTCCTACCTTCAAAACCTGGGGGCAGCCCGTCAGGAAGTCCAGGACCCACTTGCACAGGGCGGGGTTCAGACCCAGGGCCTCAAGCTTATTATGACCTTGGAGGGTACTATGGTGTTGAATGCTGAGCTATAGTCACTGAACAAATCAAATCAAATTTTATTTGTCACCTGCGCCGAATACAACAGGTGTAGACCTTACAGTGAAATGCTTACTTACAAGCCCTTAACCAAAGATGCAGTTTTAAGAAAGTAGGCCAAAAATTTAAATTTAGAAAAAAGTAAGAGATAAGAAAAACAAATAATTAAAGAGCAGCAGTGAATAGCAATAGCGGCGCTATATAGAGGGGGTACCGGTACAGAGTCAATGTGTCAATGTGCGGGGGCACCGGTGTCGAGGTAATCGAGATAATTATGTACACGCAGTTAGGGTTGTTAAAGTGTCAATGAAAAAAATAAAAAATAACTTTTTGGGGGGCGTATCCCCAACGGTACCCCAGTTTGGGAATACCTGCACTAGGGGATATGGTGTCATTTGGGACTCAGGCACAGTTCCAAATAGCACCATGCTTAGTTGCCAACAAATCACTGGTGATTAAGTCACAGTAACACAGCATTGATTCAAAAGCACTGCATTAACATTTGATGTCATGGACAGCTCGATAAGAGCATCTGATAAATGTCAAATGTATTGGACTCCTGAGTATCACAAGAAATACATATTATTTATTTACTTGAAATTTGTGCATAATGAAACCTCTTGGGATGAGCCATCTTGTTTCAATAGTGTACAAGTACAGCCACGGTCTGTTCACCCTGATACCATCTTGCAGACAGAGACAATACAGGTGCATCGAAGCTGGGACCGAGAGAATGAAAAACAGCATCTATCTCAAGGCCATCAGACTGTTAAACAGCTATCACTAACAAGTCTCTGCCCGGCACCCTGCCCTGCACCTTAGACACTATCGCTAGCCGGCTACCACCTGGTACTCTACCCTGCACCTTAGAGACTGCTGCCCTAAGTATCACACTTTCACTTCATTTCATTACAGTACAACGGTTTGATTTGTTTGATCTTAGCTAGCTACATAGCCGTCTTTGTATCAAAGATAATTGTGTAGTTTAGAGCGATTTTCTAGGTTAGCTAGCCAGCTATTTTCGTCCTTTTAACGTAACGTAACGTAATCAACACTGCTAGCTAGCTACCGAATAGCAGCACTGTAGAATCTACTACATTCAACGGAACAACGGAACGACTTGATTAGTGTAGTGTTAGCTAGTTACACAGTTGTCTCTGCTGTCCTTGTATCTAAGATAACTGTGGAGTCTAGAGTAATTTTCGGTTAGCTAGCCAGCTATTTTCGTCCGCCGCGCTGCCGTTCCCCTACCTAGTCAATACTGCTGGTCAACACCGCTAACACTGCTAACACTGCTAGCTAGCCAACTTCTACCGAATAGCAGCACTGTAGAAACTATTACATTACAACGGAACGATTTGATTAGTGTAGTGTTAGCTGGCTAGTGTTAGCTAGCTACATAGTTGTCTTTGCTGTCCTTGTATCTAGGACAATTGTGTAGTTAGACTAATTATCTGGCCAGTTACCGAGGTTACCTAGCCAGCTATCGAGGCTACCTGGCCAGCTACACTTTCAAACAAAGTCAACAACGCAGCCACTGCTAGCCAGCCTACTTCAGCAGTACTGTATCATTTTAATCATTTTAGTCAATAAGATTTTTGCAACGTAAGTTTAACTTTCTGAACATTCGAGACGTGTAGTCCACTTGTCATTCCAATCTCCTTTGCATTAGCGTAGCCTCTTCTGTAGCCTGTCAACTATGTGTCTGTCTATCCCTGTTCTCTCCTCTCTGCAAAGACCATACAAACGCTTCACACCGCGTGGCCGCGGCCACCCTAACCTGGTGGTCCCAGCCCGCACGACCCACGTGGAGTTCCAGGTCTCCGGTAGCCTCTGGAACTGCCGATCTGCGGCCAACAAGGCAGAGTTCATCTCAGCCTATGCTTCCCTCCAGTCCCTCGACTTCTTGGCACTGACGGAAACATGGCTCACCACAGATAACACTGCTACTCCTACTGCTCTCTCTTCGTCTGCCCACGTGTTCGATCACACCCCGAGAGCTTCTGGTCAGCGGGGTGGTGGCACCGGGATCCTCATCTCTCCCAAGTGGTCATTCTCTCTTTCTCCCCTTACCCATCTGTCTATCGCCTCCTTTGAATTCCATGCTGTCACAGTTACCAGCCCTTTCAAGCTTAACATCCTTATCATTTATCGCCCTCCAGGTTCCCTCGGAGAGTTCATCAATGAGCTTGATGCCTTGATAAGCTCCTTTCCTGAGGACGGCTCACCTCTCACAGTTCTGGGTGACTTTAACCTCCCCACGTCTACCTTTGACTCATTCCTCTCTGCCTCCTTCTTTCCACTCCTCTCCTCTTTTGACCTCACCCTCTCACCTTCCCCCCCTACTCACAAGGCAGGCAATACGCTTGACCTCATCTTTACTAGATGCTGTTCTTCCACTAACCTCATTGCAACTCCCCTCCAAGTCTCCGACCACTACCTTGTATCCTTTTCCCTCTCGCTCTCATCCAACACTTCCCACACTGCCCCTACTCGGATGGTATCGCGCCGTCCCAACCTTCGCTCTCTCTCCCCCGCTACTCTCTCCTCTTCCATCCTATCATCTCTTCTCTCTGCTCAAACCTTCTCCAACCTATCTCCTGATTCTGCCTCCTCAACCCTCCTCTCCTCCCTTTCTGCATCCTTTGACTCTCTATGTCCCCTATCCTCCAGGCCGGCTCGGTCCTCCCCTCCCGCTCCGTGGCTCGACGACTCATTGCGAGCTCACAGAACAGGGCTCCGGGCAGCCGAGCGGAAATGGAGGAAAACTCGCCTCCCTGCGGACCTGGCATCCTTTCACTCCCTCCTCTCTACATTTTCCTCTTCTGTCTCTGCTGCTAAAGCCACTTTCTACCACTCTAAATTCCAAGCATCTGCCTCTAACCCTAGGAAGCTCTTTGCCACCTTCTCCTCCCTCCTGAATCCCCCCCCCTCCTCCCTCTCTGCAGACGACTTCGTCAACCATTTCGAAAAGAAGGTCGACGACATCCGATCCTCGTTTGCTAAGTCAAACGACACCGCTGGTTCTGCTCACACTGCCCTACCCTGTGCTCTGACCTCTTTCTCCCCTCTCTCTCCAGATGAAATCTCGCGTCTTGTGACGGCCGGCCGCCCAACAACCTGCCCGCTTGACCCTATCCTCTCTTCTCCAGACCATTTCCGGAGACCTTCTCCCTTACCTCACCTCGCTCATCAACTCATCCTTGACCGCTGGCTACGCCCCTTCCGTCTTCAAGAGAGCGAGAGTTGCACCCCTTCTGAAAAAA
Organism: Salvelinus fontinalis; assembly: GCF_029448725.1. Lineage (NCBI taxonomy): Eukaryota > Metazoa > Chordata > Actinopteri > Salmoniformes > Salmonidae > Salvelinus > Salvelinus fontinalis. The sequence continues at coordinate 44,902,236 of NC_074693.1, forward strand.
CCTACACTCGATCCCTCCGATGTCAACAACTACAGACCAGTATCCCTTCTTTCTTTTCTCTCCAAAACTCTTGAACGTGCCGTCCTTGGCCAGCTCTCCTGCTATCTCTCTCAGAATGACCTTCTTGATCCAAATCAGTCAGGTTTCAAGACTAGTCATTCAACTGAGACTGCTCTTCTCTGTATCACGGAGGCGCTCCGCACTGCTAAAGCTAACTCTCTCTCCTCTGCTCTCATCCTTCTAGACCTATCGGCTGCCTTCGATACTGTGAACCATCAGATCCTCCTCTCCACCCTCTCCGAGTTGGGCATCTCCGGCGCGGCCCACGCTTGGATTGCGTCCTACCTGACAGGTCGCTCCTACCAGGTGGCGTGGCGAGAATCTGTCTCCTCACCACGCGCTCTCACCACTGGTGTCCCCCAGGGCTCTGTTCTAGGCCCTCTCCTATTCTCGCTATACACCAAGTCACTTGGCTCTGTCATAACCTCACATGGTCTCTCCTATCATTGCTATGCAGACGACACACAATTAATCTTCTCCTTTCCCCCTTCTGATGACCAGGTGGCGAATCGCATCTCTGCATGTCTGGCAGACATATCAGTGTGGATGACGGATCACCACCTCAAGCTGAACCTCGGCAAGACGGAGCTGCTCTTCCTCCCGGGGAAGGACTGCCCGTTCCATGATCTCGCCATCACGGTTGACAACTCCATTGTGTCCTCCTCCCAGAGCGCTAAGAACCTTGGCGTGATCCTGGACAACACCCTGTCGTTCTCAACTAACATCAAGGCGGTGGCCCGTTCCTGTAGGTTCATGCTCTACAACATCCGCAGAGTACGACCCTGCCTCACACAGGAAGCGGCGCAGGTCCTAATCCAGGCACTTGTCATCTCCCGTCTGGATTACTGCAACTCGCTGTTGGCTGGGCTCCCTGCCTGTGCCATTAAACCCCTACAACTCATCCAGAACGCCGCAGCCCGTCTGGTGTTCAACCTTCCCAAGTTCTCTCACGTCACCCCGCTCCTCCGCTCTCTCCACTGGCTTCCAGTTGAAGCTCGCATCCGCTACAAGACCATGGTGCTTGCCTACGGAGCTGTGAGGGGAACGGCACCTCAGTACCTCCAGGCTCTGATCAGGCCCTACACCCAAACAAGGGCACTGCGTTCATCCACCTCTGGCCTGCTCGCCTCCCTACCACTGAGGAAGTACAGTTCCCGCTCAGCCCAGTCAAAATTGTTCGCTGCTCTGGCACCCCAATGGTGGAACAAACTCCCTCACGACGCCAGGACAGCGGAGTCAATCACCACCTTCCGGAGACACCTGAAACCCCACCTCTTTAAGGAATACCTAGGATAGGATAAAGCAATCCTTCTGACCCCCCCCCCCCCCCCCCCTTAAAAGATTTAGATGCACTATTGTAAAGTGGCTGGTCCACTGGATGTCATAAGGTGAATCCACCAATTTGTAAGTCGCTCTGGATAAGAGCGTCTGCTAAATGACTTAAATGTAAATGTACATAGTCATTGAACACTAGTCACTTTCATAATGTTTTCTACATAATGTTTATTGTTCTGAAATCATTGCTGTAGCTAGATACAGTTAAGATTAGCCTTCCTGCTAAATTATTCTGCTGAAATGTAATTTGATCTCTGAGAAACACCTGCTCTTTCCATGATATAGACTGACCAGGTGAATCCAGGATCCCTTATTGATGTCACCTGTTAAATCCACATCAGTCAGTGTAGATGAAGGGGAGGAGACAGGTTAAAGAAAGATTTTTAAGCCTTGAGACATAGATTGTGTATGTGTGCCATATCCTGTTCAAAAGCACTTCAATATTTTGTCTTGCCCATTCACCCTCTGAATGACACACATACTAAAATCCATTTCTCAATTGTTTTAAGGGCCAAGTGTCTGCAGGTTTTTGCTCCACCCTTGTACTTGATTGATGAATTTAGGTCACAAATTAGTCAGCAACTCCCTTCACCTGGTTGTCTATTTTATTTAACAAGGCAAGTCAGTTAAGAACAAATTGTTATTTACAATGACAACCATGGAACAGTGGGTTAACTGCCTTGTTCAGACCAACAGATTACCATGTCAGCTCAGGGATTTGATCTAGCAACCTTTCAGTTACTGGCCCAACGCACTAACCACTAGGCTACCTGCCGCCCAGGTCATAAAATAAAAACCCGCAGACACTCGGCCCTCTGTGGAATGAGTGTGACACCCCTGGCCGAGGGCATGCTTTTCCAATATTTCGGATGTACGATGAGGGCGGTTGCCATCGAACGCTGTGTAGTGTTGTATCGGCCATCTTCCCTGTTGTTAATTCATTTGTGGCCAAACGTGTGGCCTCCCTCCCGTGACAACATTTACTCACACAGAAAATTCACAGCTTGCTATTTCCCTTGCTCCATCCACCAGTATGGCATTGTACAGCAAACCTGGTGACCTTAATTAGCACCTGGAGGATGACTGACCGTCAGAGACACATGCACGCATGCACTCACACACACAAGTGGAGCTTGGGGGAAGAATGACCATGAGAGGGACACACTCTCCTCATCTTGTAGCTGACTTGGCCCACGCTGTGCAGTGAGTGGGAGAGAAAGCAGTGTGTGACCTACGCAGGAGGCTCGACTGCTCCCGGCTGCCTGTGTGTGTACGTTAGTGCAGAAATGGGTAACAGAGCGCTCCAGTGGAGGCTGTCACATTCGAATTAGGAGTGGCCTACTTATTCAGAGGGAACCTCCAGTGCCCTGCCTCTGGTACACAACACTCTGTGGCCTGCCCGCTTCCTTTAACTTCACGGCACACTTTGCCTTATCACTGTGGGATACCGTTCAAGGGAGCATCCAAGCTGTTGATGTACTGCAGCCACAGATGGGAAACAAAAAGGAATACACAGATATCTCCCCGTACATATTGTAGTGAGGCTGTGTAACAGAGTTGGATTGGTAACCTCAGCCCTCAAATGCTATGAAATTGCTAGCTTTTCAGTGGTGCAGCTGGCTAAGGCGTTGTCGACAGGGCTGTCATGTGTGTTTGTGGGACAGAGGACGCAAGATCCAAGGACTAGTAAGGCAGATCTACTGTAAAGCAAGCAGCGCGACGTCCGTTACACCTGCATCACATGTGAACCTCACAGGGCAATCAGGACGGTGAGGGTGGGTTTAGGAACAGGGATGACAGTGAGAGAGGGGAAAGACTGGAAATGGACTGGAGGAGAGGGAACACATATGGCCAAGTTACATAGTGACCTACCGTCTTCTTGTTCTTCTGGTTAGCTAGTTAGGACATAGAGTGGAGCCGCAAATGCAACAATATCTTGTGAGTGAAGGTGGAACAAAGTTAATCAATCTTCCATGATTATCATAAAGTTCCACTGCAAACCGTTTTAATATTCTGGAAGTAATTTGTGTAGCCTCCGCTCACCATTGAACAATTTTTCTGATTTGTAGTTCAATGCATAATGATGTATAATTAAATGTACATCTAGCCCACACTGGCAAAAAGCAATACACCATAATGTAATATGTTGTATATGTTTAATATGTTAAATTGACCCTGTATAGCTCCTGTATAGCTGTGAATCCATTGACTGTAAATGTTCCTATCGTATTGATGGTGGAGGCAGTAAATGTTCTCAAACTGCATCAACAGTCTGGTCATTTCAGTCCATTAGATTATTTGTATATGGATAGCTCTGCATGGTGTTACATCGATTTCTGTGCCAGTACATCCAGTCAAAGACAAAGCCTTCTGGGTAGAAACAAGCCTAGAAGAAAAAAAACCCACAAATGTAAAATTTTACAACTCTTAACAATCTGTGAGCTGAAAATGCACTTTGAATAACTGAGGCAAAGTTATGGATGGCAGATAGTTATGCCAATATTAGCAGCAAAGAGGCTAGACTAGATAATCTTTTCCACAAATAGGCCTATTACATTTTTTAAACCAACATTGTACAACGTTAATATTGAACAATATGTGAACTGAGAATGCCCTTTAAAAAAAACGAGAAAAAGTTTTATTCTCCATTTTAATGGGGATGGCCAGTGTAGTGGCTAGTTATTCTACTATTAGCCGCATGGAGGCTAGCAGCTAGCGAATCCTTTACACAGCTGATGAATGGCTCTAAGGCAGCTTACTCTGCACAATTCCATTTTCCTGCTCACCCTTCCACAGCTTTCGACTCAGCATTTCACAGTGACACCCACCAGTCCCCCAGACAAAGGCGGGGTGTGACACAATCCATCAGTATTCAACACAATTGCATTGGGTTCCATACAAAATAAGCTACTGGAGTGAAAAAAAGCAACGTTTTCAGACCCCTTGACTTTTTCCGAAAACATTTATGTCACAGCCTTATTCTAAAACACAATACCACATAATGACAAAGCAAAAACAGTTTAAATTTTTTTTACATTTTTGATAATTTACAATACAGAAAAGCTGAAATATCACATTTACATAAGTATTCAGACTGTTTACTCAGTACTTTATTGAAGCACCTTTGGCAGCGATTAAAGCCTAGAGTCTTCTTGGGTATGACGCTACAAGCTTGGCACATCTGTATTTGGGGAGTTTCTCCCATTCAGATCTTAACCTGTCTGGCCGAGGCGTTCCGCTAGCAGAATTCCTCCCACATTCCACTGAAAAGGCAGAGCGCGAAATTCAAAAAATATTTTTTTGAAATATTTAACTTTCACACATTAACAAGTCCAATACAGCAAATGAAAGATACACATCTTGTGAATCCAGTCAACATGTCCGATTTTTTAAATGTTTTACAGCGAAAACAGCACGTATATTTATGTTAGCTCACCACCAAATACAAAGAAGGACTGTTACGCACGCCTCTGAGAAGAGGGAACGCAACTCCCTGCTACAACTCAACTCTCTGAAGTGCAAGAGGTATGGACTGTAGGTGCGAGTAATGGTGACACAAAAGCAGAATTTACCGTTTACTTGGATTTATTTTCTTACACGGTAATATGGGGAAAAGGGGCTGGACGGAACCAAAGCAAAGAAAGTAAATATCAAAGTTCCCCCTCTCCTAATTAACCTGCCTACCCACTTAACTTACCTAACTTAGCACCGTCTGGTGCCCTAACCAAAATACAGGGGGTGGTCCGCCCAGGTCTTACCTAGTGTGCCTAGACAGTAAATATACTACGGGTATATGTATGCCCGCGGGCCTCTTGCCTAAGCGCTCCCAAAGTGCCTTCTCCTTCCCCCCTGGGAACAAATGAAACAGAGTAATTATTAATGATTTCACAAACACTCACAAACACAGGACATAGAAAAACTGATACCAACAACAACAGTATATACCACACTTTCTGATACACAACCCACACTATATCACAATCTAATTTTTCTCTCTCTCAAGCTCCAAAACTCTACTCCTTATCTCATCTCTACTCCTTATCTCATCTCTACTCCTTATCTCATCTCTACTCCTTATCTCATCTCATCTCTACTCCTTATCTCATCTCATCTCTACTCCTTATCTCATCTCTACTCCTTATCTCATCTCTACTCCTTATCTCATCTCTACTCCTTATCTCATCTCTACTCCTTATCTCATCTCTACTCCTTATCTCATCTCTACTCCTTATCTCATCTCTACTCCTTATCTCATCTCTACTCCTCTCTCTCCCCTCTCAATCTCTTGGGGCAGAACACTGGCTTTTATCTTCAGGTGGCAATGGTGATTAGTGTCAGCTGCTTCTTGACGAGGGGGCGGGGTCAGCTCCAATCACCAATTAGCCTGGGGTTGACCAATCAGCTGGTTGGGGAGTACTTCAGGAAGCCATCTCCTGAAACACAAACTCAAATACAAAACAGAACAAAACATTATGTTACGCACGCCTCTGAGAAGAGGGAACGCAACTCCCTGCTACAACTCAACTCTCTGAAGTGCAAGAGGTATGGACTGTAGGTGCGAGTAAGGATGACACAAAAGCAGAATTTACCGTTTACTAGAATTTATTTTCTTGCACGATAATATGGGGAAAAGGGGCTGGACGGAACCAAAGCAAAGAAAGTAAATATCAAAGTTCCCCCTCTCCTATCTAACCTGCCTACCCACTTAACTTACCTAACTTAGCACCGTCTGGTGCCCTAATCAAAATACAGGGGGTGGTCCGCCCAGGTCTTACCTAGTGTATCAGCTGGTTGGGGAGTACTTCCAGAAAGCCATCTCCTGAAACACAAACTCAAATACAAAACAGAACACAGAAACTGGGGAACGTAACAAGGACCGACATTTTTCACAGCACAGGTAGCATGCACAAAGCCAACCTAACTAACCAAGAACCAACCAAACTAACCAAGAAACAACTTCATCAGATGACAGTCTTATAACATGTTACACAATAAATCTATGTTTTGTTCGAAAAATGTGCATATTTGAGGTATAAATCAGTTTTACATTGCAGCTACCATCACAGCTACCGTCAAAAATAGCACCGAAGCAGCCAGAGTAACTATAGAGACCAACGTGGAATACCTAAATACTCATCATAAAACATTTCTGAAAAATGCATCGTGTACAGCAAATGAAAGACAAGCATCTTGTGAATCCAGCCAATGTTTCAGATTTTTTAAGTGTTTTACTTAAAACACAATATAGCATTATATTAGCTTACTACAATAGCCTACACACCACCGTATTCATTCATCAAGGCACGTTAGCAATAGCAATAGGCACATTAGCGTTAGCGAATAAACCAGCAAAAGATATCAATTTTCACTAACCTTCATAAACCTTCCTCAGATGACAGTCCTATAACATCAGGTTATACATACACTTATGTTTTGTTCGAAAATGTGCATATTTAGAGCTGAAATCAGTGGTTATCCATTATGCCAACGTAGCTTCCTTTTCCCAGAATGTGCGGATATTTCTATTAGACTCTCACCTATTCTGACCAAATAGCTATTCATAAACATTACAAAAAAATACATATTGTATAGGAAATGATAGATCCATTAGTTCTTAATGCAATGGCAGTGTTAGAATTCTAAAAATATCTTCATTACGACATAAGGCTTATGTTATAGCGAGAGAGTGGCCAAAACCGGGGCGCAAAACTACTAGTATACAGTTCGACAGATATATGAAATAGCATCATAAAATGTTTCTTACTTTTGGTGATCTTCCATCAGAATGTTGGACAAGGGGTCCTTTGTCCAGAACAGTCGTTGTTTGGATTTAGAACATAGTTTTTCCCTCTTGAATTAGCAAGCACACTGGCTAAGTGGCGCGAAGCTCTCCTTTCTGAAAAAAGGCACACAACGCAACACGCATAACGTCCCGAATAAATTTCAAAAATCTAATCAAACTATATTGAAAAAACATACTTTACGATGATATTGTGACATGTATCAAATAAAATCAAAGCCGGAGATAGTAGTCGCCTATAACGACGGCTTTTCAAAAGGCAATTCTAGGTCCATCTGCGCGCTCTCCAGAAAACAGGAAATGGATGACTCGTCGTGCCAAGAGGATATATTCCACGTCAGACCAAGATAAACACTTCACTTCTTCTCTCACATCCTCTTGACATCTAGGGGAAGGTGTATGACGTGCATGTATACTCATACGTATCATTCCCATTTATAGGCAGGCCCTTGAACAGAGCATAATTTTCAGACTTTCCACTTCCTGGTCAGAAAGTGTGCTGCCAAATGAGTTCTGTTTTACTCACAGACAAAATTCAAACGGTTTTAGAAACTATAGAGTGTTTTCTATCCAATATTAATATTAATATGCATATTGTACGAGCAAGAATAGAGTACGAGGCCGTTTAAATTGGGCACGTTTTTCCCCCAAAGTGTAAATAGCGCCCTCTATCCTCATCTTAAGCTCTGTCAGGTTGGATGGGGACAGTTGTTGCACAGCTATTTTCAGGTCTATCCAGACAACGCAGCAGTGGCTTCAGGACTTGTCCTGCTGCGTTGTCCTGGCTGTGTGCTTAGGGTCGTGTTGCTCCGTTCATCTTTCCCTCGATCCTGACTAGTCTCCCAGTCCCTGCCGCTGAAAAATTATCCCCGCAGCATAATGCTACCGCCACCATGGTCCACCGTAGGGATGGTGCCAAGTTTCCTCCAGGCGTGACGCTTGGCATTCAGGCCAAGGTGTTCAATCTTGGTTTCATCAGACCAGATAAATCTTGTTTCTCATGGCAAACTCCAAGCAGGCTGTCATGTGCCTTTTACTGATGAGTGGCTTCCGTCTGGCCACTCTACCATAAAGGCCTCATTGGTGGAGTGCTGCAGAGATGCTTGTCCTTCTGGAAGATTCTCCCATCTCCACAGAGGAACTCTAGAGCTCTGTTAGAGTGACCATCAGGTTCTTGGTCACATCCCTGACCAAGGCCCTTCTTCCCCGATTGCTCAGTTTGGCCGGGCGGCCAGCTCTAGGAAGAGTCTCGATGCCAAACATCTTCCATTTAAGATTGATGGAGGCCACTGTGTTCTTGGGGACCTTCAATGCTGCATAAATGTGTTGGTACCGTTCCCCAGATCTGTGCCTCGACACAATCCTGCGTTGGAGCTCTGCGGACAATTTCTTCGACCTCATGGCTTGGTTTTTGAACTGTCAACTGTGGGACCTTATATAGACAGGTGTGTGCCTTTCCAAATCATGTCCAATCAATTGAATTTACCACAGGTGGACTCCAATCAAGTTGTAGAAAAACACCACAAAGATGGTCAATGGAAACAGGATGCAACTGAGCTCAATTTCGAATCTCATAGCAAAGGGTCTGAATGTAAGTAAGGTATTTCTGTTTTCTCTTTGTACTAAATTTGCAAAAATGTCCAAAAACCTCTTTTCACTTTGTCATTATGTAGTAACGCTGAGGATTTCTTTTTATTGAATCAATTTTAGAATAAGGCTGTAATGTAACAAAATGTGGAAAAAGTCAAGGGGTCTGAATACTTTCCGAAGGCACTGTAAAAATGACGTTTTTCTAAATGTTCTTACTCACATTTACATGTACATAATAGGGCACAATTGTGATGCTCGCAATTGCATATTTAGTGGGGGTTGTCAAATTGACAACAGGAGGCGATGGCATCTGCAGTTGCCTGGCTCAACCTGATCCGTTCCTTGGCAGGGACCATCAAAGTAAAGCGAGGCAGCCAAATATGTTTACTCTACAAGTGTTTCTTACAGTATCCTTGGCCATAGTTTGAGACCTGTTATAGACCTGGCTTGGAAAGTAATTATGCTGCACAATAATTAGACAAATATGTTGCCAATTCGATTCGTGGAACACATGGGGAAGGCGGAAGTTGCAAAAAGACATTCATACATGGAATTGAGTCCAATGATTTTGAAACTTAGAGGTGATACAAATTCCCAATCTCCCTCTCTACTCCAAGCTGCTCATGGGCATAACGTGAAATTGTGTATGTGTGTGACAGAGGGATAGAGAGAAAGAGAGAGAGAGATATCTTAGAAAAAAATTCTCCCCATTCTCTTATCGCCATACCCTGTGTTTTAATACCCTAGTGAGTCCCTGACCTAGCAACATTTTAGCAAAGCTCTTGCTTTATTGCAGTCTGGCTGAAGAAACGGGAGATGGACAGAAAAACATAGGTATGATGGCTGGTGGAAAGAGGGGGAGAGAGAGAGAGTGAGATGGGGGGGACATCGGGAGTAAAATCTGCATTGTTGGAAAATGGACCCGTAAGCATTTCACTGTTAGTCTACACCGGTTGTTAGAGAAGCATGTGACAAATATCATTTAATTTCAAAAACCAGAGGGTCCGGCCAGTGGTTGACCACCAGAAGGGATGGGTCCAGAAGGGATGGGTCCAGAAGGGATGGGTCCAGAAGGGATGGGTCCGGCCAGTGGTTGACCACCAGAAGGGATGGGTCCAGAAGGGATGGGTCCAGAAGGGATGGGTCCAGAAGGGATGGGTCCGGCCAGTGGTTGAGCACCAGAAGGGATGGGTCCAGAAGGGATGGGTCCAGAAGGGATGGGTCCAGAAGGGATGGGTCCGGCCAGTGGTTGACCACCAGAAGGGATGGGTCCAGAAGGGATGGGTCCAGAAGGGATGGCTCCAGAAGGGATGGGTCCGGCCAGTGGTTGACCACCAGAAGGGATGGGTCCAGAAGGGATGGGTCCAGAAGGGATGGGTCCAGAAGGGATGGGTCCAGAAGGGATGGGTCCGGCCAGTGGTTGACCACCAGAAGGGATGGGTCCAGAAGGGATGGGTCCGGCCAGTGGTTGACCACCAGAAGGGATGGGTCCAGAAGGGATGGGTCCAGAAGGGATGGGTCCAGAAGGGATGGGTCCAGAAGGGATGGGTCCGGCCAGTGGTTGACCACCAGAAGGGATGGGTCCAGAAGGGATGGGTCCAGAAGGGATGGGTCCAGAAGGGATGGGTCCGGCCAGTGGTTGAGCACCAGAAGGGATGGGTCCAGAAGGGATGGGTCCAGAAGGGATGGGTCCAGAAGGGATGGGTCCGGCCAGTGGTTGACCACCAGAAGGGATGGGTCCAGAAGGGATGGGTCCAGAAGGGATGGGTCGAGAAGGGATGGGTCCGGCCAGTGGTTGAGCACCAGAAGGGATGGGTCCAGAAGGGATGGATCCAGAAGGGATGGGTCCAGAAGGGATGGGTCCGGCCAGTGGTTGACCACCAGAAGGGATGGGTCCAGAAGGGATGGGTCCAGAAGGGATGGGTCCAGAAGGGATGGGTCCGGCCAGTGGTTGACCACCAGAAGGGATGGGTCCAGAAGGGATGGGTCCAGAAGGGATGGGTCCGGCCAGTGGTTGAGCACCAGAAGGGATGGGTCCAGAAGGGATGGGTCCAGAAGGGATGGGTCCAGAAGGGATGGGTCCAGAAGGGATGGGTCCGGCCAGTGGTTGAGCACCAGAAGGGATGGGTCCAGAAGGGATGGGTCCAGAAGGGATGGGTCCAGAAGGGATGGGTCCGGCCAGTGGTTGACCACCAGAAGGGATGGGTCCAGAAGGGATGGGTCCAGAAGGGATGGGTCCAGAAGGGATGGGTCCGGCCAGTGGTTGAGCACCAGAAGGGATGGGTCCAGAAGGGATGGGTCCAGAAGGGATGGGTCCAGAAGGGATGGGTCCGGCCAGTGGTTGACCACCAGAAGGGATGGGTCCAGAAGGGATGGGTCCGGCCAGTGGTTGACCACCAGAAGGGATGGGTCCACAAGGGATGGGTCCAGAACGGATGGGTCCAGAAGGGATGGGTCCGGCCAGTGGTTGAGCACCAGAAGGGATGGGTCCAGAAGGGATGGGTCCAGAAGGGATGGGTCCAGAAGGGATGGGTCCGGCCAGTGGTTGACCACCAGAAGGGATGGGTCCAGAAGGGATGGGTCCAGAAGGGATGGGTCCGGCCAGTGGTTGAGCACCAGAAGGGATGGGTCCAGAAGGGATGGATCCAGAAGGGATGGGTCCAGAAGGGATGGGTCCGGCCAGTGGTTGACCACCAGAAGGGATGGGTCCAGAAGGGATGGGTCCAGAAGGGATGGGTCCAGAAGGGATGGGTCCGGCCAGTGGTTGACCACCAGAAGGGATGGGTCCAGAAGGGATGGGTCCAGAAGGGATGGGTCCGGCCAGTGGTTGAGCACCAGAAGGGATGGGTCCAGAAGGGATGGGTCCAGAAGGGATGGGTCCAGAAGGGATGGGTCCAGAAGGGATGGGTCCGGCCAGTGGTTGAGCACCAGAAGGGATGGGTCCAGAAGGGATGGGTCCAGAAGGGATGGGTCCAGAAGGGATGGGTCCGGCCAGTGGTTGAGCACCAGAAGGGATGGGTCCAGAAGGGATGGGTCCAGAAGGGATGGGTCCAGAAGGGATGGGTCCGGCCAGTGGTTGAGCACCAGAAGGGATGGGTCCAGAAGGGATGGGTCCAGAAGGGATGGGTCCAGAAGGGATGGGTCCGGCCAGTGGTTGAGCACCAGAAGGGATGGGTCCAGAAGGGATGGGTCCAGAAGGGATGGGTCCAGAAGGGATGGGTCCGGCCAGTGGTTGAGCACCAGAAGGGATGGGTCCAGAAGGGATGGGTCCAGAAGGGATGGGTCCAGAAGGGATGGGTCCGGCCAGTGGTTGAGCACCAGAAGGGATGGGTCCAGAAGGGATGGGTCCAGAAGGGATGGGTCCAGAAGGGATGGGTCCGGCCAGTGGTTGAGCACCAGAAGGGATGGGTCCAGAAGGGATGGGTCCAGAAGGGATGGGTCCAGAAGGGATGGGTCCGGCCAGTAGTTGAGCACCAGAAAGAATGGTCTTCATAGAAGCTACAATCATCTTCCTTTCTTCCCCTTAAAAGCCCCTCGGCTAACTTTGATGGCACAATTGTATGGGTCTGGAAAGGGGATTTGAAACGGTACACTATTATTTTAAAAATAATAAAATATTATTTTAAAATATTTTATTTTATTATTTTTATTTTTAAGGCCTTGGGCTCAATTCCCCTCGGTACCAATGAGGTTAAGCCATGGCTAATAATATGCCACATAAAATATTTTTCACATAATCAGAAGTTTCAAGGCTGAACATAAGGATACTCCATTTTGGGGTTTGAAAACATATATATTTTTTTGCTGACTGTCAGGCATATTATTGAATACGTTTACAGTTAACCAGGTGCAAGCTTGGATTGGACAAAGACTAAAGTCAAAATGTTGTTTTTAAGATGGTGCAGCATGAATAAAAGCTGTATATTTCTAGTACAGACATTTCTTAATCTATAATACATTTTTGCCCAGGACCTGTTTTCTTGAGTTTGGGCTGGATGTGCATATCATCAACGTATGCTTCACGGACTGGAAATATGACATACATTTTTAGAAGTCACATAGACAAACAGTTACGGAGGAAATAGTCAAATGTATATTCCTGTGGTACATTTTTATGTGAGGCACACACTTATGTGCTCAGGATCTTCTCTTCTCCTCTGTTCTCCAGTGGAAAGAGATCAATAGGTTCCTGGATCCATGCTTCAATCCATGCCTCCCTCCTGTATCCCCCTTACCCCCCTGAGGCTGCTGTAAAATTCCCCATCTCCCGCTCGACGGTACCTTCCCTATTATGGAAGTTGTTTAATGAGAATATGTTTGCCACGAGGGGACGGTCAAGGGAAATAGCTGAGCGGATGGTTTTAAGCCCCAGCTGACGTTGACGAGTCTCTAATGCATTCCAAGGGGATTGTTGACATGGCTGTTTTCTGTACACGCACACACACACATACACACACACACCACCCTTACCTTGAGAGTATTGCTTCCTTCTGCAGGGAGTGAGGCCAAGACAGAAAAGTCAGAGAGTGAAAGTGTTTTGAAGGCTTTCCATATGGAAATCATTGTCTGGTTTGATATGTAGCGCATGTTGAAGCATTGTTGAATAGCCTATGTCAACAACAACATACGGTTTGGTTTGACTCAGTGGTGGGTGCAATTTTCAGCACATCTGCCCCTGTGTTTTGTGCTTTGTGTGGATAAATACTGTATGTGTGTGTGCGTGTATCCTCTAATGTATGCATGCATGTAGATCTAATGTTGTATCTGAGGGAGTACATTAAACACAATTATTATGTTCTCCGTCCTTGTCCTTCATGTCATCTTTGTATCGGAAGTCAGCAATCTAATAAGGCAAAAGGAAAAAATATAATTGCAAAAAAGGAGTCCAAAGTAAACAAGAATAGCCCCCCCCCTCATTCTCTTCTTCATGAAAACAAGTCTGAATGTGGCTCCTCGGGCCTTGGGGCCTGTCATGGGGAGGCAGCAAACCTGACAGTGCACTGGGTTTCCTGTTTCCCTCAGTCAAACAGCTGCAACACAAAGTGTCCCCCTCTCTCTCTCTCTCTCTCTCGCTCTCTCTCTCTCCATTTCTACCGCTCGTGCTCGAAATGAATGAATCATGTGTTCATTAAGCATGCCACTTGGAAATAGGTTCGCTCACTGTCAAATGATTGGAGTAGAGTGTCGTAATGAGGGAAAGGAAAGACCGAGCACAAGCAAGCAAAGAAACATAACCATCAACGCAAACATCGTAAAATGGACAATAATGACTCGAAATGTTAATGTGGCAACCCTGTCTTTTGTCATTCACCACTAGGCAGAAACCTTTGCATTATGGGGGCTTATATAGTCCGTGTTATCAGAACACCATAAATAAACGAAATGACTAATTTCAGACGCACAGCAGAGGAGAGCATTATACATTAGACCCAGTAACTGGCGTCTGCTAGAGACCATTCATTCCGGATACATGAATGCAACATCAACCACTATGGATCAACCAATGAGGCCGAACGCAGATAAGATGAAAGAAAGATGGGGGGCAAAGTCAGTGTGTGCAGTGTTGGAACACAGACGGGTTGGTTGACAATGTCAGGAAAATCATGCACAGCATCGATGTGGCCGGAAGGCGTGCTTTTCTATGATTCTGAACAGTCAGATAGCTAAAACAATGACTAGAATCTGGCATGTGGGGAGTTGTAGGTGGCTTGTTTAAGCTTGTTATTGTAACCATGTCTTGTTTTCAGGTGTTTCGACTGAAGTCATGTCTATTCTAATATGGCAAACATTCGCTAGCTAGCTAACCAACAACTGTAACAATGTATTTGAGAGACAACAAGTGCTCATTGTGCAAATGTATTTATGTTTTCAATAAACATTTGGAGACAAAATATAGTGTACATGTTGTCAGTCTAAGCGAACCCTGTCTGTTTTGCCCCATAGTTGCACACACTTCAGTTTTGTTGCTAAACTACCAACCCGTCTACATGGGGGTTGGGAGGAAGGAAATCCCTTTCCTATATTGTAGAGGGAGGCACACCATTTGCCAACTCCTGGAGGAAAGGGACTTGATGCAGAAGCTGGGGGAGCACAAAGAACATGAGCTATTAGCCCAACATGGGGTATATGCCAATAAAACAGCATGCACAAGTGATCTTTAAGTTACTGCTGACATATTTAAACAATAAGTTGACCGTGAGCCTCAACATCCATTTGACCCTAGGGAACCCAGTGGGGAGTTCCGACCCTAACGACTACCATAGAGCTTATATCTTGCTGACTACCATTGAGCCTGTATCCTTTCGACTAATAAAGAGACTATATCCTGCTCATTACCATATATCTTATATCCTGCTGACTAGTATATAACCTATATCCTGCTGACTACCATATAGCCTATATCCTTTCTGGCTACCATAGAGCCTGCTGCAGCTCTAATTCACTTTGTTCCATGGCCCATATAGGAAACATAGATTTTCTGACATCACAGACATCATACGGACTGGCATTGACTAACTCCTGCGACAGTGAGTGATCCGGCTAATACTAGTCCTATACCATTACTCCGCTGCTTGAGCTCGACTTCTTTAATGGATTTTCAAATAAAGGGGCCTCGGATTTAATTGGTTTCAAAGGCATAGTGAGACGTCCCATGCAGCCTGTGTGTCAGCTCAGATCAGTGAGTGGGGGGCTAACAGGATGACAGCAGGAGGGAGCCGACTCCAGCTCCAACTTCATGCGTATAAGGGCCCCTGATTGCTTGGACACCCATGATGTTCCCCCGACCAGGGAAACGGTGACTGCAGGCTATTTCATTCATGTAGGAAGATGGAGTAGGATAAGGAAATAAGGAGGGGTTCTGATTGCTTCCTCTGGGAAATGCTGTAGCTGAGGCATATTTACTGTATCATTCCTTTCCAGCTTGATGGGTTCATTCATATGAAAGATCTATGTCAGATGATGGAAAGATAATGAGAACCAGTGGGAGGCCAACTCCACTGGAAAAGAAAAGCTCATCCCCAGTTAGAAACCCCTGTAGGATCGACCCTAATTTATGTGCTCTCTGACACCTGGAGTTGCATGGCAAATGGTCCAGGAACAAAGGAAAATGCCCAAGGACTAGTCAGCCCTTCCCCCTCTGAGGGGCCAAAGTGTATGTCTTTCTTAAGGCATCCGCATGCCTACAGTTTGGTAAAGTGTGTGCATATATTAAGATACATTTTGTCTCGTTTTGGACCTCGGTGAGTTTTGTTTCCGGTTGCTCGGGCGCACAGCATGTTTTCTGGAGGCAAGTCAAAGTTTGGAGCCGAAGTCTACGCCCTTTCGTCTGTGATTGGTCAACAGTAGGGATTCTTCAATAAAGTCTTCGTTGTCATTCAATGATAGACGACTCGTTTTCATGCACATTTTTTCATTGAAAAATACTGCACCAAAATTGCCCAACTAAGATCTCTTCGTAAAAATTTATGACAGATTTCTTTAGTTATCTTAGATGAATTCCGACTTTGAGAAGATTTTGAGAAGTGTATACTGGTTACGGCGTCTCAGTACTGTTGCTGCTCATTTTTCAAGCAGAGGTCTTTTAAGGTAGTATGCAAGCACAATCGTTCGGTTTGGCAAGCCGAGTTTGGCTAGGAGCCAGCCGAACTGAAGCATGCTGATGCCTTTACAGTATCCAGAGGACTGACTATTGAATGTGATAGATACCAGACATGAATATTATTATTTTTCTCCCCAATTTCGCAAATGCGATCTTGTCTCATCGCTGCAACTCCCCAACTGGCTCGGGAGAGGCGAAGGTCGAGTCATGCATCCTCAGAAACATGACCTGCCAAGCCGCGCTTCTAAACACTTGCTTGCTTAACCCGGAAGCCAGCTGCACCAATGTGTCGGAGGAAACACCGTTCCACTGAGGTCAGCTTGCAGGCGTCCGGCCCACCACAAGGAGTCGCTAGAGCGCGATGAGCCAAGTAAATGAGCCACCCCCCAGGCCAAACCCTCCGCTAACCCACACAATGCTGGACCAATTTTGCACCACCCTATGGATCTCCCGGTCACGGCCGGTTGTGACACAACCTAGGATCAAACCCCAGGCTGTAGTGACGCCACAACACTGCAATGCAGTGGCTTAGACCACTGCGCCACTCAGGAGACCCACTATAGTATTATTCTGACACTTGTTCACTGAGGATAACTCTGATGCTATCGATATGGATGTATGATCTCTGTGGTTACTTGTATCTGCACATGGTGAACTCTGAGAATTGGTCAGGAATTCTATTTTATTTACATTTACATTTATTTACATCCCCCACACAAACCTTTAAATGCTGTGACACTCTGTGGAGATTGCGCCTGGAAGTGTTTAGGTTACTGTAAACTTGGTATTGTTTCATTGGTCAATTGTGGTTGGTTTTGGGTTGAAAGCTTACAGCTTCATGCCTTTGTTCTGTCTCATCCTGTATCCAGTCCATGGAGGAAGGTTGTATGATCAATTCTCATTTCCTAGGCCTCTGGCTTGATAGACATCTCTTTCTTCATGCGTTGTCCTTTAAGTTAACCTTAGGATCTATATGCCTAGAAGTATGCTTTGTAATGCTTGTTAATGCTTTGTAACTTAAGCTCTATGCCTTGAATCTGAATCCATTCATTGTACAATATTAATTAAATATCTGCCTTTGATATGGACAATTCTCAGACCATTTATTGCTAGTCAATGTCAACTTATTGCCTAATCCTTGCTTGTACATTTTAGTTATCTTTATGGAGTCAGATAAACGTTTTAATAGGCTATCTGCTTAGTCTTATTACGAGTCGCATGTGATGTGTATATTTACAGTACCAGTCAAAAGTTTGGACACACCTAATCATTCCAGGGTTTTTCTTTATTTTTACTATTTTCTACAATGTAGAATAGTAGTGAAGACATCAAAACTATGAAATAGCACATATGGAATTGTGTAGTAACCAAAAAAGTGTCAAACAAATCCAAATATATTTTATATTTGAGATTCTTCAAATATAAGGCACCTTTTGCATTGATGACAGCTTTGCACACTCTTGGCATTCTCTCAACCAGCTTAATGAGGTAGTCACCTGGGAATCGGACTTTCCCAACATAAAAGACTCATAGACCTAACATCCTGTTTACTAGTACATTAAGCTGTTGTTATACAACAGTAATTATACTAAAGAGATACCTCAGGGCTGTCTATTATCCCCTTCATTTCACACAAACTCAGCTGCAAAAAACTCCCGACTAACGTGTATGTAATCAATGGTAGAACACCTGTCATTCCCTGACAAAGTGTAGGGTGCTGGACTCGGGCAGAGGGCACTGCTCGAGGGGAGAAAGAGAGAGTGCCAGCTGGTCTGACTCATTACACAGATGTAAAAAAGGGTAATCAAACTGTTAATAATGGGTGCAAAAACATGTGACATACACTTAAAGCAAGGCTTACATACACTTAATGTCACGTTCCTGACCTATTTATGTTAGTTTTTGTGTGTTAGTTGGTCGGGACGTGAGGTTGGGTGGGCATTCTATGTTATCTGTTTCTATGTTGGTTTTGGTTTGCCTGGTATGGCTCTTGATTAGAGGCAGGTGGTTTGCGTTTGCCTCTAATTAAGAGTCATATTTAGGTAGGGCATTCTCACTGTTTGTTTGTGGGTGATTGTCTCCTGTGTCCGTATGTTATGTTCGTACCACATAGGACTGTAGCGTTTGTTTGTTTCGTTTCGTTTCGATGTCGTCTGTTTCCTGTACGTAAGTTTATGTTTAGTTATGTAAGTTTATGTTCAGGTCTCGTCAACGTCGTTTTGTTATTTTGTAGTTTTGAAAGTGTTTTGTTTCGTTTCGTGTTGCTATCTTTATCGTTGTTATAATAAAGATGGCTTATTTCCCACAAGCTGCGTTTTGGTCTGAAGATCCTTCTCTCCTCACCTCATCCGAGGATGAGGAGAGCACAAGCCGTTACAGAATCACCCACCACGCTAAGACCAAGCGGCAAGGGAAAAATAAACGGAGAAAAGGACAGGAGAAAAACAAGGATTTCTGGACATGGGAACAGATAATGAATGGAGAAGGTCCCTGGGCTAAGGCAGGAGAAAATCGCCGTTCTCAGGAAGAGAGGGAGGCAGCTAAAGCCCAGGAACGGTGGTTTGAGGAGGCAGCAAGGAGACGTGGCTGGAAGCCCGAAAAGCCATGGGAACAGGTGGAGGCACTGAGGAGAGCAGAGGCTACCGGGGAGAGGAACCGGAGCTATGAGGGAACCCGTCTGGCACGGAAGCCCGAAAAGCCCGTAAGTAATTCCCAAAAATTTCTTGGGGGGGGGCTAGGAGATAGTGGGCCAAGGGCAGGTAGGAGACCTGCGCCCACTTCCCAGGCTTACCGTGGAGAGCGGGAGTACGGGCAGGCGCCGTGTTACGCAGTAGAGCGCACGGTGTCTCCTGTACGAGTGCATAGCCCAGTGCGGGTTATTCCACCTCCCCGCACTGGTAGAGCTAGATTGAGTATTGAGCCAGGTGTCATGAGGCCGGCTCAACGCGTCTGGTCTCCAGTGCGTCTCCTCGGGCCGGCATACATGGCACCTGCCTTACGCATGGTTTCCCCGGTTCGCCTACATAGCCCGGTGCGGGTTATTCCACCTCCCCGCACTGGTCGGGCAACCGGGAGCATTCAACCAGGTAAGGTTGGGCAAGCTCAATGCTCAAGAGTGCCAGTACGTCTCCACGGTCCGGTATTTCCGGCACCACCTCCCCGCCCCAGCCTAGTACCTACAGTGTATACACTACGCACTAGGCTACCAGTGCGTATCCTGAGCCCTGTTCCTCCTCCATGCACTCTCCCTGTAGTGCATGTATCTAGCCCGGTGCCTCCAGTTCCGGCCCCACGCACTAAGCTACCAGTGCGTCTCCAGAGCCCTGTACACACTGTATATTCTCCCCCTACTAATCCTGATGTGCTTGTCCTCAGCCCGGCGTCACCAGTGCCGGTACCACGCATCAGGGATAGAGTAGGCTTTGAGAATACAGTGTGCCCTGTTCCTGTTCCCCGCACTAGTAGGAAGGTGCTTGTCATTAGCACGGTGCCTCCAGTTCTGACACCACGCACCAGGTCTACAGTGCGCCATATCCGGCCAGAGCCATCCGTCTCCCCAGCGCCATCTGAGCCATCCGTCTCCCCAGCGCCATCTGAGCCATCCGTCTCCCCAGCGCCATCTGAGCCATCCGTCTCCCCAGCGCCATCTGAGCCATCCGTCTCCCCAGCGCCGTCTGAGCCTGCAAAGCCGCCCGTCTGCCATGAGCCTACAGAGCCGTCAGCCAGACAGGAGCCGCTAGAGCCGTCAGCCAGACAGGATCTGCCAGAGCCGCCAACCAGACAGGATCTGCCAGAGCCGCCAACCAGACAGGATCTGCCAGAGCCGCCAACCAGACAGGATCTGCCAGAGCCGCCAACCAGACAGGATCTGCCAGAGCCGCCAACCAGACAGGATCTGCCAGAGCCGCCAGCGAGCCATGAGCAGCCAGAGCCGTCAGAGAGCCATGAGCAGCCAGAGCCGTCAGAGCGCCATGAGCAGCCAGAGCCGTCAGAGCGCCATGAGCAGCCAGAGCCGTCAGAGCGCCATGAGCAGCCAGAGCCGTCAGAGCGCCATGAGCAGCCAGAGCCGTCAGAGCGCCATGAGCAGCCAGAGCCGTCAGAGCGCCATGAGCGTCGAGAGCCGTCAGAGCGCCATGAGCGTCGAGAGCCGTCAGCCTGCCATGAGCGTCGAGAGCCGTCAGCCTGCCATGAGCGTCGAGAGCCGTCAGCCTGCCATGAGCGTCGAGAGCCGTCAGCCTGCCATGAGCGTCGAGAGCCGTCAGCCAGCCATGAGCATCGAGATTCGTCAGTCAGCCATGAGCTGCCCTTCAGCCTGAAAAGGCTGGATACCCAGAACTGCCCATCAGTCCAGAGCTGTCTCTCTGTCCGGAGCTGCCTTTCAGTCCGGAGTTGCCCCTCTATCCTAATCTTCCTCTCTATCTTCATCTATCTCTATATTCTTATCTATCCCTCTTTCTTGATTTATTTCTCTGTCCCGGTGTTGTCCCTATTAGATATGTTGTTAAGGGGATTTTGTGGGGGTCAAAAGAGGGTGGACATTCTTGGAGGGAGGAAGTTAGGATGGATTATGGTGGGGTGGGAACCGCGCCCCGAGCCTGAGCCACCACCGTGGTTAGATGCCCACCCAGACCCTCCCCTAGACTTTGTGCTGGTGCGTCCGGAGTTCGCACCTTGTGGGGGGGGTACTGTCGCGTTCCTGACCTATTTATGTTAGTTTTTGTGTGTTAGTTGGTCAGGACGTGAGGTTGGGTGGGCATTCTATGTTATCTGTTTCTATGTTGGTTTCGGTTTGCCTGGTATGGCTCTTGATTAGAGGCAGGTGGTTTGCGTTTGCCTCTAATTAAGAGTCATATTTAGGTAGGGCATTCTCACTGTTTGTTTGTGGGTGATTGTCTCCTGTGTCAGTATGTTTGTTCGTACCACACTGGACTGTAGCGTTTGTTTGTTTCGTTTTCGTTTCGATGTCGTCTGTTTCCTGTACGTAAGTTTATGTTTAGTTATGTAAGTTTATGTTCAGGTTTCGTCAACGTCGTTTTCTTATTTTGTAGTTTGAAAGTGTTTTGTTTTGTTTCGTGTTACCATCTTCATCGTTGTTAATAAATGATGATGGCAAACACGAAACGAAACAAAACACTTTCAAACTACAAAATAAGAAAACGACGTTGACGAAACCTGAACATAAACTTACATAACTAAACATAAACTTACGTACAGGAAACAGACGACATCGAAACGAAAACGAAACAAACAAACGCTACAGTCCAGTGTGGTACGAACAAACATACTGACACAGGAGACAATCACCCACAAACAAACAGTGAGAATGCCCTACCTAAATATGACTCTTAATTAGAGGCAAACGCAAACCACCTGCCTCTAATCAAGAGCCATACCAGGCAAACCGAAACCAACATAGAAACAGATAACATAGAATGCCCACCCAACCTCACGTCCTGACCAACTAACACACAAAAACTAACATAAATAGGTCAGGAACGTGACAAGATGGCTTATTTCCCACAAGCTGCGTTTTGGTCTGAAGATCCTTCTCTCCTCACCTCATCCGAGGATGAGGAGAGCACAAGCCGTTACACTTAAAGCAAGACTAGGCTTACATGCACTAGGTGGCTAACACTTTGACGTGCATTAAACATGCATAAGGATCTTCACTCTGACTTATAGTAAGTATGCAGCCTTGTCCGAGCCAGAACGGCCCATAGGGCAGAAGGCCCTTAGGGTTTTATATGGAACCAATTTTGGTTAGGTGAAAAGAAGAAGCAAATGTTGGAACCCTTTTCGGTTTTATGCAGAAACTTTTTTCTAATAGTGCAGGCCATGATATCCTTCATCATATCAGATTTCATACTGATTTGTAGTTAACAATCATATAATTTCTAATCATGTTAATTAGAAATAATACTAAGTGCATTATTGTTAATTTGGGTACATTCTTTCTGGGTGCTCTGATGGAAGGTACTGTACAGTTATGGAAAGCTAGTTTCCCATCATGCCCATTTTCCCTACAGGTGTTCTGTCCCACTGTGGGAGTAGAAAGTAGGTCTGTCATAACCCCTTTTCTGTGTTTTTATGTAATCCTTTTCTCTCCACCATCCCTGGCAACCTTCAGTACTTCATAAGTTATTGAAGGGATTTTCAGGGATTTCAATTCGCATTCTGGATAACACTGTGCAACTTCTAGCCTTTATTAATTTATTTTCAAGGATTTTCTGCTCATGGGATTTCTTGATAGACGTGAACAAGCCTTAGACATTCTAGCAGTAAACTGCAGTTTCGAATGTACTCAACCCAACAGAAGGCATAACATGCGGGTATCCTTTACATGTACAGTTGAAGTCGGAAGTTTACATACACTTAGGTTGGAGTCATTAAAACTTGTTTTTCAACCACTCCACAAATTTCTTGTTAACAAACTATAGTTTTGGCAAGTTGGTTAGGACATCTACTTTGTGCATGACACAAGTAATTTTTCCAACAATTGTTTACAGACAGATTACTTCACTTATAATTCACTGTATCACAATTCCAGTGGGTCAGAAGTTTACATACACTAAGTTGACAGCTTGGAAAATTCCAGAAAATGATGTCATTGCCTTAGAAGCTTCTGATAGGCTAATGGGCATAATTTCAGTCAATTAGAGGTGTACTTGTGGATATATTTCAAGGCCTACCTTCAAACTCGGTGCCTCTTAGCTTGACATCATGGGAAAATCAAAGGAAATCAGCCAAGACCTCTGGTTCATCCTTGGGAGCAATTTCCAAACGCCTGAAGATACCACATTCATCTGTACAAACAATTGTACACAAGTATAGACACCATGGGACCACGCAGCCGTCATACCGCTCAGGAAGGAGACGTGTTCTGTCTCCTAGAGATGAACGTACTTTGGTGCGAAAAGTGCAAATCAATCCCAGAACAACAGCAAAGCACCTTGTGAAGATGCTGGAGGAAACAGGTACAAAAGTATCTATATCCACAGTAAAATGAGTCCTATATCGACATAACCTGAAAGGCCGCTCAGCAAGGAAAAAGCCACTGCTACAAAACCACCATAAAAAAGCCAGACAACGGTTTGCAACTGCACATGGGGACAAAGATCGTACTTTTTGGAGAAATGTCCTCTGGTCTGATGAAACAAAAATACAACTGTTTGGCCATAATGACCAACATTTTGTTTGGAGGAAAAAGGAGAGTCTTGCAAGCCGAAGAAAACCATCCCAACCGTGAAGCACGGGGGTGGCAGCATCATGTTGTGGGGTTGCTTTGCTGCAGGAGGGACTGGTGCACTTCACAAAATAGATGGCATCATGAGGAGGAAAAACTATTTGGATATATTGAAGCAACATCTCCAAGACATCAGTCAGGAAGTTAAAGCTTGGTCGCAAATGGGTCTTCCTAATGGACAAAGACCCCAAGCATACTTCCAAAGCTGTGTTAAAATGGCTTAAGGGCAACAAAGTCAAGGTATTGGAGTGGCCATCACAAAGCCCTGACCTCAATCCTTTAGAAAATGTGTGAGCAGAACTGAAAAAGTGTGTGCGAGCAAGGAGGCCTACAAACCTGACTCAGTTACACCAGCTCTGTCAGGAAGAATGGGCCATAAGTCATCCAATTTATTTTGGGAAGCTTGTGGAAGGCTACCCGAAACATTGGACCCAAGTTAAACAATTTAAATACCAAATGCCAAATTTAAATACCAAATGCTAATTGAGTGTATGTAAACTTCTGACCCACTGGGAATGTGATGAAAGAAATAAAAACTGAAATAAATCATTCTCTCTACTATTATTTTGACATTTCACATTCTTAAAATAAAGTGCTGATCCTAACTGACCTAAGACAGGGAATTTTTACAAGGATTAAAAGTCAGGAATTGTGAAAAACTGAGTTTAAATGTATTTGGCTAAGGTGTATGTAAACTTCAGACTTCAACTGTAACTATGCTCACTTTTTTAAATGTTGTATTATTGGCTAATACCAATGTGAGTCAATACCAAAGCATTAAACTTTGCCAGTTTATGCAGCTAAATCCCCCCCAAAAGCAAAACTAAGGCCAGTGTAGCACTGATAAATTAGCCTTATTAATAAATGGTGTAAAAGCTATAGCTTCAAGATCACATATGTTGAACTGGCTTAGAAGTTTTTTTACCTTCCCAAGGCAATGTCCGGATGATCTTGTTTACATCCATGGACCAACCAGGAATATTTTGAAATTCAAACAAAGAGTTCATGGAAGTCTACTACAGCTATTCCAATGACTGACATATCACTAAGCTGGAAAACTGGATGTCCAAACCATTCATGACTCTTAACAAACACCTTAAAACTTCTTGCCACTAGGGGGGTGCCATTTCGACATAGCACAAATTCGTATCCAAATTAAACTGCCTCGTACTCAATTCTTGCTCGTACAATATGCATATTATTATTACTATTGGATAGAAAACACTCTCTAGTTTCTAAAACCGTTTGAATTATATCTGTGGGTGAAACAGAACTCGACTTAGAGCAATTTTCCTATGTATATGTCAGAGTGCAGAATTTTTCTGGCTGTTCCCAGACCTGTGTATTAATTTGCCTGTCCTCTATTGGTTGAGATGCACTGCATACGCCTTCCCCTGGTTGTTAGCGAATAGAGAGAGTTGAAATGGAGTCTCTACGCAGTTCAGAAAGTTGATAAAATGATTGGAATCGAGGTGTCCACCCTTTTGGATCTTCGCTGACGCAGAAAGGGTCTTGGAATGTCTTTCTAGAAGCTCTGGTTTTAGAAACTAGATATATCCGGCTCTGTTTTTATTCGATATAGGCTTTAAAGACATCATAATCTTGTTATTTTAAACCGATTTATATCAGTTTATGTCAGTATATTGCGATTTTCGGGCATTTCATTTTCTGACGTTGTATTGAGTTGGGTATCTCTCTCTCGAATGCCATTGTGTACTGCTAATTGCAACGTCGAAGGAAACATTCTCCAACCCAGCAACGATTCTTTTGGCCAACGGACACCTTTCCCAAGATTCTGATGGGAGTTCAGCTAATAGTAAATACTATTTATGCTGATAATAAGTTGTTCTGTTGAAAAAGTAAAATGCATAAGAAGCCATTATTTTCCGTGTAGCCTTGCGTTATCGCAGCCTGTATTGCACCCTGTATTGCGCAGTAAGGTTAATTTTAAAAATGTAATTCAGCGATTGCATTAAGAACTAATTTGTCTTTCAATTGCTGTCCACCCTGTATTTTTTAGTCAAGTTTATGATTATTTATTGATTAGACTAGGTGACTCTCCAAGATGGCGCCCAACATTTTCTGGGGAGCTTGGCAACTTTTCTCATTGTATAAGCACGATTTGTGCCGCTAAATATGCACATTTTCGAACAAACTCTATATGCATTGTGTAATATGATGTTACAGGACTGTCATCTGAAGAATTCTGAGAAGGTTAGTGAAAATTAATATATTTTGGTGGTGAATACGTTATCGCTATGTTTGGCTGGAATCAATGCTGTTGTTTGGTTTGCTACTGTGCTAAGCTAATATAACGCTATATTGTGTTTTCGCTGTAAAACACTTCGAAAATCTGAAATATTGTCTGGATTCACAAGATCTGTGTCTTTCAATTGCTGTACGCTGTGTATTTTTAAGAAATGTTTATGATGAGTAATTAGGTAATACACGTTGCTCTCTGTAGTTATTCTAGTTGAGTTGTGATGGTGGCTGCAATGGTAAACTATGATTTATACCTGAAATATGCACATTTTTCTAACAAAACATATGCTATACAATAAATATGTTATCAGACTGTCATCTGATGAGGTTGTTTCTTGGTTAGTGGCTATTTATATCTTTATTTGGCCGAATTTGTGATAGCTACTGATGGAGTCAAAAACTGATGGAGTAATAAAAGTGGAGTCTTTTGCTAACGTGGTTAGCTAATAGATTTACATATTGTGTCTTCCCTGTAAAACATTTAAAAAATTGGAAATGATGGCTTGATTACCAAGATGTTTATCTTTCATCTGGTGTCTTGGACTTGATTTAAGGATATTTAGATGCTACTATTTACTTGTGACGCTATGCTAGCCTATGCTAGTCAGCTTTTTTACTGGTGGGGGTGCTCCCGGACCCGGGTTTGTGAGGAAGTAGAGGTTTAAGCTATAGGATGCCCATGTAAATACTCACTCACATTTTCTAATTAGTAACTTGTCAAGTTCTTGTCAGGTCTTCCCAGGCTATGAAACCAGTCTATGAAATGCGCTTGAGATCTCAGGAAAAGCGTAGAAAGAACTCCAACCAACAAATCAAATCAAGTTTATTTTATATAGCCCTTCGTACATCAGCTAATATCTCGAAGTGCTGTACAGAAACCAAGCCTAAAACCCCAAACAGCAAGCAATGCAGGTGTAGAAGCACGGCGGCTAGGAAAAAATCCCTAGAAAGGCCAAAACCTAGGAAGAAACCTAGAGAGGAACCAGGCTATGAGGGGTGGCCAGTCCTCTTCAGGCTGTGCCGGGTGGAGATTATAACAGAACATGGCCAAGATGTTCATAAATGACCAGCATGGTCAAATAATAATCAGGAGTAAATGTCAGTTGGCTTTTCATAGCCGATCATTAAGAGTATCTCTACCGCTCCTGCGGTCTCTAGAGAGTTGAAAACAGCAGGTCTGGGACAGGTAGCACGTCCGGTGGACAGGTCAGGGTTCCATAGCCGCAAGCAGAACAGTTGAAACTGGAACAGCAGCAAGGCCAGGTAGACTGGGGACAGCAAGGAGTCATCATGCCCGGTAGTCCTGGCGCATGGTCCTAGGGCTCAGGTCCTCCGAGAGAGAGAAAGAAAGAGAGAAGGAAAGAATTAGAGAGAGCATACTTAAATTCACACAGGACACCGGATAAGACAGGAGAAGTACTCCAGATATAACCAACTGACCCTATCCCCCCGACACATAAACTATTGCAGCATAAATACTGGAGGCTGAGACAGGAGGGGTCAGGAGACACTATGGCCCCATCCGATGATACCCCCAGACAGGGCCAAACAGGAAGGATATAACCCCACCCACTTTGCCAAAGCACAGCCCCCACACCACTAGAGGGATATCTTCAACCACCAACTTACCATCCTGAGACAAGGCCGAGTATAGCCCACAAAGATCTCCACCACAGCACAAACCAAGGGGGGGGGCCAACCCAGACAGGAAGATCACGTCAGTAACTCAACCCACTCAAGTGACGCACCCCTCCTAGGGACGGCATGAAAGAGCACCAGTAAGCCAGTGACTCAGCCCCTGTAATAGGGTTAGAGGCAGAGATTCCCAGTGGAGAGAGGGGAACCGGCCAGGCAGAGACAGCAAGGGCGGTTCGTTGCTCCAGAGCCTTTCCGTTCACCTTCACACTCCTGGGCCAGACTACACTCAATCATATTACCTACTGAAGAGATGAGTCTTCAGTAGAGACTTCAAGGTTGAGCCCGAGTCTGCGTCTCTCACATGGGTAGGCAGACTATTCCATAAAAATGGAGATCTATAGGAGAAAGCCCTGCTTCCAGCTGTTTGCTTAGAAAATTCTAGGGACAATTAGGAGGCCTGCGTCTTGTGACCGTAGCGTACGTGTAGGTATGTACGGCAGGACCAACTCGGAAAGATAGGTAGGAGCAAGACCATGTAACGCTTTATAGGTTAACAGTAAAACTTTGAAATCAGCCCCTGCCTTAACAGGAAGCCAGTGTAGGGAAGCTAGCACTGAAGTAATATGATCAAATTTCTTGGTTCTAGTCAGGATTCTAGCAGCCGTATTTAGCACTAACTGAAGTTTATTTAGTGCTTTATCCGGGTAGCCGGAAAGTAGAGCATTGCAGTAGTCTAACCTAGAAGTGACAAAAGCATGGATTGATTTTTCTGTATCATTTTTGGACAGAACATTTCTGATTTTTGCAACCATGGGACAAATTCTGTGAAATAGTTCAAACTCTTAAAGCTGTTCGTTACCTAGCTGTGTGGCTGAGAATATGTAATTATTTGTCATCCTTTGTAGCTCATGGTGCATGTAATGCCAGGGTAGTGGGTTTGATTCCAGGGACTACCCATATGTTAAATGTATGCATGCATGACTGTAATCCTGTCCATTTAATTCTATTCCCTATGGCATAAAAGTCCATTAACTGGTCTTACATTGCTAAACATAATCTATTCTCTTTTCGCTTTGAGGAGAAAAGGTGATGAGGAACCATTCATGAGTGAAAAAGACAGTTAATATGTGGCTAAAGGTAACAAAAGGTGACAGGGAATCTAATTTAAGAGCTTATTATGGTTGGTGGGTAGTTAGTGCACTGATACTGTATCAGTATGACAATCAGGTATTTATGACACTGTATCTGACTGCAGTATTAGATCCCCTTGGGGAATGCCCCTTCACTGTAAATTTTAATTGACTTCTTAGCAATTAATACGCACAATAGGAATTAGCTAATTTAAGCGCCTTACCCTTCCGTCATTTATTAAACAACTATCTGGCAAACAATTCATGCCTGCTATTATTATGGCATGCAGCATTATGACTTTATGTAGATTTAAGGCTGAAATAGCTCCTCTCATCTCTCATCATAAAGTCAGAGAGAAATGTTGAACTGAATTAAACGTTTGTAATATGCATTCAGTTTGGTAATGATTAAAATAATAATTTATAGTTTTTTTAGACTATTGCTATATTATCGGTTCTTACAGTACAGTAGGCTTGTTTGAATGAAAACTGCCCACAGTGGATCAAAAAAGTGCACACCCAATATACATCTTGTACACTGAGTGTACAAAACATTAGGAACACCTGCTCTTTCCATGACAAATTAAATGATAGATGAAGAGTGAAATGCTTACTTATAGGCCATTCCTAAAAGTGCAGAATGCAAAATTTAAAAAATAATAATAGAAAAAAACCTTAACATTAGGAATAAACACACAATGAGCAATGATAGCTTGGCTATCAAGTATCGAGTCGATGGGCAGGGGTACAAGGAAATGTAGGTAGATATGTACATATCGGTAGGGGTAAAGTGACTAGGCAACAGGATAGCTAATAGACAGTAGCAGCAGCGTACTGTATGTGACGAGTGTGGATGTGTGTATGTGTTTTGTGTGTGTATGTGTTGGAGTGTCAGTGTAAGAATGTGTGAGTGTGTGGGTAGAGTTCAGTGCGTGTGCATAGAGTCAAAAGAGTTAGTGCAAAAAGAAGGGTCAATGCAGATAGTCCAGGTAGCTATTGGGTTTTCTATTTAGCAGTCGTAGCAGTTGACATAGACTGACCAGGTGAATTCAGGTGAAACTTATGATGGTTTATTGATGTCACCTATTAAATCCGCTAAAAATGAAGGGGAGGATACAGGTTAACTTCTTGACGCTAGGGGTCAGATTTATTTTTTATTTTTTAAATAACGTTCCCAAGGTAAACAGACTATTTCTCAGGTCCAGATCGTAGAATATGCATATAATTTACAGATTAGGATAGAAAACACTCTAAAGTTTCCAAAACTGTCAAAATATTGTCTGTGAGTACAACAAAACAGATTTTGCAGGCAAAAACCTGAGGAAATCTAAACCGGAAGTGATTTAAAAAAAAAATAAAATCTGTGTTTCATTTCCCGTCTTTCTTCTATTTAAAGGGGTATCAGCCAGATTCCTTTTCCAATGGCTTCCTCAGGGTGTGACCAGGCTTTAGACATAGTTTCAGGCTTTTATTTTGAAAAATGAGCGAGATTTTTTAAAACTAGTCAGGTGTCCTTTGATTAGTTCCTGCGCGTGAGACATGACATGTTTCTACGAACATTACGGATACTTTTTGGAATTTTCGTCGAACGGAACGAGGCTGTAGTTTTCTGAACATAACTCGCAACCCAAATGGCGTTTTTTGAAAAAATAAAAGTTATATTTATCGAACAAAAATAACATTTATTGTGTAACTGGGAGTCTCGTGAGTGCAAACATCCGAAGATTATCATTTCCATTTACATTTTTTGTCATTTAGCAGACGCTCTTATCCAGAGCGACTTACAGTAGAGGGCATACATTTTATTACATTTTACATACTGAGACAAGGATATCCCTACCGGCCAAACCCTCCCTAACCCGGACGACGCTATGCCAATTGTGCGTCGCCCCACGGACCTCCCGGTTGCGGCCGGCTGCGACAGAGCCTGGGCGCGAACCCAGCCCAGCCTGGGCGCGAACCCAGAGACTCTGGTGGCGCAGCTAGCACTGCGATGCAGTGCCCTAGACCACTGCGCCACCCGGGAGACCCTTATCAAAGGTAAGCGATTAATTTGATTGCTTTTCTGACTTTCGTGACCATGCTAATTTGGGGCTAGCTGTTCTAGCATTGATTGATACATTCACAAAAGCTTGGATTGCTTTCGCTGTAAAGCATATTTTCAAAATCTGACACGATAGGTGGATTAACAACAAGCTAAGCTGTGTTTTGGTATATTTCACTTGTGACTGCATGATTATAAATATTTTTTGTAATATTTTGCGCCCTGCAATTCAGTGGTTGTTTAGGAAAATGATCCCGCTAAAGGGATCCGTAGCGCAGAGAGGATTTTCAAGACTTAAAACAATTGAGACATAGATTGTGTATGTGTGCCATTCAGAGGGTGAATGGGCAAGACAAAATATTGCAGTGCTTTTGAACGGGGTAGTAGATGCCAGTTGAAGTGTGTCAAGAACTGCAGTGCTGCTGGGTTTTTCATGCTCAACAGTTTCCCTTGTGTATAAAAAAATGGTCCATCAAATCAAATCAAATCAAATGTATTTATATAGCCCTTATTATATCAGCTGATGTCTCAAAGTGCTATACAGAAACCCAGCCTAAAACCCCAAACAGCAAGCAATGCAGGTGTAGAAGCACGGTGGCTATGAAAAACTCCCTAGAAAGGCCAAAACCTAGGGAGGAACCAGGCTATGAGGGGTGGCCAGTCCTCTTCTGGCTGTGCCGGGTGGAGATTATAACATAACATGGCCAAGATGTTCAAATGTTCATAAATGACCAGCATGATCAAATAATAATAATCACAGTAGTTGTCGAGGGTGCAACGTGTCAGCACCTCAGGAGTAAATGTCAGTTGGCTTTTCATAGCCGATCATTAAGAGTATCTCTACCACTCCTGCTGTCTCTAGAGAGTTGAAAACAGCAGGTCTGGGACATGTAGCACGTCCGGTGAACAGGTCAGGGTTCCATAGCCGCAGGCAGAACAGTTGAAACTGGAGCAGCAGCACGGCCAGGTGGACTGGGGACAGCAAGGAGTCATCATGGCAGGTAGTCCTGAGGCATGGTCCTAGGGCTCAGGTCCTCTGAGAGAAAGAGAGAAAGAAAGAGAGAAAGAGAGCATACTTAAAACTTTTTATGGCTGCATCCCGCTACCGGGATCGATATGACAGCAGCTCGATAAAGTGCAGGGCGCCAAATTCAAAACACAGAAATCCTCAAACATACATGTGTCTTATATCATTTTAAAGGTATTGTTGCTGTTAATCCCACCAAAGTGTCCGATTTCAAATATGATTTTCAGCGAAAGCACTACAAACGATTATGTTAGGTCACCACCAAACCACAATAAGCACAGCCATTTTTCCAGCGAAATATAGCAGTCACAAAAAGCAGAAATAGAGATAAAATGAATCACTATCCTTTGATTATCTTCATCAGATGACACTCATAGGACTTCATGTTACACAATACATGCATGTTTTGTTTGATAAAGTTCATTTGTTTGATAAAGTTACATTCACTAGTTCCAAAAACATCAAGTGATTTTGCATAGCCACATTGTTTCAACAGAAATACTCATCATAAATGTAGATGATAATACAAGTTATACACATGGAATTATAGATATACCTCTCCTTAATCCAACCGTTGTGTCAGATTTTTAAAAAAATGACGGAAAAAGCAAATCATGCAATAATCTGAGACGGAGCTCAGAACAATAGCCAAATTAGCTGCCATGTTGGGGTCAACAGAAACCAGAAAATACATGATGAATGTTTCCTTACCTTTGATGAACTTCATCAGAATGCAGTCCTAGGAATCCCAGGTCCACAATAAATGCTTGATTTGTTCGATGATGTCCGTTATTTATGTCCAATTAGCTACTTTGGTTAGCGCCTTTGGTAAACAATTCCAAAGTCACAAAGCGCCTCCACTATAACGTGACGAAATGTCCAAAAGTTCCGTAACAGTCAGTAGAAACATGTCAAACGATGTACTGAATCAATCTTTAGAATGTTGTTAAATTCCCACAGGACACCGGATAAGACAGGAGAAGTACTCCAGATATAACAGACTGACCCTAGCCCCCTGACACATAAACTACTGCAGCATAAATACTGGAGGCTGAGACAGGAGGGGTCAGGAGACACTTTGGCCCCATCCGATGATACCCCCGGACAGGGCCAAACAGGCAGGATATAACCCCACCCACTTTGCCAAAGCACAGCCTCCACACCACTAGAGGGACATCGTCAACCACCAATTTACAATCCTGAGACAAGGCCGAGTATAGCCCACAAAGATCTCCGCCACGGCACAACCCAAGGGGGGACGCCAACCCAGACAGGAAGACCACGTCAGTGACTCAACCCACGTCAGTGACGCACCCCTCCTAGGGACGGCATGGAAGAGCATCAGTAAGCCAGTGACTCAGCCCCTGTAATAGGGTTAGAGAAAGAGAATCCCAGTGGAGAGAGGGGAACCGGCCAGGCAGAGACAGCAAGGGCGGTTCGTTGCTCCAGAGCCTTTCCGTTCACCTTCACACTCCTGGGCCAGACTACACTCAATCATATGACCTACTGAAGAGATGAGTCTTCAGTAAAGACTTAACCTGTCTGGCTCTGGCGTTCCGCTAGCGGAACTCCTCCCACATTCCACTGAAAAGGCAGAGAGCGAAATTCAAAAGATATTTTTTAGAAATATTTTACTTTCACACATTAACAAGTCCAATACAGCAAATGAAAGATATCACATCTTGTGAATCCAGTCAACATGTCCGATTTTTTAAATGTTTTACAGCGAAAACACCACATATATTTATGTTAGCTCACCACCAAATACAAAAAAGGACAGACATTTTTCACAGCACAGGTAGCATGCACAAAGCCAACCTAACTAACCAAGAACCAACCAAACTAACCAAGAAACAACTTCATCAGATGACAGTCTTATAACATGTTATACAATAAATCTATGTTTTGTTCGAAAAATGTGCATATTTCAGGTATAAATCATAGTTTACATTGCAGCTACAATCAGAAATTGCACCGAAAGCAGCCATAATAATTACAGACACCAACGTCAAATATCTAATTATTCATCATAAAACATTTCTGAAAAATACAAAGTGTACAGCAAATGAAAGACAGGCATCTTGTGATTCCAGCCAATATTTCCGATTTATTAAGTGTTTTACAGCGAAAACACAATATAGCGTTATATTAGCTTACCACAATAGCCAGAAAGACAAGCCATTTCCCAGTAGCAAAAGTTAGCGATCGTAACAAACCAGTAAAAGATTATATTTTTTGACAAACCTTGAAATTCTTCATCAGATGACAGTCCTATAACATCAGGTTATACATACACTTATGTTTTGTTCAAAAATGTGCATATTTAGAGCTGAAATCAGTGGTTATACATTCTGCTAACGTAGCTACTATTTCCCACAACGTTCGGATATTTTTCTGACACTTTTTATGACACACATATTCTGACCAAATAGCTATTCATAAACATAACACAAAAATACATGTTGTATAGGAAGTGATAGATCCATTAGTTCTTAATGAAATCGCAATGTTAGAATTCAAAAAAATAACTTCATTACGACATCCAGCTTCGGTATAGCTAGAGTACCCAAACGTTGGGCGCCGACGACTAGTTCACATGCACAACAGATATATGAAATAGCATCATAAAATGTTTCTTACTTTTGCTGATCTTTCATCAGAATGTTGGACAAGGGGTCCTTTGTCCAGAACAGTCGTTGTTTGGATATAGAACGGCCACTTTCCCTCTCGATTTAGCAAGCGCACTAGCCAAGTGGCACGAATCGCTCCATCGTCAACAAAGTCAGAGAACGGAACACGGCAAAACTCCCGAAAAAAATTCAATAATCTGATTAAACTATATTGAAAAAACGTACTTTACGATGATATGGTCACATGTATCAAATAAAATCAAAGCCGGAGATAGTAGTCGCCTATAATGGCAGCTAAACAGAAGGCAAATCCAGGTACCACCTCGCGCTCTCCAGAATACCGGAAATGGGGGACACGTCATACAAAGAGCTTGTATTCCACTTCAGACCAAGATAAACACTACATTTCTTTCTCTCACCGCCTCTTGACATCCAGGGGAAGGTGTATGACGTGCATGTATACTCATACGTATCATGCCCATTTATAGGCAGGAAGTAGAACAGAGCATCGATTTCAGATTTTCCACTTCCTGGTCAGGAAGTTTGTGCCAAATTAGTTCTGTTTGACTCACAGATATAATTCAAACGGTTTTAGACACTAGAGAGTGTTTTCTATCCAATAGTAATAATAATATGCATATTGTACGAGCAGGAATTGAGTACGAGGCCGTTTGAAATGGGCACCTTTTATCTGGCTACTCAATACTGCCCCTGCAGCCCAAACAGGTTAAACGAGTGCTCTCGTGGTGCCCCAAATACCTAATGAGTTAATTGTTGCATGATTTATTTAATCTCGTAACAAATAAACACAGTTAGTTGATTCGATAAATAACAGTCATCAGATTAATGAGAGTAAAGTCATGACAAAACATTTGCATTTGCATAGCAGAGCTGCACCTTGAAATAAATTGCAACATACTCTTGCTGTCCTGTCTACTTCCTGTCTTCTACTACCCACAGTTCCTCAACCTGTTCCCAGTGTGCTGTCTCCTGTACCAATTTGCTCTGCTCAAGCAAGCGGAAATGAAGATTGATCGGATTTAATAAAAGTCTGACCTCAAACCTGGCTCTTTTTAACTGCCGTCTTTACAAGTTGCGGCCAGTTTATTTATAGATGATGGGCAGGTGGGCATGGTGGATTAACAACTATCCTGAGACTCCGATTGGGAGAAATTACTTTGAAGCTTTTTTGGCAGGGTCCAGCAGTCTATTTCGCTTCCACAAAGCCCCAGCTGATCCTGTTGGCTGGGGTTAGAGACATGGCACTGATTACTTTTAGATGGCACTTGAGTGACCGTGGTTCTTGGAAAGGGAGTATAAACTGAGTCACTAGCACACAGACTGACAGGACAGTATTGCTTTTTCTGTCTGAGAGCAGTGAGGAGGGACATTTTATACAAACTAACAAAGTGATTGTTACAATATAAGGTGTGGAACATGGCAAGTGAAGCTTATATTTGAATCCTACTTTGATGCCATGGAGCCCTCCTAATTTCTAAGATAGAAAGCCAAAAAGTGTTATGCCTCATTCAGAACATCTTAGAGTATAGCATTGTTCTTCCTCAGCAAAGCTGTAAACAAGCACTTTATAGGTGTCTCCATTTTCCTTTGTGGAATGGGGTGCCTTGGGAGTTGAAGCAATTTGTCTGTGTAGAAATGTGTGTGGCCCTAAGTTGGTCACAGAAAGTGCAGCCTGAATAGTGTGAATAGAGAGGAGACTGTGCATGCCTGTCTGTGTTAGTGGGTAACAACGTTCCCTGGCTGAGGCTTCGTGCTTGAACAGCAGTAGCTGAGCCTTGTTTGCTATACGCTGCATCCCAAATGGCACCCTATTCCCTTTGTAGTGCACTAGTTTTGACCAGGGTTTTGGGCTTGGTCAAATTCCGTGCGTGTGTGTATGTTTGTGTAGGCCATGTTGCCCTTGTTCGTAGCAGACACAATTTGTCCTTTAGTGAGGAGAGATACCGAGTGCAGTCATGCAAAGCGGCCCGGTCTCATCCAGGGACAGGTGATGTTTTGTATTTATCAGCTTTTCCACTGAAGGTGCTGGGCTTGCTATATACTTATGGCACTGTGAAAAATAAATACCTGGGGTCTTTACTGTGAGTCCCCACACACGTTTTTACTAGCAGCTAGTGAGTCCAAAGGTCAATCTGTATCTACACGAGGTATTTTCTGCATATGCCTTGTTTCTTTAAAAGGCCAAACTCACCTCTGGTGTGCATGGCCAAAGACCTCTATGTTCGGGTCATATGAACATAGCACTGGTTCCAATCCAAGTGCCAATGCCGTTTAGCAAACTCCAGGCGGTGCTATGGTCAGATTACATGAAAATAGAACTGTTTGGCCATGCACACCGATGGTGGGTTTGGCCTTTGAAAGAAGAATGCATACCAGAAAATATGGTGGTGGATCTTTGACATTATGGGGTCTATTTTGCTTGCAATGGTCCTGGGGCCTTTGTTAAGGTCAACGGCATCATGTACCAGGACATTTTAGCTCAAACATCTTCCAGCAAGGCAATACACCCACCTCCCGAGTGGCTCAACAGTCTAAAGCACTGCCTCGCAGTGCAAGTGGAGTTACTACAGACCCGGGTTCATTCCTGAGTTGTGCCACAAACAGCCATGTCCGTGAGTCCCATAGGATGGCGTTGTCTAGGTTAGGGGAGGGTTTGGCCGGTGGGGCGGGCTGCGCCGCGCTCTAGTGACTGGGTACCTGCGGGTTGACCCGGTCGCCAGTTGAATGGTGTTTCCTCCCACACATTGGTGCGGCTGGATTCTGGATTAGGCTGGTGGATGTTAAGGAGCGCAGTTAAGCGGGTCATGTGTCGGAAGATGCATGCCTCTACCGAGCCCGTTGGGGAGTTGCAGTGATGAGACAAGGTTGAAAATTGGGGAGAAAAAGGGGTAATACAATAAAACCAAGTACACATGAAAATTCACAATGTACCACAGAAAAATGCTAAATGAAGTTTTGCAATGGCCATCTCAGTCTCTGGACTTGAACCCCATTGAAAATGGGTTTGAACTGTGGTTTGAATTGAAGCGGGCAGTCCATACGCGCACACGAAAGATATCAAGGATCTGAAACGATTCTGGGGGGCGTTCAGATTATTTCTTGGGGTTTGTTCTCCAGACGTTGTCGACTGTTTTTGTGCTTGTCAGTTAGCTAGCAGTTTTTTATTTGCGATATAAAAAGATGATTGCTAGTCATTACTGAATTATTGAATGTAACTAATGAAACAATAAACCTCGTAAAAACTCCTGGTAACCTTCATTTAAAGCGGGCATTTAGAGCCTGGCTATTTTTTTCATTTATTTAACTAGGCAAGTCAGCTAAGAACAAATTCTTATTTACAATGACGGCCTACTTGGGAACTGCCTTGTTCAGGGACAGAACAACAGATTTTTAACTTGTCAGCTTGGGGATTTTATCCAGCAACCTTTTGGTTACTGTCCCAATGCTCGATCCACTACTCTACCTGCCACCCCAACTACATTAAAGGGACAGGGGGCTATTTGAGACTGCGGTTAATTGAAGTTTTACGGTATCTTAGATTAATTTGGAATATTTTGAGGAAGTGTAGTGGCTATGATGTTGATACGGTATCTCAAGAGAGAGAAACTAATATTGCCACTTTTCTTTCGCGTTTTTCAAGTGAATGTATTTTAAGTGAGTATGCGAGCACAGACGTTCACTTCACCTTGCTGAGTTCTGGCTTTAATTCCAGTTTGTTTACATATTAATAATTGATATGTTGGATTCACGTCTCCATCTCAACCAAAAATCTAAGTTAAAAGAATAGGACTTAATCAAATAAAATTTTATTTAAATGTACATGAGACATTTAATTTAATTTAATCCATTATCTTTACTTAGATTGTTGGTTGAGATTGGGTCGTGAATCCAACACATCAATTATTAAAAACTAAATAGATTCATTGTTGCTATCGAAGTCATTCCAAAGTTTTAACAGAGCAAATGAATTAAATGTGATACTTTATCACCCTTATATCATCAATGATGCTATTCATGTGTAAATTAAAATTATAGGATTAAATCAAATCAAACGTTAAATGCGCATGAAATAATAAAAAAAAATTAAGTTCTATTCTTTTTACTAACATTTTTGTTACATTTGTAGTCAGTGGCACAGATGGAACCATCCAAGCAGAAGATACATCTCCTTCAAATGTTCATATTTTGTTGCGTTGACAACCAAACACAATTCATTATCACTAAATATCATAACATTAAAAATTTCACCCTCAAAACAAGTTGATGACCACCCTCAAAACAAGTTGATGACTTCACCCTCAAAACAAGTTGATGACTTCACCCTCAAAACAAGTTGATTATCTTTCTTTCTTTCTTTCTTTCTTTCTTTCTTTCTTTCTTTCTTTCTTTCTTTCTTTCTTTCTTTCTTTCTTCTTGGTACAGGTCTCCCTCATAAAAGAGCATTGACCTCAAAGGGATATACCTATATGAATACAGGTTGCATCAAATGTTAAAGAAATGTCAAAAACACTGAGGTACTGGGTTATTACTATTAAACAGGCCAAACGTAATACTTTCCTGAGACAAGTGAAATTAAGCTCCGACGCCCAATAACCTTAGTAGCTGAGCAAAATGTTTCCTAGATCCCACAGGAACTCTATCACTGGGACCAATTTACACCCTCCTTGGCATCTCTTTAAACTTGACCTCCTCACTCCTGGCATCATTTCAATTAATGCAAGAAAGGGCATCTGTCACGCCCTGGCCTTAGTATTCTTTGTTTTCTTTATTATTTTAGTTAGGTCAGGGTGTGACATGGGGAATGTTTGTGTTTTGTTGGTTTTGGGTGTTTCTATGGTAAAGGGGTTGTTGGGTGTAGTATATGGGTTTGTGTTGAGTACATGTGTCTAGCGTTGTCTATGTATGTTTAGTTGTCTAGGAGAGTCTATGGTTACCTGAATGAGTTCCCAATTAGAGACAGCTGATTTCGGTTGTCTCTGATTGGGAGCCTTATTTAGGGTAGCCATAGGCTTTCATTTGTGGTGAGTAGTTGTCTATGTGATACGTTTGTAGCCAGTGTGTGCACATCGTTGTTTAGCTTCACGATCGTTTTCTTGTTTTGTTTAGTGTTTAAGTGTTTTTGTTTCGTTTGCCTTCTTCGTTAATAAAAAGGAGATGGCTTATTTTCCTAAAGCTGCGTTTTGGTCCGTCAATCCTCCACACGATCGTGACAGAACTACTCACCATTACAGGACCAAGCGGCATGGAAAGCGGCAACAGGACCCACCTACACAGGATTCGTGGACATGGGAGGAGATACTGGATGGTAAGGGGCCGTGGGCACAACCGGGAGAATATCGCCTTCCTCGTGAAGAGCTGGAGGCAGCTAAAGCCGAGAGGAGGCGATATGAGGAGGCAACACGGAGACAAGACTGGAAGCCCGTGAGTACAACCCAAAAATTTCTTGGGGGGGGCCTTAAAGGGAGTGTGGCGAAGTCAGGTAGGAAACCTGCGCCTACTCCCTGTACTTACCATGGAGAGCGAGAGTACGGGCAGACACCGTGTTACGCAGTAGAGCGCACGGTGTCTCCTGTACGCGTGCATAGCCCGGTTCGGTACATTTCAGCTCCACGTATCGGCCGGGCTAGACTGAGCGTTGAGCCGTATGTCATGAAGCCGGCCCAACGCATCTGGTCACCAGTGCGTCTCCTCGGGCCGGCGTACATGGCACCAGCCTTACGCATGGTGTCCCCGGTTCGCCTACATAGGCCGGTGCGGGTTATTCCACCTCCCCGCACTGGTCAGGCGACGGGGAGCATACAACCAGGTAAGGTTGGGCAGGCTCGGCGCTCAAGGGAGCCAGTACGCCTGCACGGTCCGGTATTTCCGGCGCCACCTCCCCGCCCCAACCCAGTACCACCAGTGCCTCCTCCACGCACTAGCTATATGGTGCGTGTCTCCAGCCCTTTACCACCAGTGCCTAAACCACGCACCAAGCCTCCTGTGTGTCCTCAGAGTCCTGTGCGTCCTGTTGCTGCTCCCCGCACTAGCCCTGAGATGCGTGTCCCCAGCCCGGTGCCACCAGTCCCGGCACCACGCACCAGGCCTGCAGTGCGCCTCAGCCGGCAGGAGTCTGCCGTCTGCACAGCGATGCCTGAACTGCCCGTCTGCCAAGCGCCATCTGAGCCATCCGTCTCCCCAGCGCCATCTGAGCTATCCGTCTCCCCAGCGCCATCTGAGCCATCCGTCTCCCCAGCGCCGTCTGAGCCATCCGTCTGCCATGAGCCTGCAAAGCCGCCCGTCTGCCATGAGCCTGCAAAGCCGCCCGTCTGCCATGAGCCTACAGAGTCGCCCGCCAGACAGGAGCCGCTAGAGTCGCCCGCCAGACAGGAGCCGCTAGAGTCGCCCGCCAGACAGGAGCCGCTAGAGTCGCCCGCCAGACAGGAGCCGCTAGAGTCGCCCGCCAGACAGGAGCCGCTAGAGTCGCCCGCCAGACAGGAGCCGCTAGAGTCGCCCGCCAGACAGGAGCCGCTAGAGTCGCCCGCCAGACAGGAGCCGCTAGAGTCGCCCGCCAGACAGGAGCCGCTAGAGTCGCCCGCCAGACAGGAGCCGCTAGAGTCGCCCGCCAGACAGGAGCCGCTAGAGTCGCCCGCCAGACAGGAGCCGCTAGAGTCGCCCGCCAGACAGGAGCCGCTAGAGTCGCCCGCCAGACAGGATCTGCCAGAGCCGCCAACCAGACAGGATCTGCCAGAGCCGCCAACCAGACAGGATCTGCCAGAGCCGCCAACCAGACAGGATCTGCCAGAGCCGCCAACCAGACTGGATCTGCCAGAGCCGCCAACCAGACAGGATCTGCCAGAGCCGCCAACCAGACAGGATCTGCCAGAGCCGCCAACCAGACAGGATCTGCCAGAGCCGCCAACCAGACAGGATCTGCCAGAGCCGCCAACCAGACAGGATCTGCCAGATCCGTCAGCTAGCCATGAGCAGCCAGATCCGTCAGCTAGCCATGAGCAGCCAGATCCGTCAGCTAGCCATGAGCAGCCAGATCCGTCAGCCAGCCATGAGCAGCCAGATCCGTCAGCCAGCCATGAGCAGCCAGATCCGTCAGCTAGCCATGAGCAGCCAGATCCGTCAGCCAGCCATGAGCAGCCAGATCCGTCAGCCAGCCATGAGCAGCCAGATCCGTCAGCTAGCCATGAGCAGCCAGATCCGTCAGCCAGCCATGAGCAGCCAGATCCGTCAGCTAGCCATGAGCAGCCAGATCCGTCAGCTAGCCATGAGCAGCCAGATCCGTCAGCTAGCCATGAGCAGCCAGATCCGTCAGCCAGCCATGAGCAGCCAGATCCGTCAGCCAGCCATGAGCAGCCAGATCCGTCAGCCAGCCATGAGCAGCCAGATCCGTCAGCCAGCCATGAGCAGCCAGATCCGTCAGCCAGCCATGAGCAGCCAGATCCGTCAGCTAGCCATGAGCAGCCAGATCCGTCAGCTAGCCATGAGCAGCCAGATCCGTCAGCTAGCCATGAGCAGCCAGATCCGTCAGCTAGCCATGAGCAGCCAGATCCGTCAGCTAGCCATGAGCAGCCAGATCCGTCAGCTAGCCATGAGCAGCCAGATCCGTCAGCCAGCCATGAGCAGCCAGATCCGTCAGCCAGCCATGAGCAGCCAGATCCGTCAGCCAGCCATGAGCAGCCAGATCCGTCAGCTAGCCATGAGCAGCCAGATCCGTCAGCTAGCCATGAGCAGCCAGATCCGTCAGCCAGCCATGAGCCGTCCCTCCGTCCGGAGCTGCAGTCCCTCAGTCCGGAGCTGCAGTCCCTCAGCCTGGTGCTGCCCCTTATCCTGGTGCTGTCCCTTACCCTGGTACTGCCCCTTAGTTCGGAGCTGCCCCTGACCCTGGTACTGCCCCTTACCCTGGTACTGCCCCTTAGTCCAGAGCTGCCCCTTAGTCCGGAACTGCCCCTTAATGCAGTGGGGTTAATGTGGAGGGGGGTCTTTTGGTGGAAGCTAAGGAGGCGGTTAGGGACTGTGGTGACGTGGGGACCACGACCAGAGCCGGAGCCGCCACCGTGGATGGAAGCCCACCCAGACCCTCCCCTAGACTGGTTAATGGTGCGCCCGGAGTTCGCACCTTAAGGGGGGGGGTTATGTCACGCCCTGGCCTTAGTATTCTTTGTTTTCTTTATTATTTTAGTTAGGTCAGGGTGTGACATGGGGAATGTTTGTGTTTTGTTGGTTTTGGGTGTTTCTATGGTAAAGGGGTTGTTGGGTGTAGTATATGGGTTTGTGTTGAGTACATGTGTCTAGCGTTGTCTATGTATGTTTAGTTGTCTAGGAGAGTCTATGGTTACCTGAATGAGTTCCCAATTAGAGACAGCTGATTTCGGTTGTCTCTGATTGGGAGCCTTATTTAGGGTAGCCATAGGCTTTCATTTGTGGTGAGTAGTTGTCTATGTGATACGTTTGTAGCCAGTGTGTGCACATCGTTGTTTAGCTTCACGATCGTTTTCTTGTTTTGTTTAGTGTTTTTGTTTCGTTTGCCTTCTTCGTTAATAAAAAGGAGATGGCTTATTTTCCTAAAGCTGCGTTTTGGTCCGTCAATCCTCCACACGATCGTGACAGCCACCTGGTAAGGAACCAGCCAAGGAGCATCACCCCCCCCCCCCCTCTTAATTTTTTATGAGGGTGGCATGAGATGAGGTCAGGGGAAAAAGCCTGGAGAAAGTTCACAGGGCTATTGTCACAAATTTACTGGTTCATTTTCTCTCTCCCCACTGCAATCTCCCATCCACCCCATTTAAGAAGCATTCGCTCTCCATGTTATCAGCCAGATCGCTCCTCCCTCCTTTCCTCTCTCCTCTGCAGCAGTAAAATATAGACATGAATTATTCAGCATTGACAGCTTTTGTGACACAATTCTTAAATACATGTTCCTAGCTACTTATTCGTGTCCTTCTGGGAGATGTGACTGTACTTGAAAATGTGGCATTGGAGAAAATGTTATGCTTGAAGCACAGGCAGGGGGAGTAGGCAAAAGCCTCAGATGCCCATCACGTTTTGGGGTAGTGACTGATTTATAAATATTTTTTAATTTTTTAAAATATTTTAGGAGAGTCACCTTTA
Organism: Salvelinus fontinalis; assembly: GCF_029448725.1. Classification (NCBI taxonomy): domain Eukaryota; kingdom Metazoa; phylum Chordata; class Actinopteri; order Salmoniformes; family Salmonidae; genus Salvelinus; species Salvelinus fontinalis. The sequence continues at coordinate 44,945,718 of NC_074693.1, forward strand.
TTGTATTTATTTCACCTTTATTTAACCAGGTAGGCCAGTTGAGAACAAGTTCTCATTTACAACTGCGACCTGGCCAAGACAAAGCAAAGCAGTTCGACAAAAACAACAACACAGAGTTACACATAAACAAACGTACAGTCAATAACACAATATAAAAAATATATGTACAGTGTGTGCAAATGTAGAAGATTAGGGAGGTAAGGCAATAAGTAGGCCGTATGAGCGAAACAATTACAATTTAGCATTAACACTGGAGTGATGATGTGCAGATGATGATGTGCAAATAGAGATACTGTGGTGAAAAAGAGCAAGAAGGTAAATACAATTATGGGAATGAGTTCTATTTACAGATTGGCTGTGTACAGGTAGAGTGATCGGTAAACCGCTCTGACCGCTGATGCTTAAAGTTAGAGAGGGAGATAAGTCTCTCGCTTCAGTGATTTTTGCAATTCGTTCCAGTCATTGGCAGCAGAGAACTGTAAGGAAAGGTGGCCAAAGTAAGTGTTGGCTTTGGGGATGACCAGTGAAATATACCTACTGGAGCGTGTACTACGGGTGGGTGCTGCTATGGTGACCAGTGAGCTGAGATAAGGCGGGGCTTTACCTAGCAAAGACTTATAGATGACCTGGAGCCAGTGGGTTTGGCGACGAATATGTAATGAGGGCCAGCCAACGAGAGCATACAGGTCACAGTGGTGGGTAGTATATGGGGCTTTGATGACAAAATGGATGGCCCTGTGATAGACTACATCCAGTTTGCTGAGAAGAGTGTTGGAGGCTATTTTGTAAATGACATCGCCGAAGTCAAGGATCGGTAGGATAGTCAGTTTTACGAGGGTATGTTGGCAGCATGAGTGAAGGAGGCTTTGTTGCGAAATAGGAAGCTGATTCTAGATTTAATTTTGGATTGGAGATGCTTAATGTGAGTCTGGAAGGAGAGTTTACAGTCTAACCAGACACCTAGGTATTTGTAGTTGTCCACATATTCTAAGTCAGAACCGTCCAGAGTAGTAATGCTAGACGGGTGGGTGGGCGGGCAGCAATCGGTTGAAGAGCATGCATTTAGTTTTACTAGAATTTAAAAGCAGTTGGAGGCCACGGAAGGAGTGTTGTATGGCATTGAAGCTCGTTTGGAGGTTTGTTAATTAACACAGTGTCCAAAGAAGTGCCAGATGTATACAGAATGGTGTTGTCTGCGTAGAGGTGGATCAGAGAATCACCAGCAGCAAGAGCGACATCATTGATATATACAGAGAGAATAGTCGGCCCGAGAATTGGACTCTGTGGCACCCCCAGAAAGACTGCCAGAGGTCCGGACAAAAGGCCCTCCGATTTGACACACTGAACTCTGTCTGAGAAGTAGTTGGTGAACCAGGTTTATGGAGACCTTATGGAGATAAGGTTATCAGTGTCACGAACTGCCCACCCTATTTATACTGAACAAAAATCTAAATAGAACATGAAACAATTTCAAATACTTTACTGAGTTAGAATTAAAAAAGGAAATCAGTCAATTTAAATAAATTCATTTGGCCCTAATCTATGGATTTCACATGACTGGGAATACATATATGTATCTGTTGGTCACAGATACCTTAAAAAAAAAGTAGAGCGTGGATCAGAAAACCAGTCAGTATCTGGTGTGACCACCACTTGCCTCATGCAGCGCGACACATCTACTTCGCATAGAGTTGATCAGGCTGTTGATTGTGGCCTGTGTAATTTTGTCCCACTCCTCTTCAATGGCTGTGCGAAGCTGCTGGATATTGGTGGGAACTGGAAAACGCTGTCATACACATTGATCCAGAGCATCCCAAACATGCTCAAAGGGTGACATGTCTGGTGAGTATGCAGGCTATAGAAGAACTGGGATATTTTCAGATTCCAGGAATAGTGTACTTGCGACATTATCGTGCTGAAACAGGAGGTGATGGCGCAGATGAATGGCATGACCATGGGAATCAGGACTTCGTCACAGTATCTCTGTGCATTCAAATTGCCATCGATAAAATGCAATTGTGTTCATTGTTCGTAGCTTATGCCTGCCCATACCATAAACCCACCACCACCATGGGGCACTCTGTTCACAATGTTGACATCAGCAAACTGCTATCCCACACAATGACATACACGCTGTCTGCCATCTTCCCGGTACAGTTGAAACCGGGATTCATCCGTGAAGAGCACACTACTAGAATTTGCCTACTGAAGTCGGTTACGATGCTGTTCTGCAGTCAAGTCAAGACCTTAGTGAGGATGATGAGCACACAGATTAGAAG